>NC_091292.1:51123443-51433443 GCF_038502225.1 Cherax quadricarinatus | reverse complement strand
ATTTAAAGAAGTATTTACAGTGGAAACCAGTAGGACTCCTGGAAATCAGAGCAGGGGGGTGCACCAGCAAGTGCTGGATGAGGTACGTGTAACCAAGGAGGAGGTGAAGAAGCTGCTATGCGAACTTGACACCTCAAAGACGGTGGGACCAGACAACATCTCTCCATGGGTCCTTAAAGAGGGAGCAGAGACATCGTGTGTACCATTAACAAAGATCTTCAACACATCATTTGAAACTGGGCAACTCCCCGAGGTATGGAAGATGGCAAATGTAGTCCCAATTTTTAAAAAGGGAGACAGACATGAGGCACTAAACTACAGACCTGTATCACTAACGTGTATAGTATGCAAGGTCATGGAGAAGATCATCAGGAGGAGAGTGGTGGAGCACCTAGAAAGAAACAAGTGTATAATTGACAACCAGCATGGTTTCAGGGAGGGAAAATCCTGTGTCACAAACCTATTAGAGTTTTATGACAAGGTGACAGAAGTAAGACAAGAGAGAGAGGGGTGGATCGACTGCATTTTTTTGGACTGCAAGAAGGCCTTCGACACAGTTCCTCACAAGAGGTTACTGCAAAAGCTAGAGGATCAGGCACACATAACAGGAAAGGCACTGCAATGGATAAGAGAATACCTTACAGGGAGGCAACAACGAGTCATGGTACGTGACGAGGTGTCAAAGTGGGCGCCTGTGACAAGCGGGGTTCCACAGGGGTCAGTCCTAGGACCTGTGCTGTTCTTGGTATATGTGAATGACATAACGGAAGGGATAGACTCAGAAGTGTCCTTGTTTGCGGACGATGTGAAGTTAATGAGAAGAATCAAATCGGATGAGGATCAGGCAGGACTACAAAGAGACCTGGACAGGCTACAAGCCTGGTCCAGCAACTGGCTCCTTGAATTTAACCCCGCCAAATGCAAAGTCATGAAGATTGGGGAAGGACAAAGAAGACCGCAGACACAATATAGTTTAGATGGCCAAAGTCTGCAAACTTCACTCAAGGAAAAAGATCTGCGGGTGAGTATAACACCGAGCATATCTCCTGAGGCGCACATCAATCAGATAACTGCTGCAGCATACGGGCGCCTGGCAAACCTACGGATAGCGTTCCGATACCTCAGTAAGGAGTCGTTCAAGACTCTGTATACCATTTACGTCAGGCCCATACTGGAGTATGCAGCACCAGTTTGGAATCCACACCTAGTCAAGCACGTCAAGAAATTAGAGAAAGTGCAAAGGTTTGCAACAAGACTAGTCCCAGAGCTACGTGGATTGTCCTACGAAGAAAGGTTGAGGGAAATCGGCCTGACGACACTGGAGGCCAGGAGTGTCAGGGGAGACATGATAACGACATATAAAATACTGCGCGGAATAGACGAGGTGGACAAAGACGGGATGTTCCAGAGATGGGACACAGACACAAGAGGTCACAATTGGAAGTTGAAGACTCAGATGAATCAAAGGGATGTTAAGAAGTATTTCTTCAGTCATAGAGTAGTCAAGCCGTGGAATAGTGTAGAAAGTGAAGTAGTGGAGGCGGGAACCATATATAGTTTTAAGGCGAGGTATGATAAAGCTCATGGAGCAGGGAGAGAGAGGACCTAGTAGCAATCAGTGAAGAGGCGGGGCCAGGAGCTATGACTCGACCCCTGCAACCACAAATAGGTGAGTACAGGTACACACACACACACACACCCACACACACACACACACACACACACACACACACACACACACACACACACACACACACACACACACACACACACACACACACACACATACATCTGGCAGGCGGGAAGTTGAGATACAAGACCAATAATTAAGATTGGACCTCTGTTACCACGTGTAGGTGTGTACATGTAGGTGCTGACACACTCACAATAACATTTCTTCAGAATAAGCAAAAGAATGAAATCTTGACAAGAGCTAGTAACATAAAGGAACTGGAATGTTATAAAAAACTAGAAGTGTTTTAAAGGAGGATATTTGCAAAATAAAAGACTAGCGAGTTTTATTTCTTCCTCGGTTCTTTCCGCATTCAAACTGGTAACAGAATTTATAAAAAAAAATTATTTTTACACAAAATCGAAATGAGCAATAACTAAATATATTTCTGAAATTTTTTGTCCATTAATATAGATAAAACAATATTAAAATGATTAGAACTAAGGAATATTATAACTGAAAAGAAATATGACAAATTTTGTTTTACTGAAACTAAAATAATTAACCATATTTTAAATGAAGTTATAGTTGTTGAAACTTAATGTGGAGAAGAGAGGAACTTGGTAAGTTTGGCTTGCAACTACAACATTGCAATTTATTCGGCATTCATAACACAATCACTCTTTTGCATTCCCTGTCTACCAGTCAAGCTGTCAGTTAGGTGGGTGTGGCTGCCTGGCATCGCCAACCAAGCTAATTTGCTGTCAGGTTTATACATCAACTAATTAGGGGAAAGGCTGACTCTAGCCGAATTTATGTTATATTTACTGCCCTGGCTGAAGCCAGACTCTCACTAGTCACCTGAGTACACACATACTAGGCGCTCTTGCATGAGGTGAATGAACTCATCATGCTCTCTCGTTCATTAACATCATCCTGCTGTATTGCACTTTGTGTATATTGTGTATATTGGACGAGGAATATACGGTTACTTTGTGTTCACTTTTGTTTTTATTTTTATAGTTTGTTTGTTGTCTGGGGACTTGATTTACGGCCAGGTTCATAATATGGGTTTTCTTCTGGGATTTGAACCCAGCACATCCTGCAAGTTCTCAAAAGAGGGCTGGTTTGGAGGTGACATCACGAATAAGGCTCCACATGATTCCCATGTAAGACTACACATAGTAAGCCAAATGGCAAATGATAAAGCTAAGAACGGGCAGGATGACATGAAGCACAGGTATGATAAGGCATCCTAACTTTTTCCTTTGTCATAGGAGATAAAGTTATGGTCGAAAAACCTGTACGTAATAGACAAAAATGCAACCTTAATCTTGTGGTAGCCACTCTTGACAAACCTGCGAAGGAAAAAAATCTGCCATATCAATCAGATTATAAAGTTGTTCTTTGCTTTTACAGACCCCGATGACAAGCCTGACGCCTTGCTAAAAGTCATTGGAATCAGTTGCCTATATGAATCACGGAAATGCAAACAGCTGGCGACATCAACCTTCTACAACCCTGTCCCGGTTTATTTTCGGCTCTTCTGAAAGTATGCCATCTTGGATTTCATGACGTAGATGTGGGTACAGCAACACCGATTAAATTTTCTCCCTACAGAGCTAACCCAGAGAAGCAGAGGTTATTAAAAGCAAGATATAAATTTGCTACTGGAGAACGGATTAGTCAAGGAGTCATCCTCTCTGGATGATGGTGTTAGGATGTGTACAGACTACTGGAACGAGAATGGAATCACCATGAAAGATGCCCACGCACTTCCCCGCATGGAACATGTGGACTTCCTGGGTAAGGCCAGATTTGTCTTTGTAAAAAAATCTTCAAAGTATAAATTAAAGAAAGGTCATTTGAGGAAGGGGCCACAGTTGAATATTTTACTTAAAAAAAATGAGGATGATAATGGTCTACAATGAAGGAGAGAGCCATACGTGATAAAACATATGAGTAGGGGGGAGGGGACGCCTGAGCGACGAGCTTTTTTTGAATTGGGGGTCTCAATTTTTGGACTTTTTTTTTTTTTTTTTTTTTTGAATATTTTTCGCTTTCTTTTAATATATAATCTGGTGAACCGTAGTTAAACCGGAAGTGGTTTTTTTTCTCGAAATTTCGGGCTTTCACTGGAAATTTGAATCTTTCATGCGCCCCTCAGAGCTCCATTTCTTCTAATCAAGATTTCCATAATTTACGAAATTCGTATTTTTTCAGAGTCGAGTAAATGAATTACGGCATTTGATGTCCTTAGTATTTCACATTCTAGTGAAGAATGACTAGTGACTTTAACTGATATACACATAAAGGTGAACCATTTAAACAAGAGATGAAACAAGAATTACAACATGATTAGTGTTATTTAAATTACTCAGGATAACAGGGAAAAAAAATCAAAGTGACTTTATTTCCATCATAATTAAACCACTTCTGTGGTATGAGATGCATCTCCCGGCCCCCACATTTTTAGAGGTGTTAATTATATAAGGTATATAAAGCAGATGTATGAAATAAGCATATTTAAACACTGGTAAGAAAAAACACAGGTAAGAATTGTATTGTAAGAAACTTCCAGATGAGTTTAAAGATTACAGTATGTTATTGATATGATATTTTTGTGAGTTATACACATTACATGATAATTTACGAACATACCAATATCAGTAGATGTAAGGACATTCAAAGATGGCAATCATTACCTGGATGAATCTCATTAGATACATACTAGTAATTTTATTAAAGTAACAAAGATAATTATTCTTTATCAAGGTTACAGAGACATGTAGGAATTTTAGGACATCCTAGGTCGCAAAAAATGTCCTCTTTTGATACCTACTCCACTCATATCTCCACAAGTCACTCTGGACCTATATTAATTTCAGATGAAATATACAGCACCAGGAATTCTGGTACAACATTAATATAAATATGTGGACTGTATGTTAAATTTAAAAAATGACTACATATGCATCGAAGGAGAATTTATCTTAATGCCAATCACCAATTAGTCTGGAGATTACTTGGTGGGTCATACACAAACCCCTTGCCTAAAATTTGAAGAAAATACTGGCCAGAATCTCAACATAAATATATAGACATGACTTAGCTGGGGTTCCCTGACTGTCCTGTCCACTCGCCTTCTCAAGTTCTGCAGGACTGCAATTCCAACAATTTCTGCTCCTATTTGGGAGGTTTCAACCACAATTTAACCTCCAGAGCGACGAAATTTTATGCACATTTCACTAGCATGCCTTTGTCCAGCTCAAAACAATGGCGTCTCGTCTTCCCCCGCGACGCTTACCCCTCTCACTGGTTCTTTATTTATTTACAAATTAATTTTTATTAACTACAATATATTCCATCAATTTACATACAAAATAAACTGTTTTTTTTCAGAAAATATACAGTATTTTCTACACATGGTAATGATTTATGTACAATGGTGACATTTTTACAAGGGAGATCACTCTCGTGGCATAATTTACATCATGCTAGTATCATTCTTATTTCACTTGTTCTTAAGGGGCATCTCTATACTATTCAAGCTTCTTGTCCATGTCTTCTCAGTCCTATGTTCTAATTCTCCTGTTATTATCGTTATCCTCTCCTGTTTCTTCTCTTAAAATCACTCCTGTCTCGATATAAATTCACTGTTTTTAGAATAAGTAAAATATGTTTTAAAGTTCCATAGGTAAATTTAATCATTAGTTTTGCAAATAAATTCGTTAAACATTTCGATTTTCCATTAATTCATGTGTTTTTTTTTCCTTAATAACAGTATAAATTCACTAAATTTCTGAATCGATTATAATATCTTGTTAAAGTTCAATCTCTGATTTAGGTTTTTTTTTATTCTATTTATTCTCTATTTTTTATATTAATTTATTGAATAAAGTGACAGTCCAACCCAACCCAATATTATGACCAAGCCTCCCTCACCCTCCCACCATCACCCACTCCCTCACCCTGCACTCCCTCACCCTCCCACCATCACCCACTCCCTCACCCTGCACTCCATCACCCTCCCCCTTCACCCACTCCCTCACCCTACACTCCCTCACCCTCCCATCATCACCCACTCCGTCACCCTACACTCCATCACCCTCCCACCATCACCCACTCCCTCACCCTGCACTCCATCACCCTCCCCCAACACCCACACCCTCACCCAACACTCCCTCACCCTCCCCCCATCACCCACGCCCTCACCCTGCACTCCATCACCCTCCCCCTTCACCCACTCCCTCACCCTACACTCCCTCACCCTCCCACCATCACCCACTCCCTCACCCTGCACTCCATCACCCTCCCACCATCACCCACTCCCTCACCCTGCACTCCATCACCCTCCCCCTTCACCCACTCCCTCACCCTACACTCCCTCACCCTCCCATCATCACCCACTCCGTCACACTACACTCCATCACCCTCCCACCATCAATCACTCCCTCACCCTCCCACCATCACCCACTCCCTCACCCTCCATCACCCACTCCCTCGCCCTCCCACCATCATCCACTCCCTCACCTTACACTCAATCACACACTCCCTCACCCTCCCACCATCACCCACTCCCTCACCCTACACTCCCTCACCCACTCCCTCACCCTACACTCCCTCACCCTACACTCCATCACCCTCCCACCATCACCCACTCCCTCACCCTACACTCCATCACCCTTTCATGTCGGTATTGATGTGAAGGTTTGTGTGGCGTGCAAAGAGTACGTAACCTTTATTCGGCGCATGTACACACCCTCATTTACAGGCTATCTCCCACAACCAGCGAACCAGGTTACTGGGAGTTGACGATGGGGCCCCGTCGTTCAACTAGTGACCAGGTTCCAGCCAATAAGAAGATGGTTTTGGCAATCGCAGAAGTTATGTGGGTACCACTCTCCTGTCTGCCCTTGTCATTCCCATTCTAGAGCTGGTTGAAGCACGGTCTGCTTTCTTGTCGCTTCTATTCTGCCTTGCTTACCGTGGAGTGCACTATACTTATCACTGTACATAGTGTACATATAATTGGTGAAGGATAATATAAGTCAAAACTTTTAGAGATTCTGGAGCATATTGCTCACTTATCAGAGAAGGAATATTACCCCTTTCAAAGAACACTTCCTTGAATTCGTCTGTTTTATTGGAAGCATTTGGAGGAGCTATATATTCTGTCCCTTTGCATAAAATTTATGTACAGTGGAAATATTACACTGGGTACTTGACTGTGGGTGTCTCAAAAGGATTCCCCATGAAAGATGCCATGTTATTACTGGGTAATAACATTACTACTGTTAGTGCGTGTCCTGAACCTATAATGATTAATTCTTCTCCGGTGTTGGCCATAACTCGGGCAACATCCCAAGGGTTGGCGAAAATGTTGACCTATCCTTGGATGACTCCGATCTCGAAATAGCCACGTTGTTTTATGAGGCACACCGACCGGAGCCTCGTAAATCAAGTGAACAGACCCCTATCAAGCCTTCCTATTCCCAGGTATCTCTGTTTCCATGCCCGAGAGATTGTCCTTCCAGGAGGAACAACGAAAGGACCCTTCTTTAAAATTCGCTTTTCAGGCAGCCATGGGTAAATCCTCTTTGGATCATCCGGTCAAGTATGAACTTAAAAACGATTATTTGATCTGCACTGAGACTGGTAAGGAGATAGAGGGCCGGCAATTGTCTGACGGGTTAGTGGTTCCAACAAAGTATAGACCACAAATATTAAATATATTACAACCCAGGAGTCCAAATGGCCTGTTATCCTGGGTGTAAAGGGAGAAAAATAAACACAGCTGAAAAGTTTTGACTTATATTATCCTTCACCAATTATATGTACACTATGTACAGTGATAAGTATAGTGCACTCCACGGTAAGCAAGGCAGAATAGAAGCCACAAGAAAGCAGACCGTGCTTCAACCAGCTCTAGAATGGGAATGACAAGGGCAGACAGGAGAGTGGTACCCACATAACCTCTGCGATTGCCAAAACCATCTTCTTATTGGTTGGAACCTGCTCACTAGTTGAACGACGGGGCCCCATCGTCAACTCCCAGTAACCTGGTTCGCTGGTTGTGGGAGATAGCCTGTAAATGAGGGTGTGTACATGCGCCGAATAAAGGTTACGTACTCTTTGCATGCCACAAACACACGCAAACACACGAACATACACATGCACGCACGTACACGCACACGTACACGCACACACGCACACACGCGCACACACACACACATTTATCAACTCTGAAAATCATTACAACATCCTGAAAATAATCCTCTACTCTTACAAATGTCTCCAGAGGAGACAACTCTCACACAACCCACCTACATTTTCCTTGGTTCACATTCTTAGTAAACACACTTCTCATTTCCACAAGAGCATTATAAACAGCCAGGAGCTGAACAACATGAAGTACCTCATGAACAAAAGGAATACCTCATGAACAACAAGTACCTGATTTCCCACCTCTGAAAAAATCCTAGAGACCATCTTTGAAGTCATACAGCTTTCTAACACTTGTCCTGCCCATCAGAGATTAATAACACTCAGAAAATTAACGCTACTTTTTTTATTGAGAAAATGCGTATATACATTTTTCAGTGTAGTATTCATTAATTTTTTTTTTATAAGTGCTATGCAAATGGTTTTTATTAATAAAATGGTAAGTCATTACGCACGAGTGCTGGTTGCGTAAGTGCACAGAGTGACTCTCACTTTGTGCACTTATGCAACCAACAAGTTAGAAAAGTTCAAAACATTTTTCGAGTACCATTAATTTTTACATTAATAATGAACTCAATGAAGGAGGATTTTCCCTGTAACTCAAAACAAGATATCAGTGCCAAGGAATGAATTAAAAATCATTAAGCTAAAGTTTTATTACAGGAACTT
This sequence comes from Cherax quadricarinatus, assembly GCF_038502225.1. NCBI lineage: Eukaryota > Metazoa > Arthropoda > Malacostraca > Decapoda > Parastacidae > Cherax > Cherax quadricarinatus. The sequence continues at coordinate 51,424,877 of NC_091292.1, read as the reverse complement.
CTGACTCTCCCCCTGGAGTGTAACTTCCATTTACCGAACGAATTAAAAATCATCATATGGTAAATATATTTTTTTTACAAGACGTCTAATTCTATCCCTAAAGTGTGTGGTCTGAATTGTCTCTCGGTCTTTTCTTTCTCATTCTACTCGGTCTCTCAAGCCCAGTCACATCTTCACCAGGAAAACAAGTTTGGTAACTTATCACATCTGGGTTAACTAAGTTACATTCCGTTTATGAAGTATATATATCTCTGCCCAAAGTATATGTTACTCTGTTAAGTCACCTATTTATTTATTTTTTTCAAAATGATGGTAAATACAATTTGTATTTAGTAACTATTTCTTTAACAGATTAACTTAAATACGAGAATATCATAACAAATTTCATTTCATTACCTGAATAACGTAACACATTTCATTACCTGAATAACGTGAAACATTTCATTACCTGAATAACGTAACACATTTCATTACCTGAATAACGTGAAACATTTCATTACCTGAATAACGTAACACATTTCATTACCTGAATAACGTAACACATTCCATTACCTGAATAACGTAACACATTTCATTACCTGAATAACGTAACATATTTCATTACCTGAATAACGTAACACATTTCATTACCTGAATAACGTGAAACATTTCATTACCTGAATAACGTAACACATTTCATTACCTGAATAACGTAACACATTTCATTACCTGAATAACGTAACACATTTCATTACCTGAATAACGTAACACATTTCATTACCTGAATAACGTGACACATTTCATTACCTGAATAACGTAACATATTTCATTACCTGAATAACGTGACACATTTCATTACCTGAATAACGTAACACATTCCATTACCTGAATAACGTAACACATTTCATTACCTGAATAACGTAACACATTTCATTACCTGAATAACGTAACACATTTCATTACCTGAATAACGTGACACATTTCATTACCTGAATAACGTAACACATTTCATTACCTGAATAACGTAACACATTTCATTACCTGAATAACGTAACGCATTTCATTACCTGAATAACGTAACACATTCCATTACCTGAATAACGTAACACATTCCATTACCTGAATAACGTAACACATTCCATTACCTGAATAACGTAACACATTTCATTTCACGACTCTAAAAAGACACTACGCAATCATTAGCACAATTTCCATAAGTTAAATTTAAATATTCCAGTGAAGTACGAGCTAGCTCTTACGATCTATATCTCTTAAGCACAAGTCTTCACTCTCAACAAAAAGTTTTTCCATATACTGCATACAAGTTACAGTACAAGTTACAGTGATAAGTTATCTCCAATAGAATTACAAGTTATGTTCTACATCGCGAACAAATTACAAGTTACACAAAACTTTATCTTTTTTATTTTCTCTGACAACCATCGTTGTATGAATGCCATATTCCTTATATTTTTATTGTTGCTTCCTTGTAACATCTTATTCGGTCAGCGACAATATCTCTTCTTAATTCACCCACCAAATGAGAGTCTCCTGCGTTTTCAATTAATTTTTGAGAAATAACATTTTCCTACACTGATCTAGCAATACCAAACTGGCTTATTATACGTGCTAAATATGGGTGATTCAATCTTCTGTGGTCAGGTGAAGGTTCAAACTCAATTACAGTTCCGGGAGTGTCACGATCTTCAACTCTGCATCTACCCAAATTAAATAATGCTTCTCTACTTCGGTACACATCAGCATAAGGATATTTTCCATATCCTTTTACAGCAACAGAAATCATGTGAAATTCAATGTGCACATTATCACGGCAGTAGTTTTTCTTCATTCAGTTTGAAAATATTCTTCCATCTTGACCCTATTGAGAGAGGTGCTAATATGAGACAAAGATGTCTTGTGTTTATACCCCCTACCATTCCTGCCAGACTTATGATCTCTATTCACTTACCTAATGTTGTTCATAGTGTTTTTGAACAGTATTCTAATTACTGGCTAATAAAACACAAATAATTTATAGAGATATTTTATTTGACATTTTACAGTAATGACATTGATATTTTTATTGTGTTTATATAAAACTTTTACAGAATCACAGATGATTTTAAGATATGTGTACCAAGTACCAGCAGCTGAAGAACATTCAGTTCCGTATGGAAACACAACTTTTTTCCATTACAACACCACTGGGATCTGTTAATAGCCACTTTACAAAATCTTTCATGCACTCCTTGAATATAATCTCTACCTTTCTTATCTAAATATTTGCATGTCTCGGTGGAAGTCTTATCGACTTTGCAGTTGATAGACTTATGAGGAGAACCCATTGCGTATTGAGCAAAAACATTAACACTCATAGGTTTGTTTTTTCATTATTTATAAATTTAATGCTTCACTAACTAAATTTGCTTTATGCTGCCCAAGTGATCTAAATGAATATGGATTGTCATGTGGCTATATACGACTTGAGGCATCGGCAAGGCCACCTCTGTTTATTTTAACCGCTAAAATCTTTAGTAATATCACCCTTCAAGAACACTGGTCAACAACCAAAATGCTTCCGAGACCAGAGTAGCAATTTCCAACTAATTTTACGTCACTGATAATGAATATCATGGTTAAAATTGTTAGCTCTAATTTTCAATATATACCTACGTGTCACAACAGGTTCCAACAGGCTTGTGACAGTGTGTTTCTTACCACACTCACAGTCTCACTGACCTTCATTGTTCCAGCAGTCATAGAAGGTGGTTGTGATGTGCAAGTTTATATTTTGAGGTGAAAGTTAACATTTTGAGGTGAAAGTTTACATTTTGAGGTGAAAGTTTACATTTTGAGGTGAAAGTTAACATTTTGAGGAGGCTGCTCATAGATTCATCATAAATGAGTCTGAAAGGTGTCATGTTTCATAACGGCAATAATAAACCATCAGTTCCTGTGAGCTATGCACTACACATGAAAGAAACTTATGAGAGTATAAATCATGTGTTGCAATGCATGAAATATAATGAACATTAATGACAGCTCTGTGGTGACTTAAAGGTTGTTGTTCTGGCAGCAGCGGATACACCAAGTACTGCTGCTTTCTGTGTGAATGGGACAGCCATGAAAGAGGTTCCCGCTACATCAGAAGAGACTGGCCACCTCGTCAGTCATTGGAGCCTGGGATGAAAAATGTTCAACATCCACCTCTCATCGAACCAAACAAAATTTTGCTACCATCACTACACAAAACTGGGGCTCATGAGAAACTTTATTAAAGCTATCAGCAAATCCGGTCAGGGATTCAAGTACTTAACATTAAATTCCCCTCACTGAGCGATGCTAAGATAAGAGAGGGAGCCTTCAATGGTCCTCAGATTCTAGAGCTTCTTAAAGATCATAACTTTGAATCAGACCTTCATGGGGAGGAGAAAGCTGCTTGAGAAGCATTCAAGTTAGTGGCGAAGGGATTTCTCGGAAACAGACAGGAAGGCAAATATATTACAAATATATTACATTATAATGTAATATATTTGTAATATATATTATATTATAATGTAATATAATTTTCCACATTTTTTTCCATTTTTAAAGGTAGAGTAAAAGTTGTTTGAGATTCTCTGTGATGACACCTTCCTTCTCGACTCTCCGCCTTGCTTTCCACTCCTTTACCTGTAATGTTTAGACAATAGTTTCTCAGAATTTCTGCATATAGGATAAATAAATTTATATAAGCATCCCTACAATATTTAGTCATCAAAAACATTTAGATGTCACAACTTACATTCGAAATCTTCCATAGCTTTAAGCATTTCTTTATCAGAGACGGCTTGTGCAGTCATGAGTTCTAGCTTCTGTCGTTTTGGAGGATTGGTGGTCATCAGTTCTCTAACAAATATTAGACTACAAATGTATAATGTTTCTCCAGTGTTTAATGTAGATCTATAATACCCACTTGAAAACACATAGACAAATCTAACACCTACTTGTAAACATAAGCATGGATCTGTAACACAGTTTGATATCATGAATTTACAACACCCACTATGAAAACAGGAATGCAAAATCTATAACAGAGTTTGAACCATGAAAGCAGTTCTAACACACACTTGATAATAGAACTGCAAAATCTATCACTTGAAAACATATACTCAATATTTTGGGTTAACTCATTGTAATATTGTAATTTGGTAGAAAATAACTAATTCTGTTGAAGTAATCTTGTCATTGTGACTTGTAGTGTAACTTTTAAAAAAATATTTAGCATATGACTTTTAATTCGTTAATTAGAGAGATGTTACACTCCAGGGGGAGAAACAGAATGTTTTTATAACGAAACCTTCAACACGTGATGATTTTTAATTTATTCCTTAGCAGTGGAGGAGGAAAAATCCTCCTCCATTGAGTTCATTATTACTGTAAAAATTAATGGCACTCAAAATATGTTGAACTTTATTACCTTCATGGCTGGAAAAGCACATAATGTGAGTCACTTTGTGTTGGAGTATAAGTGACCTAAGTAAAAAGTGACCTAAGTAAAAAAAAAAGTTGGGAATCTGTGCACTCATGTGTAACGACTTACAATTTTATTAATAAAAATCATTTGCATAGCACTTATTACATAAAAAAAATATAATGAATACCACATTGAAATATGTATATACCCTTTTTTCTCGATAAAGTAAATACACATATGTTAATGTATGTCAATAATCTGTGATGGGTAGGACAGGTGTGAGCAGGTAGTATGAATTCACAGGTGGACTATATAGAGTTGTCTTGGTTTGACATTTATAGAGTATAGGATTTTCATGTAGTGTCAAATGGGGTGCTAGTTGTTGTTCATGAAGTATCCCATGTTGTTCATGAGGTATTCCAGTTGTTCATGAGGTATTCCAGTTGTTCATGAGGTATTCCATGTTGTACAAGAGGTACTTCATGTTGTTCATGAGGTAGTCCATGTTGTTCATGAGGTACTTCACGTTGTTCAGCTCCTGGCCGTGTGTGTTTACTAAGAATGTGAACCAAGGAAAATGTAGGTGGGTTGTGTGAGAGTTGTCTTCTCTACAAACTTTTATAAGAGTAGAGGAGTATTTTCAGGATGTTGTAATGATTTTCAGAGTTGAGAAAAAAGTGTGTATGTGTATGTGTCTTTGTGTGTGTGTGTCTGTATGTCTGTCTTTTTTTTTTTTTTGAGTGTGTGTGGGTGTATTCATATATTAATGAAAATAAAAGTAACCTATGAATATTTATTAAAAATGTGAGATATTCTAAGAATATCTGTGAAGAATGTTAAGATATTATAAGAATATTTTAATGAAATATGGAATAGTCTATGAATATTTATCTGAGTTTCTCAAAGAAGTTGGAGTTTGTTGGTGTTTAGTCAAGTGCAGTAAAATATAAAAGTTTTTACTTTGTAATGTTAAATAAACAAAATAAGATCAATAATGTTGCGCTTTATACAATACCACAACAATGATAATAAGAATCAGTAATGAGGGTGGTGGAGAAGGTATGGGGAGGGAGGAGGAGGTGTTGGTGGGAGGGGGAGGTGAGGGAGTGATGGAGGGTAGGGTGATGGAGTGAGTGATGGTGGGATGGTGAGGGAGTGAGTGATGGTGGTAGGGTGATGGAGTGAGTGATGGTGGGATGGTGAGGGAGTGAGTGATGGTGGGTAGGGTGATGGAGTGAGTGATGGTGGGATGGTGAGGGAGTGAGTGATGGTGGGATGGTGAGGGAGTGAGTGATAGAGGGTAGGGTGATGGAGTGAGTGATGGTGGTAGGGTGATGGAGTGAGCGATGGTGGGAGGGTGAGGGAGTGAGTGATGGAGGGTAGGGTGATGGAGTGAGTGATGGTGGGATGGTGAGGGAGTGAGTGATGGAGGGTAGGGTGATGGAGTGAGTGATGGTGGGATGGTGAGGGAGTGAGTGATGGAGGGTAGGGTGATGGAGTGAGTGATGGTGGGATGGTGAGGGAGTGAGTGATGGAGGGTAGGGTGATGGAGTGAGTGATGGTGGGAGGGTGAGGGAGTGAGTGATGGAGGGTAGGGTGATGGAGTGAGTGATGGTGGGATGGTGAGGGAGTGAGTGATGGTGGTAGGGTGATGGAGTGAGTGATGGAGGGATGGTGAGGGAGTGAGTGATGGAGGGATGGTGAGGGAGTGAGTGATGGAGGGATGGTGAGGGAGTGAGTGATGGAGGGTAGGGTGATGGAGTGAGTGATGGTGGGATGGTGAGGGAGTGAGTGATGGTGGTAGGGTGATGGAGTGAGTGATGGAGGGATGGTGAGGGAGTGAGTGATGGAGGGTAGGGTGATGGAGTGAGTGATGGTGGGATGGTGAGGGAGTGAGTGATGGTGGTAGGGTGATGGAGTGAGTGATGGTGGGATGGTGAGGGAGTGAGTGATGGAGGTAGGGTGATGGAGTGAGTGATGGAGGGATGGTGAGGGAGTGAGTGATGGTGGTAGGGTGATGGAGTGAGTGATGGTGGGATGGTGAGGGAGTGAGTGATGGAGGGATGGTGAGGGAGTGAGTGATGGAGGGATGGTGAGGGAGTGAGTGATGGTGGTAGGGTGATGGAGTGAGTGATGGTGGGATGGTGAGGGAGTGAGTGATGGAGGGATGGTGAGGGAGTGAGTGATGGAGGGATGGTGAGGGAGTGAGTGATGGAGGGATGGTGAGGGAGTGAGTGATGGAGGGATGGTGAGGGAGTGAGTGATGGAGGGTAGGGTGATGGAGTGAGTGATGGTGGGATGGTGAGGGAGTGAGTGATGGTGGTAGGGTGATGGAGTGAGTGATGGAGGGATGGTGAGGGAGTGAGTGATGGTGGTAGGGTGATGGAGTGAGTGATGGAGGGATGGTGAGGGAGTGAGTGATGGAGGGATGGTGAGGGAGTGAGTGATGGAGGGATGGTGAGGGAGTGAGTGATGGAGGGATGGTGAGGGAGTGAGTGATGGAGGGATGGTGAGGGAGTGAGTGATGGAGGGATGGTGAGGGAGTGAGTGATGGAGGGATGGTGAGGGAGTGAGTGATGGAGGGATGGTGAGGGAGTGAGTGATGGTGGGATGGTGAGGGAGTGAGTGATGGAGGGATGGTGAGGGAGTGAGTGATGGAGGGATGGTGAGGGAGTGAGTGATGGAGGGATGGTGAGGGAGTGAGTGATGGTGGGATGGTGAGGGAGTGAGTGATGGAGGGATGGTGAGGGAGTGAGTGATGGAGGGATGGTGAGGGAGTGAGTGATGGAGGGATGGTGAGGGAGTGAGTGATGGAGGGTAGGGTGATGGAGTGAGTGATGGTGGGATGGTGAGGGAGTGAGTGATGGAGGGATGGTGAGGGAGTGAGTGATGGAGGGATGGTGAGGGAGTGAGTGATGGAGGGATGGTGAGGGAGTGAGTGATGGAGGGATGGTGAGGGAGTGAGTGATGGAGGGATGGTGAGGGAGTGAGTGATGGTGGGATGGTGAGGGAGTGAGTGATGGTGGTAGGGTGATGGAGTGAGTGATGGAGGGATGGTGAGGGAGTGAGTGATGGTGGTAGGGTGATGGAGTGAGTGATGGTGGGATGGTGAGGGAGTGAGTGATGGTGGTAGGGTGATGGAGTGAGTGATGGTGGGATGGTGAGGGAGTGAGTGATGGAGGGTAGGGTGATGGAGTGAGTGATGGTGGGATGGTGAGGGAGTGAGTGATGGAGGGATGGTGAGGGAGTGAGTGATGGTGGGATGGTGAGGGAGTGAGTGATGGAGGGATGGTGAGGGAGTGAGTGATGGAGGGATGGTGAGGGAGTGAGTGATGGAGGGTAGGGTGATGGAGTGAGTGATGGTGGGAGGGTGAGGGAGTGAGTGATGGTGGTAGGGTGATGGAGTGAGTGATGGTGGGATGGTGAGGGAGTGAGTGATGGAGGGTAGGGTGATGGAGTGAGTGATGGAGGGATGGTGAGGGAGTGAGTGATGGAGGGATGGTGAGGGAGTGAGTGATGGAGGGATGGTGAGGGAGTGAGTGATGGAGGGTAGGGTGATGGAGTGAGTGATGGTGGGATGGTGAGGGAGTGAGTGATGGAGGGATGGTGAGGGAGTGAGTGATGGAGGGTAGGGTGATGGAGTGAGTGATGGTGGGAGGGTGAGGGAGTGAGTGATGGTGGTAGGGTGATGGAGTGAGTGATGGTGGGATGGTGAGGGAGTGAGTGATGGAGGGTAGGGTGATGGAGTGAGTGATGGTGGGAGGGTGAGGGAGTGAGTGATGGAGGGATGGTGAGGGAGTGAGTGATGGAGGGTAGGGTGATGGAGTGAGTGATGGTGGGATGGTGAGGGAGTGAGTGATGGAGGGATGGTGAGGGAGTGAGTGATGGTGGGATGGTGAGGGAGTGAGTGATGGTGGGATGGTGAGGGAGTGAGTGATGGTGGTAGGGTGAGGGAGTGAGTGATGGTGGGATGGTGAGGGAGTGAGTGATGGTGGGATGGTGAGGGAGTGATGGAGGGTAGGGTGATGGAGTGAGTGATGGTGGGATGGTGAGGGAGTGAGTGATGGTGGGATGGTGAGGGAGTGAGTGATGGTGGTAGGGTGAGGGAGTGAGTGATGGTGGGATGGTGAGGGAGTGAGTGATGGTGGTAGGGTGATGGAGTGAGTGATGGTGGGATGGTGAGGGAGTGAGTGATGGTGGTAGGGTGAGGGAGTGAGTGATGGTGGGATGGTGAGGGAGTGAGTGATGGTGGTAGGGTGAGGGAGTGAGTGATGGTGGGATGGTGAGGGAGTGAGTGATGGAGGGTAGGGTGATGGAGTGAGTGATGGAGGGTAGGGTGATGGAGTGAGTGATGGTGGGAGGGTGAGGGAGTGAGTGATGGAGGGTAGGGTGATGGAGTGAGTGATGGAGGGTAGGGTGATGGAGTGAGTGATGGTGGGAGGGTGAGGGAGTGAGTGATGGTGGTAGGGTGAGGGAGTGAGTGATGGTGGGAGGGTGAGGGAGTGAGTGATGGTGGTAGGGTGATGGAGTGAGTGATGGTGGGAGGGTGAGGGAGTGAGTGATGGAGGGTAGGGTGATGGAGTGAGTGATGGAGGGTAGGGTGATGGAGTGAGTGATGGTGGGATGGTGAGGGAGTGAGTGATGGTGGTAGGGTGAGGGAGTGAGTGATGGTGGGATGGTGAGGGAGTGAGTGATGGAGGGTAGGGTGATGGAGTGAGTGATGGAGGGTAGGGTGATGGAGTGATTGATGGTGGGAGGGTGAGGGAGTGAGTGATGGAGGGTAGGGTGATGGAGTGAGTGATGGTGGGAGGGTGAGGGAGTGAGTGATGGTGGGATGGTGAGGGAGTGAGTGATGGAGGGTAGGGTGATGGAGTGAGTGATGGTGGGAGGGTGAGGGAGTGAGTGATGGTGGGATGGTGAGGGAGTGAGTGATGGTGGTAGGGTGAGGGAGTGAGTGATGGTGGGATGGTGAGGGAGTGAGTGATGGAGGGTAGGGTGATGGAGTGAGTGATGGTGGGAGGGTGAGGGAGTGAGTGATGGTGGGATGGTGAGGGAGTGAGTGATTGTGGTAGGGTGAGGGAGTGAGTGATGGAGGGATGGTGAGGGAGTGAGTGATGGAGGGTAGGGTGATGGAGTGAGTGATGGTGGGAGGGTGAGGGAGTGAGTGATGGAGGGTAGGGTGATGGAGTGAGTGATGGTGGGAGGGTGAAGGAGTGAGTGATGGAGGGTAGGGTGATGGAGTGAGTGATGGTGGGATGGTGAGGGAGTGAGTGATGGAGGGTAGGGTGATGGAGTGAGTGATGGTGGGATGGTGAGGGAGTGAGTGATGGAGGGTAGGGTGATGGAGTGAGTGATGGTGGGATGGTGAGGGAGTGAGTGATGGAGGGTAGGGTGATGGAGTGAGTGATGGTGGGAGGGTGAGGGAGTGAGTGATGGTGGTAGGGTGATGGAGTGAGTGATGGTGGGAGGGTGAGGGAGTGAGTGATGGAGGGTAGGGTGATGGAGTGAGTGATGGTGGGAGGGTGAGGGAGTGAGTGATGGTGGGAGGGTGATGGAGTGAGTGATGGTGGGAGGGTGAGGGAGTGAGTGATGGTGGGAGGGTGAGGGAGACTTGGTCATAGATGAACTCTTGTTCCATGGAATTGGGATGGGTTGGACAGTTGCCTTATTTAGTATATTTATAGAATTTTTTGTAGAGAATAAACAGAATAAAGACAATACTTAATTTATTAAGAGGTGGAACTTTAACAAGATATTATATTGGATTCAGAAAATTATCGAATTTGCATATGGAACTTTAAAACATGTTAAACACACTATTCTAAAATTAGTTAATTTATACCCAGACAGGACTGATATTTCATGCATCTGCCTTAAGCACCTTTATAATTAACACCTCTAAAAATGTGGGGGCCGGGAGATGCATCTAATACCACAGAAGTGGTTTAATTGTGATAGAAACATTCACTTTGATTTTTTTGTGTTATCCTGTGTAATTTAAACACACTAATCATGTTGCAATTTTTTATTCATCTCTTGTTTTGATGGTTCACACCTCTAGCTATATGCACCTCATATAATACCTTTAAAAATGTGGGACACAGGAGCTGTAACAGTTTAAGTATGAGACCTAAGAGGTGTAGCATGACACATAAGTGTTCAGCAGATAAATTCCACAGAATTAATTCTCATGAAAATAAGCTACTGTGTCTAAAAAATTTGGTTATCCAGGGTAATTTAAACATTTGTAAATACCGGACCCGGGAGCTGTAGGTTTATTTATCCTTGTTAAACTAAGCACTCCAAGAGATATGCCTCATAAGGGAAGCGTGAGCTGCAACACACCCTTATGTGTATACCAGTTAGTCACTAGTCATTCTTCACTAAAATGTGAAATTCTAAGGACATCAAATGCCATAATTCATTTGCTCGACTATGAAAAATACGAATTTCGCAAATCATGCATAACTTGATTAAACGAAATTGAGCTCTCAGGGCCGCATGAAAGATTCAAATTTCCCATGAGAGCCCGAAATTTCGAGAAAAAAATAATTTCCGGTCTACTTCCGGTCCACTATAAAGTGAGAACCCAAAATTTAAAAAAAATTCACTTCTGGTCTACTTCTGGTACGAGGGTGAAGGAGGGGGATGTGAAAGGGGTGGCATTAGGCTTGGAGGGTTAGGTGTAGTGGGAGGTGAAAGGTGAGTGGTATATGGGGAGGAAGGGTTGGTGCAACGAGTGGTTCAAGATTATGTTGTAAGAAAAAACTAGGAAAATTAAAAAAAAAAAAAAAATTAGGGAGGAAACCCCCCATCCCAAGAGAGCGCGTCGCTCAGACACCCTACCCATACTCTTTTTTTTTATTTTTTTAATTATATGATGAACAAAGTATTGTTGTCGTAAACCACGATTGTAGCCCAGACACACACACACACACACACACACACACACACACACACACACACACACACACACACTGATAGAGGCAGCCAGTTATGGGATACTGTATTACCTAACATGTTCAAGACAGAATAAGGCTTAAATAAGGAAAAAATAAGCCTTAATCAGCAAGATTCATTCTGGTAGTTTTCCTGAGCGAAGTAGACATAGAGGGAAATAAACTATGAGAGACCTGTTGGAGCCAGTGAGCTAGAAGCTCTGTGATTCAACTACCTGGTACAAGTTACTAAGGAAAGAAATGAGAGTGGATAGATGCAAGAAAAACCGGAATATAAGAGATGTAGCTAAGCACAAACGAGAGTTCCTGAGCTAATTAAGAAAGAGAAGAAGTAGACAACAGTATATGAGATGACAGTTTACTCAGTATTTTCCAAAAAGAAACAACTGTATTTTTGCCAGTGAGGAAGGAAAAAATAGAGAAAACGGTGAGTGATCAATGATTTAAGTAATTGTAATTAGCATTGGGTAAGATTAAATGTGAATAACCTCATAGGCAAAGGAGGGCAGCGGCAAAGAAAATCAAATTAGAAAAGTTAAGACTGACTGTGGTAGATTAGAAAGGGAAGGAGAAAGCTTCGTCTCTCTCAAAAGAATGTCTAAACTGGTTTAGGTACCAGTTAGGAGAAAAATGAACCAACTAAGAATGAAATAGGAGATATACGACGAAATGAATTAACGATTCGAAAAAGTATAATGAATCCGGGAGACATCAGGAAAAATAGACGGAAGCAGCAAGCATTATAAGAAATTTCAACGTGGAAGTTAAAGTGAGAAACAACACATAAGGAACGTTGAGGCCAGGGAAGCAGCAGCTCCAGAATACCTTCGCAGAACGACATAAGGAGCAAAGTAACTTTGTTACTCCTTCACATCAATATACATCAGTTCGTTTGCCAGATGCCAGATAGTTGGCAAACTGCAAATGTGATTTTGATATACATGAAGAGAAATAGGCAGGTGACACTTGAAAGTAATATAAACATTGGAACTAATCAACATGGCATTAGAGACGCAAATCTTGTTTCATAAATCGTTTAGTTTTATTACTGAGTGTTGTAAATAAAGAAGGACAAAGAAGGTTTAAAAGTTATCTTCATTAATTGTTCAAAATACCGTGACACAGTACCATACAGAAGATTGTCTTCATGCTGGAAGAGCAGACTGAGGAAGGAGAGAAGGTACTGAGGTAAAAACAAGATTACCCAGTGAACTGAAGTCACAAAGTAATGCGAGGAAATTACGTATCTGTGTGTGCACAAGTCACGTGTGGATCACTGAGACAATTCTCTTTTCAAGGAAGAATATTTAGATTTCTTCCACTACATCCCCCATGTTTTCATTCTTTTTTACCGATAGGTATATTTTATTACATAATTTGGTACAAAAAATTTAAGAGATACATTGTTGATATAAAGATGACATATAAAGTACATGAGGTATACATGAAATACATGTCTAGTACATATTGATATGTGTTTATATCTTATTATAATGCGAAAATCTCATCCAGCTCCTCAGAGCTGGGGTGCATGCCCAAGTACAGCAGGTATTACCCCTCTGAATAGCAGCGCTGAAATGCTGGAACAGAAAACTAGCTGCCCTGGGATCCTTAGGTACCCTGATGAGTCTTTTGCCTAGCTCCTCAAGGAACTCTTTCTCCCATGAGCACTCTTTCCGCATAAGTCAAGGGATTCCGAGCCTATTGGAACAAACATATATTGGTGGGCAAGTTCTCCATATTTTCTAGACTTTTGGGACGCCTTGAAGCTGACAGCTGCCCCTCCGTCCTCCCTGGTGTATTGGAGATACGTAACAGTCATGGTAGATGCACATGTGTAGTCCCACACTACCTGCTTGCCGTCCAGGCTTGAAGGGCGATACCATCTGGACGCTTTTGGCTGCCATTAGATCTTCATAGTTATGGTGGCTATCTTATTGCTGGGCATCCGGCTGTTGTGAGACTCCTCTTGATAATCTTATTAACCTCCTCATGTCTTGCAATCTTTCCCTTGGATTTAGGGCACACAACACCATGGTACCCGAATTGGTCTACTGCTTCATTTCACTAATACACCTGTGTTTGCCGAGAACAGGGGGCGGTAAGTCGAAGTGCTCAGAAGTGCTCAGAACACAACAGTTTAGAAGCATATACGTATAAAGATAAACAACATATCCCTCCAAACTGTCAATATCCCAAACCTCTCCTTTAAAGTGCAGGTATTGTACTTCCCATTTCCCATTTCCATCTCAAGTTCGGCTATGAAAATATAACAGGTTTCCCTGAATCCCTTCACTAAATATTACCCTGCTCACACTCCAACAGCTCGTCAGGTCCCAAATACCATTCGTCTCCATTCACTCCTATCTAACACCCTCCCTCTAACCTTTTCGAGGACCCCTACCCCGCCTTCCTTCCCCTACAGATTTATACGTTCTCCATGTCATTCTACTTTGACCCATTCTCTCTAAATGACCAAACCACCTCAACAACCCCTCTTCTGCTCTCTGACTAATACTTTTATTAACTCCACACCTTCTCCTAATTTCCACACTCCGAATTTTCTGCATAATATTTACACCACACATTGCCTCTAGACAGTACATCTCCACCGTCTCCAACCGTCTCCTTGCTTCAGCATTTACAACCCAAGCTTCACACCCATATAAGAGTGTTGGTACTACTATACTTTCATACATTCCCTTTTTTGCCTCCATAGATAATGTTTTTTGTCTCCACATATACCTCAATGCACCACTCACCATATATATATATATATATATATATATATATATATATATATATATATATATATATATATATATATATATATATATATATATATATATATACATGTCGTGCCGAATAGGCAGAATTTGCGATCTTGGCTTAAATAGCAACGCTCATCTTGCCATATAGGAAAAGTGAAAATTTGTGTATGCAGTAATATCGCCAAAATCATTTTGAACCTAACGAAAAAAATATATTTCACTGTGTTTGGTTAGTATTAAATTACTGTAAACAAATCTAAAATATATTTAGTTGGGTTAGGCTAAAATAAATTGTTCTTGTTATAATAAGGTTAGGTAGGTTTTCTAAGATTCTTTTGGTGCAAAATTAAAAATTTTTACACCAACATTAATGAAAAAATATATCTTTAAATGTATGAAAGAAAATTTTAGAAAAGACTTAATTTTAAATGAGTTCTTGCTAATTGACCAATTTTACATATTCGGCACGACATATATATATATATATATATATATATATATATATATATATATATATATATATATATATATATATATATATATATATATATATATATAATATAGGGAGGTACCACCTCTAGAACTGTCATAGGGACCCTCATCCTCAGAGAAAAGAATAAACTTGCTTCAGGGAAAGCTCAAGGTTCTCCCTGAAGCTGTTTGAGAATTTTCTCATACCACCCCCTATATTTCAAGTATGTTTTATTTAAAGACAAAATACATTGGCCAAACATTCACAAAAATACAACAGAAAGTAATACAACATAGGTAACTCAGAGCTACATCTCGAATACTTCGTCCAGCTCCCCTGCGGTGGGCCGCGTGCCCAGAATGCTGCAGGCATTTCCTCTCTGGATCGCAACACTGACTCTCTGAAAGAGGAAGCTGGTCGCCCTGTGGTCCTTGGTTTCTATGATGAGCTTTTCACCCAGCTCTTTGAGGAACTTTAGAGCACACTTGCCCCATGCTCCAAGGGTTTCCGACCCTATTGGAATGAAGTTATAGCAAGGGGGAAGGTCTTCATATTTTCGGATCTTCTGGGTCTCCCTGTGGCTGGCAGCTCCACCCCCTTCCACTACGGAGTATGGCAAGTAGGTGTCTGCCAATGTGGCAGCACAGGTGTAGTCCCAGGCAATCTGCTTTCCACCCTTCCAGGGTAGCATAGTGGCTCTATCAGGACGCTTTTGACTTCCATCAGACCTCTGTACTTGGGGTTCCCGTTGAGCTGGGCAACGGGCTGTGGCGAGGCTTCTCTTTATTATGTCATTGATCTCCTCATTTATATATATATATTTATATATATATACACATATATATATACATATATATATATATTTATATATATATATATAAATATATAAAATATAGGGAGGTACCACCTCTAGAACTGTCATAGGGACCCTCATCCTCAGAGAAAAGAATAAACTTGCTTCAGGGAAAACTCAAGGTTCTCCCTGAAGCTGTTTGAGAATTTTCTCATACCACCCCCTATATTTCAAGTATGTTTTATTTAAAGACAAAATACATTGGCCAAACATTCACAAAAATACAACAGAAAGTAAAACAACATAGGTAACTCAGAGCTACATCTCGAATACTTCGTCCAGCTCCCCTGCGGTGGGCCGCGTGCCCACCGCCCGAAATGCCTAGCCATGCTAGGCGTTCTAGTGGTACACTCTGTGATTATTATTTTACTACATGTAAACCACACAATAACCAAATTCTGTAAACTCAGCATTGTAATACTTATAGAGAATAAAGTTTGAATTTGAATTTGAATTTGAATACATCCCTTCTGCTGTGTGGCACACGAGACCATGAAGTCCGAATTGATCAGCTGTCGCCCTGCCGCAAATACACATATGTTCGGTGAGGATGGGGGCGGCTAGGCGAAGAGCAACACCAAACCGAATGGCCTGTGGGTCGAGACGGGTGCCCAGGGAGGAATTGGGAACAGCTAACAGGAAATCTCCTGAGTGTGGTGCCTTCACTGCCAGGAGACGAGCTTTGTTCTTTCCTGAAGCATTGGAGAGCATTGTGTTGGCGATTTTTTCCATGATCGGTTTGTCCCAGTGGGACTGTTTGTGCTGTTTGGGAGGAGCTGGTCTACTGGAGGAGTCTGTAAGGGTGTCCCACCGAATCGCTGCTTCAGTAAACCTGGGGTCTTGAGCTCCTACCAAGTCTCTCAAGCGTTCGGGCACTATCTTCTTGACTAATGCACTGGAAGCCAAACACGAAGACAGAAAAGCAGGTAAAGCAACATGCGTTGCTTTACGCACCCCTATACCTCCCAGTCGCACTGGGAGGGTTGACTGATCCTATTGCTCATCCTCTAGTGACAGGTTCAGTGCCTTCTTAAAAGTTGATCTCAGGTGTGCGTCATATTCATCGAGTGATGAGTTGTCAAAATAGGGTGCACACCTCAAGAAGTAAGTGAGTCTTGGCATAGTAAGACACCTTGTGAGGAGATACAGTGCATCATGGGCATCAAGATCGCTTATTCTCTCCTCCATTCTCATCAGATCATTCAGTTTGTCCCTGAGGACAGTATCGATGGCCTGGTGACCCAGCGGTGCCCCCAAGTGGGTACTGTTGGACGGAGTTGTAGTTGAGACTTCTGGGAGGATTCTTCGCACAGCATTGAATATTTCCTGGTTCACTGTGATGATTTCACACTTGGAGGGATTGAGAATGAGTCCCAAGTCTTCTCCCTGTGTTTTCACCAGTTGTAGGTCCCCCACGAGGGACTCTTCAGTACCTGCCAGAGTGCCGTCATCCAGGTACCAGATATTGAGCTCACTGTGTAGGCTGGAAGTTAGTTCTCTTACTGCCAAGCAGAAGAGAAGTGGAGCGAGTGGGTCACTCTGCTGAACACCCTCTGATGATTGAATTTCATGTTCTCCAAACAAAAGAATTGAGGGTTTGCTGTAGCCGGCTGAAATGAAGGGAAAGAGACTGGAGAACCGAACCCGAACAGCTGGCAAAACAGCATCGCTCTTCACCATATTAAAGGCATTTCTAAAATCAAGTTTGACTATGGCCTTGTCTTCTGGTAGGTCCCTAATGTAGGCCCTTGCCGCATGAGCTGCAGCTTCACTGCCTTGAGAGACCCCAAATCCCAGTTGGTGTGGCTGGAGTAAAGTGGCAGCTTCTAGGCGAATGTTTCTCACTGCTGCTTTGGCAACGAGACGGCGAAGAGTGTTTCCAACTGCAATGGGTCTGATTCTCCCATCCCTCTTCTTCAAAGCACATAGTGAGGCTCCAAAAAAGAAAGGTTTAATTTCTTCTGGGATTCGCCCAGCCAGGCAATTGTTGACGAAAGTTGTTAACTCGGTGAGAAGAATTGATGCAGATTCACCGAGTACTGGATTTACCATCTCTTTGAGGTGCTGAGGTCGAATTCCAGTATAACCTCCTGCTGGAAATGACATGATCGCCTTATAGACTTCCGATTCTGGCAAAATTAATTGTTCAGTGATGGGGTCTTCCTCAGGGTTGTCGTTGATGGCTATGGTGTCCCTGGCTGGATGCTTGTCTCTTAGTGCTTGGGCCGTGGTCTCATCCTTGGGGGCTACAGTGTCGTCACTTGTAATTATTCTTATTGCTCCCACTGTGTTACCTTCTTCAATTTTTTTGCTAACCTATTGCTAACCTCTTTGATTCCTGCGATGATGGGGCAGAGGGACACAGTTATCTGTTCTTGGGTAGTTGCGCACTGCCTTGATAACTGACGTGGTTAGCAGTTTGCCTCGTCTTTCAAGAACTGCAAGACAGACATTGCCGAACAAGAGTAGGTTGCGCCATGCTTGGATGGTGCCTCGGGCTTCTAAGTTGGTGGAACCTCCAGTCTGTGAATTTCCCTGCTGCATATGGGCGAGCCGCTTTAGGGATGTGGGATAGTGTACTGCAAGCAATGGATTTGAATGCCAACAGAAGGTTATCGCAAATTACGAGGTTGCCATTGGAATTGTCATCTGCCTGTGGAGGCTGTGGGCTGCTCTCTGCTGGGAGCATATGTGATCCTGCACACCCATTGTGTGCACGAATGCGGCCGTCCCTGTTGCGTGCTCGAAACTCTCCACACAATTGACATATATATATATATATATATATATATATATATATATATATATATATATATATATATATATAATGTATAATATAGGGAGGTACCACCTCTAGAACTGTCATAGGGACCCTCATCCTCAGAGAAAAGAATAAACTTGCTTCAGGGAAAACTCAAGGTTCTCCCTGAAGCGTCTTGAGCGAGCACACAGGGCCACTCCCTCCCCCGTCCCCCTCCCCCATCCCAGATCCCCTCCCCTCATCCCAGCCTAGGCCCACTGACTTCCTGACCAAGGGTGTTGCCGTTTAGTACCCCACCAATTACCAGTTCTGCCGCTCACTTCTCCCCAACCCTCATCCCCCAAGCATCCATGCTGTCCTTTACCCGTCACCCCACAGCTGGCGCCCTCCCACCACACGATATCAGCAATGTCACAAGTAGTCGCGGGTTCCCAATAATCTTCACGACAGAGCCAAAGCTGTTGTTCACGAGGCATCGGCCGGGTGTGCTACAGGGAATGTGCACTCAATCCCACATCTGGCAACATCCGTGCACACAATGGATGTCTAGGCTCCAGGAGAGCTCCAAATGAGAACAACCAACAGCCTCCCCCAGCAGACAGGGCTGACAGCTACCGTGACTTCACCTCTACAGAGGACCTCAAATCTACAGTCAAATTAACATCCACCAGGACTCTGACACACATCCCCAAAGCAACTCGCCCTCAAGCTGCTAGCAAATTCATTGATCTTCTGAAGAAAATCAATGATGCTCCTTCAAACAACAGATCCTGGCACAACTTGCTGCTTTTTGGCAATGCCTGTTTGGCTGTCCCACCAAGGAGGGACAAGTCACTAGCAAAACATGTTATTAGGGCAATAAATGCATTCTCAAGGGATGACAACCTCGTCCGTCTCCCCCCTAGGGCGACAAACACCCGCCGGGCAAATGCCAACAACAGGACACCCGACGCCTCAAAAATCAGAGCCCAAATTAGCAAAAAATAGAAGAGGGTAATACTATTGGAGCTCTGAGACTTATAACCAGTGAGGATACCATCGCTCCCAAGGACGTCAGCACGGCGCAAGCTCTGAAGGACAAACATCCACCCACCTCCCTGACATTGCAGCAGGGATGTTGATGTGTATAAAGCTGCTATGTCATTTCCACAGGGCTCAGCAGGAGGTTTCACCGGTTTAAGGCCTCAACACTTAAAACAAATACTCAATCCAGCACTTGGTGAGGTTTCAGAAAGGCTGCTGTCTGAACTCACCAAATTTTCCAACCTGTGCCTAGCTGGCAGTGTCCCAGAGGCCATCAGACCCCTTTTCTTTGGTGCCTCATTGTGTGCCCTCCGGAAAAAGGATGGCAGAATCAGGCCCATTGCAGTGGGTAACACCCTTCAGCGCCTAGTTGCCAAGGCTGCAGTAAGAAGGGTGAGTCAAAAGGCTGCTGCAATGCTGAAACCAACTCAGCTCGGTTTCGGCGTTCAACAGGGCTGTGAAGCAGCTGCCCACGCAGCACGAGTATATATCAAAAACATGTCCGATGAAAAAGCCTTGGTCAAATTGGACTTTGCCAATGCTTTCAACTCTCCAAGCAGTTTATAGAAACTTCCCTTCCCTTTACCCCTTCATAGAATCGTGTTATAGTGTGACTTCCAAGCTATTGTTTGGGGACCATGAAATTGACTCATGTGAGGGCGTGCAACAGGGGGACCCTCTCGCCTCCTTTCTATTTTGTTTGGTCATCAAGGAAGTCATGGAAACACTCTCCAGCGAGCTCAATATCTGGTTCATGGACAATGGTACCCTAGCTGGCACAACAGAATCTCTCCTAGAGGACATCAGTAAAATTAAAGACATGGGAGAAAGCCTGGGCCTTTCTTTAAACCAGACCAAATGTGAAATAGTTTCTACGAAATCAAAAGACGATCCAGAATATTAGTGCAGTTTTACCAGGAGCACGAGCCATTGATCCAGCCAATAGCACTCTCCTTGGTGCTCCTCTTGGGTCCAATGCCACCGATCTGATCCTAAAAAAAAAGTCTCAGACCTCCAGACGATGGAAATCAGGATGAAAGACATTGACACACACGATGCCTTCTACCTACTCACCAGGTGCCTGTCAATCCCAAAACTTACCTACTTTCTGAGATGCTCCCCAGCCTTCAGCAGTCCAAAACTCAAGGAATATGACTCTCTCCTGAAGACAGTGGTTGCAAGCCTCACTTCCAGTTAGGCTTGGAGGACTAGGAGTAAGCAGATCCTCCCAGATTGCTCTACCAGCTTTCCTATCCTCTTTCATAGCATCAAACGAGTTGATAAGACAAATTCTTCCTGATACCTTTAGTGACTCAGCAGGAATAGAAGACCCTAGCTATGCCAGTGCCATCACCGAATGGGAGACTCTTGCTGCTCCAGCACCAAACCCTAGTGCAGCACTGGCTCACAAACAGTCAAGCTGGGATGGCCCGATTGCTGAAAAGGTGCTTGCCAACATGCTCAGGGCTGCAACATCAGATAGCGAGATTGCCCGTCTCCAGGGTGTGAGTGCACCTCACTCCGGGGACTTCCTCCAAACAGTTCCCACATCGGCAATGGGAATGCGACTCGACCCTAAGACCCTCCGTATTGCAGTGACCCTGCGCTTTGCTGCCCCAATTCACACAGAATATACGTGTATTTGCGGCGAAGTGCAAGCAGACCAATACGGTCTACATGGTCTTAACTGTTCCAAAACCAAGGGCTGGCATGCAAGACACAATGAGGTCAATGACATCATTAAGAGAACCCTTGCTACAGCTGGATGCCCTGCCGAGAGGGAGCCCCGATCACTAGCAGCCAACAATACCCACAACCCAGCAAACTGCCCTGACGGGATCACCATCTATCCTTGGGAGAATGGCAAGCTCTTAACATGGGACTAGACCTGTGTGTCCACACTAGCTGACACCTATATCCATCACAGTGTGGGGCGACAGGGAGGAGCTGCTGACCACAGGGAGGAGTACAAGATCAGCAAGTACAGGGACATAAGCCAACAGTATCAATTTGTCCCAGTGGGATCAGACCCCTTGGGATCATGGGGAAAAAATGCCACACGTTTCCTGAAAGAATTGGGTTCCAGACTCATCGACACCACCAGGGACCCAAGGGCAGCCACTTTCATGTTCCAGCGCCTCAGCGTCGCCATCCAGAGGGGAAATGCTTGCTGCATGCTTGACTCGCGTCCAGCCTCGGAGGAGCTGGACGAAATTCATGATCTTTGATACATTGTGCCATTGTATTCATGTTTATGTTTTTTTCTGTAAATGTATTCTGTTTACTAATAAATGTTCACATAGAATATAAAATATATAGGGGGTGGTAGAAGAAAATGTTCAAACAGCTCCGGGGAGACCTTGAGTTTTCCCTGAGGTACGTTTATTGTCTTCTCTGAGGATGAGGGTCCCCATTCCAGCTATAGAGGTGGTACCCCTATATATATATATATATATATATATATATATATATATATATATATATATATATATATATATATATATATATATATATATATATATATAATTGCCAGAATTTTTGTGAATGACTATTTTTGATGTTTAGAAATTTATATGATAGATAACCAAAACGGACTAACAAAAAGTTCAAGACCGACAATGCTAAAACTGATGTCATGAAGGTGTCTACCTGGTTTTGGTACTGAAAAATATATGAAAAATAACAAAAATCAGTCTAAAAACCGGACATGGAATACAACCTGAGAAGAGAGAGAGAGAGAGAGAGAGAGAGAGAGAGAGAGAGAGAGAGAGAGAGAGAGAGAGAGAGCAAGCAGCGAGCAAGGAATACTCGGAAATTAAGTAAAATGAAAGCAAATGCAAAAGAAGCTAGTGTAAATACGCCTTTTGAGAACTTGATCAAATATTCATTTAGGGGAATATACACAACACATTTTAGGCCTATTTTGGAGTATGTAACTACAGAATGATTAGTAATATAAAAAAAAAGTAAAAATTGATTACAGGAAGAAATTTGAAAGAGTTCAAAATATGAACTCTGGAAGAAAAGACCAGGGAGTTACCTGTGATGTATCTTTCAAACTCATTTCAGCCTGATTGATCTAGCACTAGGCACATTGTGAAGGCTTACTCAGCCCTGTAACAACTTCAGACAGTATTACCAAGGCTGGCTCCTCCTCAGGAAAATTAATGAATAGAAAAAGAAATAATAATTCACAAAGATAAACACTTTATTATTTATTAATGCAAAAATAAAACAGTGAAACATGAAAGTGTATCCTACTTGAAAGAAAAATAAAAAATGAAATGAAAAATGACGTTTGAATTCAACGCTAATATGTACAGTTAAAATGGGGTGTCTGGTGGAGGTTGACACCGTCTTGTAGAAATCGTAGCCGTTGCTGATGATGTGGGGGAGGGGGGGTCACAGGTGTTGGTGACAACCCAACGGCTAGTTCTTCACAGAGTCTATAGCCTTGAATAGTCAGTCCAGATGACAGGGAAGCAGATTCTTTACCACTACAAAGATGAGGGGTTGCTGTCTGCTGTCGCCTACAGTTAATCAGGTAGGTAGATCCAAACAGTGATGTCTCCGGACTTTTGCAAAAGTACTTCTCCTTCAACACTTCTCGTTGGTTGGCAGGTGACCTGATCTGTCATTCCAAGCTGGAAAGAGAGACAGGTTACCCACTGCTTAAGAAATCACTCTCCATGATAAGTACAATATCTAAAAGACGTGGTGATTATTAAAACCTTTAAGAGATATCAAGGCTGAGAGGACTAAGTTTATTATTGGTCAAAAGTGAAGCTTTCAACCAATAAGTCCTCTAGAATAGGAGCAGGCTTTTACTTACAGTTGTGCTGGGAGCTGTGAGTCGAGTGATTACTGTTTGGCTGGAGCCCCACACGTCACTTTTCGGGGTGGGGAGCTAGACTTACCCTACCTTAACAAGCAGACTGACAATCAAACTATCGTTACCATATACTCGCTCGCTACTCCTATCTGTTGAACTTTTCCCTCACACACTTGTAGTGATTCAGTTTCCTCTAGAAGACTTCTACATTTCTTCCGGCACTGTTTCTGATATCTGCTGATCGCACACTAGGAGTTTTGGGCCACAGATATTGACACAATATTCTTTTAGCGTGCCAGTGGTGTTTCTGATTTTCACTGATTGTATTTTACACATTCTCTTATCTCTCACTTCATAACTCATGATCTCAGCATATAGAATACATATTGAGTAGATAAAGAAATGATGGTGCGGGATATAGCAGCATAAAGCGCAGATCATACATAGGAAGGATATGAAGTAGTCAGGCATGTAATTGGAAAGCCGTAAACGAAGAGGAGAAAAACACTCTGCACAGTTTTACGAGCAGATACAATCAGGATCCGAAGGCTGGCGAACACTTGATTCAACTCTTCAGAACACAGCTAAGTGAATGGAGCTAGGTTAACACACACAAACACACACACACACATGTGTGTAGAGGGGCCACAGATATATCAGATCACTTTCTAGTTGTAGCTACACTGAGAGTAAAAGGTAGATGGGATACAAGGAGAATAGAAGCATCAGGGAAGAGAGAGGTGAAGGTTTATAAACTAAAAGAGGAGGCAGTTAGGGAAAGATATAAACAGCTATTGGAGGATAGATGGGCTAATGAGAGCATAGGCAATGGGGTCGAAGAGGTATGGGGTAGTTTTAAAAATGTAGTGTTAGAGTGTTCAGCAGAAGTTTGTGGTTACAGGAAAGTGGGTGCAGGAGGGAAGAGGAGCGATTGGTGGAATGATGATGTAAAGAGAGTAGTAAGGGAGAAAAAGTTAGCATATGAGAAGTTTTTACAAAGTAGAAGTGATGCAAGGAGGGAAGAGTATATGGAGAAAAAGAGAGAGGTTAAGAGAGTGGTGAAGCAATGTAAAAAGAGAGCAAATGAGAGAGTGGGTGAGATGTTATCAACAAATTTTGTTGAAAATAAGAAAAAGTTTTGGAGTGAGATTAACAAGTTAAGAAAGCCTAGAGAACAAATGGATTTGTCAGTTAAAAATAGGAGAGGAGAGTTATTAAATGGAGAGTTAGAGGTATTGGGAAGATGGAGGGAATATTTTGAGGAATTGTTAAATGTTGATGAAGATAGGGAAGCTGTGATTTCGTGTATAGGGCAAGGAGGAATAACATCTTGTAGGAGTGAGGAAGAGCCAGTTGTGAGTGTGGGGGAAGTTCGTGAGGCAGTAGGTAAAATGAAAGGGGGTAAGGCAGCCGGGATTGATGGGATAAAGATAGAAATGTTAAAAGCAGGTGGGGATATAGTTTTGGAGTGGTTGGTGCAATTATTTAATAAATGTATGGAAGAGGGTAAGGTACCTAGGGATTGGCAGAGAGCATGCATAGTTCCTTTGTATAAAGGCAAAGGGGATAAAAGAGAGTGCAAAAATTATAGGGGGATAAGTCTGTTGAGTGTACCTGGTAAAGTGTATGGTAGAGTTATAATTGAAAGAATTAAGAGTAAGACGGAGAATAGGATAGCAGATGAACAAGGAGGCTTTAGGAAAGGTAGGGGGTGTGTGGACCAGGTGTTTACAGTGAAACATATAAGTGAACAGTATTTAGATAAGGCTAAAGAGGTCTTTGTGGCATTTATGGATTTGGAAAAGGCGTATGACAGGGTGGATAGGGGGGCAATGTGGCAGATGTTGCAAGTGTATGGTGTAGGAGGTAGGTTACTGAAAGCAGTGAAGAGTTTTTACGAGGATAGTGAGGCTCAAGTTAGAGTATGTAGGAAAGAGGGAAATTTTTTCCCAGTAAAAGTAGGCCTTAGACAAGGATGTGTGATGTCACCGTGGTTGTTTAATATATTTATAGATGGGGTTGTAAGAGAAGTAAATGCGAGGGTCTTGGCAAGAGGCGTGGAGTTAAAAGATAAAGAATCACACACAAAGTGGGAGTTGTCACAGCTGCTCTTTGCTGATGACACTGTGCTCTTGGGAGATTCTGAAGAGAAGCTGCAGAGATTGGTGGAAGAATTTGGTAGGGTGTGCAAAAGAAGAAAATTAAATGTGAATACAGGAAAGAGTAAGGTTATGAGGATAACAAAAAGATTAGGTGATGAAAGATTGAATATCAGATTGGAGGGAGAGAGTATGGAGGAGGTGAATGTATTCAGATATTTGGGAGTGGACGTGTCAGCGGATGGGTCTATGAAAGATGAGGTGAATCATAGAATTGATGAGGGAAAAAGAGTGAGTGGTGCACTTAGGAGTCTGTGGAGACAAAGAACTTTGTCCTTGGAGGCAAAGAGGGGAATGTATGAGAGTATAGTTTTACCAACGCTCTTATATGGGTGTGAAGCGTGGGTGATGAATGTTGCAGCGAGGAGAAGGCTGGAGGCAGTGGAGATGTCATGTCTGAGGGCAATGTGTGGTGTGAATATAATGCAGAGAATTCGTAGTTTGGAAGTTAGGAGGAGGTGCGGGATTACCAAAACTGTTGTCCAGAGGGCTGAGGAAGGGTTGTTGAGGTGGTTCGGACATGTAGAGAGAATGGAGCGAAACAGAATGACTTCAAGAGTGTATCAGTCTGTAGTGGAAGGAAGGCGGGGTAGGGGTCGGCCTAGGAAGGGTTGGAGGGAAGGGGTAAAGGAGGTTTTGTGTGCGAGGGGCTTGGACTTCCAGCAGGCATGCGTGAGCGTGTTTGATAGGAGTGAATGGAGACAAATGGTTTTTAATACTTGACGTGCTGTTGGAGTGTGAGCAAAGTAACATTTATGAAGGGATTCAGGGAAACCGGCAGGCCGGACTTGAGTCCTGGAGATGGGAAGTACAGTGCCTGCACTCTGAAGGAGGGGTGTTAATGTTGCAGTTTAAAAACTGTAGTGTAAAGCACCCTTCTGGCAAGACAGTGATGGAGTGAATGATGGTGAAAGTTTTTCTTTTTCGGGCCACCCTGCCTTGGTGGGAATCGGCCAGTGTGATAATAAAATAAAAAATAAAATATATATATATATAAATATTCTTGTAATGACAGTCATTGTGACTCGAATCGCAGCCCATGCATGTAGCAGGCCTAATGCAGTACCTTTAAACCTCGAAACTTACTGTAAGAGGATCTTGTAGAGAACGCTTGTGAGGCATGTCTATCAGACACACAAACTAGGACACTAATGTCGCTTTCCACAGCCCCAGAAGCTTTCATGGTCTCTCTATTCTCATATCCCGCAAAGCTATAAAATCCATAAACTCAAGAGAGGACGACACAAACGAATGTCAATGAATAAATAGAATGGATAGGGTCCATGCATGTAGTAGGACCATTGAGTCACGAGTCTTACAATAGAAAGATTTTACAGGAGCAGTGTTTTGACATAGCAGAATTAGTGGCATGATCTCTGATCCTAATGTCACTTTCCACAACCCCAGAAGTTTTCATGGTACATGCACTCTCATAACACTTAAGCCAAACAGTCCAAAACTTAACAAAAATCGAAATGGAGGACTGTCAGTGAATAAACAGAAGAATGGCTGGTCCAGTGCTGTACTAATGAGCTACGAAACATAAATTAGTGAGATTTCACAGACAGCACTTCTCTGTAATGTCTGTGCTATCAGAATCAGCTGTGACCCTAATGTCTCTTATCACAACCCCAGAAGCATTCATGGTACGTCTGTTCTCATTCCTCTCAAAGCCTTATAGTCCTCTTCAATCCCTCAAAGACTTATAGCCTATATGCTCAACATAAACCTGAATGTAAAACGGAAAAAATGACGGGGGCCCCGATCCTTAGTCATGGAAGGTAGCATGTCCGGTACTCTACCATGGAGATACGAAGCTTTAAAAGTATCATTTCACAGACAACACTTCTGTGACCTCAGTGTGTCTTCCCACAACAACCCATAAATATTTATTAATATTATCACACTGGCTGATTCCCACCAAGGCAGGGTGGCCCGAAAAAGAAAAACTTTCACCATCATTCACTCCATCACTGTCTTGCCAGAAGGGTGCTTTACACTACAGTTTTTAAACTGCAACATTAACACCCCTCCTTTAGAGTACAGGCACTCTACTTCCCATCTCCAGGACTCAAGTCCGGCCTGCCGTTTTCCCTGAACCCCTTCATAAATGTTACTTTGCTCACACTCCAACAGCACGTCAAGTATTAAAAACCATTTGTCTCCATTCACTCCTATCAAACACGCTCACGCATGCCTGCAGGAAGTCCAAGCCCCTCGCACACAAAACCTCCTTTATCCCCTCCCTCCAACCTTTCCTAGGCCGACCCCTACCCCGCCTTCCTTCCACTACAGACTGATACACTCTTGAAGTCACTCTGTTTCGCTCCATTCTCTCTACATGTCCGAACCACCTCAACAATCCTTCCTCAGCCCTCTGGACAAAAGTTTTGGCAATCCCGCACCTCCTCCTAACTTCCAAACTACGAATTCTCTGCATTATATTCACAAAACACATTCCCCTCAGACATGACATCCCCACTGCCTCCAGCCTTCTCCTCGATGCAACATTCATCACCCATGCTTCACACCCATATAAGAGCGTTGGTAAAACTATACTCTCATACATTCCCCTCTTTGCCTCCAAGGACAATGTTCTTTGTCTCCACAGACTCCTAAGTGCACCACTCACCCTTTTCCCCTCATCAATTCTATGATTCACCTCATCTTTCATAGACCCATCCGCTGACACGTCCACTCCCAAATATCTGAATACATTCACCTCTTCCATACTCTCTCCCTCCATTCTGATATCCAATCTTTCATCACCTAATCTTTTTGTTATCCTCATAACCTTACTCTTTCCTGTATTCACTTTTAATTTTCTTCTTGTACACACCCTACCAAATTCATCCACCAATCTCTGCAACTTCTCTTCAGAATCTCTCAAGAGCACAGTGTCATCAGCAAAGAGCAACTGTGACAACTCCCACTTTATGTGTGATTCTTTATCTTTTAACTCCACGCCTTTTGCCAAGACCCTCGCATTTACTTCTCTTACAACCCCATCTATAAATATATTAAACAACCATGGTGACATCACACATCCTTGTCTAAGGCCTACTTTTACTGGGAAAAAATTTCCCTCTTTCCTACATACTCTAACTTGAGCCTCACTATCCTCGTAAAAACTCTTCACTGCTTTCAGTAACCTACCTCCTACACCATACACCTGCAACATCTGCCACATTGCCCCCTATCCACCCTGTCATACGCCTTTTCCAAATCCATAAATGCCAAAAAGACCTCTTTAGCCTTATCTAAATGCTGTTCACTTATATGTTTCACTGTAAACACCTGGTCCACACACCCCCTACCTTTCCTAAAGCCTCCTTGTTCATCTGCTATCCTATTCTCCGTCTTACTCTTAATTCTTTCAATAATAACTCTACCATACACTTTACCAGGTATACTCAACAGACTTATCCCCCTATAATTTTTGCACTCTCTTTTGTCCCCTTTGCCTTTGTACAAAGGAACTATGCATGCTCTCTGCCAATCCCTAGGAACCTTACCCTCTTCCATACATTTATTAAATAATTTCACCAACCACTCCAAAACTATATCCCCACCTGCTTTTAACATTTCTATCTTTATCCCATCAATCCCGGCTGCCTTACCCCCTTTCATTTTACCTACTGCCTCACGAACTTCCCCCACACTCACAACTGGCTCTTCCTCACTCCTACAAGATGTTATTCCTCCTTGCCCTATACACGAAATCACAGCTTCCCTATCTTCATAAATACAAGATAAAAATCCAATTTATGACGTTTCGGTCCGACTTGGACTATTAACTAGTTACATAAGTTTGTTTCTTTCTCTTATGTCTGGGTTATTTGTGTATTGTTCCAGTGACAGTATTGTGCCTTTATATTCTTTTCAAGATAAGCTGTGAATTAGAATAATGGTCGTTGACTTCAACGGTGGTCATGAAACGTCTAACGCTCTACTAATGTGTTACAAAATTTCACAGCGGCACTTACGTGACGTGTCTACATCAGCAGCCCCGGCTGCAATACTTAGGCCTTTTCTCACCTCTGAATTGTTCATGGTTCTTCTATTCTCATGCCTCTCAAAGTCGTATAGTCCATAAACTGAAGATTAGTCGTAATGAACGACTGTCAGTAAATAAAAATAGAAATATGGGGTCTCGAACTGTAGCATGAAGCAGCCAGCGGTGTACCGCTGAGATTTTACCAGGAAGGTTTCACAGACACAATTTTTGTGACATGTCAGCGTTAACGGCACCAGATGCAACTCTACTGTCTCTACCAACAGCCCGAAGTTTTCATGGTATATCTGTTTTTATACCTCTCAAAACCATGTAGTCCATAAACATCAGTAATGCATCGCAGCACACTTATTACTCACTGATAGAACACTACACATGCTACATACCAGGGCCAAAGTTCGAGTCCCAGTCCATTCTTCTGTTTATTCATTACTAGTGATTCATTATCACACTTTGCTGACGCACGATGTGTAATATGCAGAGATCATTAAAAGATGAAAACACTCATGAGATATAAAGGACGAAGAATAGATGTCCACATATTCGACCTTCATCTGAGGTTCTCTTCAGCAGATACAAAGAAACGATGAGAGCAGAGTAGGGGGAATGGTGGCAGAACTTCCTGTGCTCCCATGGTGCTTAATGACATCTCATACTTGGCTACCCTTTTAGGGACTTGCAGGTTTACAGATGACCTCTTGTATTAGCTTGTTATATACTATGAACATAAGAACAAAGAACTTGAAGAGACTACATTACACCAGGCCTGGTGGCTAAAGCTCCCGCTTCACACACGGAGGGCCCGGGTTCGATTCCCGGCGGGTGGAAACAATTCGACACGTTTCCTTACACCTGTTGTCCTGTTCACCTAGCAGCAAATAGGTACCTGGGTGTTAGTCGACTAGTGTGGGTCGCATCCTGGGGGACAAGATTAAGGACCCCAATGGAAATAAGTTAGACAGTCCTCGATGACGCACTGACTTTCTTGGGTTATCCTGGGTGGCTAACCCTCCGGGGTTAAAAATCCGAACGAAATCTTATCTTATCTTATAGCAGAAACTTTCACACTCCCACGTAAGAACAAACTAATAAGAGGTCATCTATACACTTTCATTTATACATGTGCTTATTTATCCACACGCTTTATTGTTTTTTTTAATATTCTTCTGTGTTACAAACTTACGAACACCCTGCACTATTTCTGTTGCGGGGGGCTGAGGGGCTGTTGCGGGGGGCTGAGGGGCTGTTGCGGGGGGCTGAGGGGTTGTTGCGGGGGGCTGAGGGGCTGTTGCGGGGGGCTGAGGGGTTGTTGCGGGGGGCTGAGGGGCTGTTGCGGGGGGCTGAGGTAATGGGATATATTTCGCGTATTGCTCAGGGACAGAAACAAGGCTAGTTATTTTTATGTTTTGTGGGGAAGAATAAAATGATAATAGCACATGTGGATTCATTTGTTGAAGTAATCAGCTTTTATCCGTTTTTGTGATCAAACGTAGAGGAAAGAGAAGCAATAGTAGAACAATATTTTATTTAATGGCTAAACATTGAGGGCTTCATAAGCTGCTTTTGTTGCTGACGCTGCCAGTGCTGCCGGTGCTGCCGGTGCTGCCGGTGCTGCCGGTGCTGCTGGTGCTGCCGGTGCTGCCGGTGCTGCCGGTGCTGCTGGTGCTGCCGGTGCTGCCGGTGCTGCCGGTGCTGCCGGTGCTGCCGGTGCTGCCGGTGCTGCCGGTGCTGCCGGTGCTGCTGGCGCTGCTGGTGCTGCCGGTGCATTGAGTGTTCTGACGGCTGCTGATCTTGCGGGGCTGTTTACTGACAGCTGTTAATGCTGCTCATAACAATTCCAGTGCCGTTGTCAGTGTTTACCTGGAGTTTACCTGGAGAGAGTTTCGGGGGTCAATGCCCCCGCGGCCCGGTCTGTGACCAGGCCTCCTGGTGGATCAGCGCCTGATCAACCAGGCTGTTGCTGCTGGCTGCACGCAAACCAACGTACGAGCCACAGCCCGGCTGATCAGGAACTGACTTTAGGTGCTTGTCCAGTGCCAGCTTGAAGACTGCCAGGGGTCTGTTGGTAATCCCCCTTATGTGTGCTGGGAGGCAGTTGAACAGTCTCGGGCCCCTGACACTTATTGTATGGTCTCTTAACGTGCTAGTGACACCCCTGCTTTTCATTGGGGGGTGTTTTAATGAGTAGTGGTTTCAAGTCGATGTTGACGGTGGCAAGGTTGCTGGTTTCTATCTGGGCTTCCATAAGCTATGAGGGCTACTGCAAAGCCCTCGATAAGCTCTGTAAGTGGGTTATGGTAGTTCTTGCTGCATGTGAGAAGCTTGAACCACGGAAGCATATGAGTCATCTACGTTTTCTACTCAAGGTGTCTCCTGGCTTCTTGTTCACTGGTTTATAAGATGTGGTTGAACATATTCCGGCTTGTTGGACCTGAGCTGCATAACATCGCTCTGCTGATCATTAGATGTTTGATTCTTGTGTGGTTCTGCTGTCCAGTTTCCAATTTAGTCATTCTGGGCACAGAATGATCTACATTATGCTTGGTACCTGGATGAACATTTGGGGCATTGTACGTTGATCTGTTCTATCTACTATTTTTTAAATTTTTGGATACAGACTTTTGTCTTGAGACAAACGCAGACAACACAGATGGTGAGTCCTTGGCATCTCTCATGATTGTTCACAAACATGTACAAGGGAGAAGCTTATATACAGACGTAGAATACATTAACCAAAGCCAGGTGACGCATGTCAGGCGTGCGTCAATAAATATTCCACCTTGTGTGTACTGAAGCAGCTTCATGGTAATTATCATTGTATGACTGCGCGACGGCCGGGAATATTGTTCAACTGCTTGGTATATATGTCGAACTGATATTTTGTCTTCAGTTACTTACGTCTTGTCTTCAGTTACTGCTATCTTGTCTTCAATTACTTGCATCTTGACTTCAGTTACTTACGTCTTGTCTTCAGTTACTTACGTCTTGTCTTCAGTTACTTGCATCTTGTCTTCAGTTACTTGCATCTTGTCTTCAGTTACTTACGTCTTGTCTTCAGTTACTTACGTCTTGTCTTCAGTTACTTGCATCTTGTCTTCAGTTACTTACGTCTTGTCTTCAGTTACTTACGTCTTGTCTTCAGTTACTTGCATCTTGTCTTCAGTTACTTACGTCTTGTCTTCAGTTACTTACGTCTTGTCTTCAGTTACTGCCGTCTTGTCTTCAGTTACTTACGTCTTGTCTTCAGTTACTTACGTCTTGTCTTCAGTTACTTACGTCTTGTCTTCAGTTACTTGCATCATGTCTTCAGTTACTTACGTCTTGTCTTCAGTTACTTACGTCTTGTCTTCAGTTACTTACGTCTTGTCTTCAGTTACTTGCATCTTGTCTTCAGTTACTTACGTCTTGTCTTCAGTTACTTACGTCTTGTCTTCAGTTATTGCCATCTTGTCTTCAGTTACTTACGTCTTGTCTTCAGTTACTTACGTCTTGTCTTCAGTTACTGCCATCTTGTCTTCAGTTACTTACGTCTTGTCTTCAGTTACTTACGTCTTGTCTTCAGTTACTTACGTCTTGTCTTCAGTTACTGCCATCTTGTCTTCAGTTACTTACGTCTTGTCTTCAGTTACTGCCATCTTGTCTTCAGTTACTGCCATCTTATCTTCAGTTATTTACGTCTTGTCTACAGTTACATCCTGTCTTCAGTTACATCTGGTCTACAGTTACTTACATCCTGTCTTCAGTTACATCCTGTCTTCAGTTACATCTGGTCTACAGTTACATACATCTTGCCTTCAATTACTCTAGTGATTAAATTTCTTCCTGTCCTCTGCGTTAAGTTTGTTTTTAATATATCAACACTCATATGCCTGTTTGTCTTTTGTCTGATGGGTTGTAATTTTTGGTAGCAGTTTACAAAACACTGGGCACAGTGTAATGTCGTTTTTTGAGACCACTAATAAATAATTACTTGTTAGAGCAACGAGTAACAGTTGTGATGCCGATACTTATTATATATATATATATATATATATATATATATATATATATATATATATATATATATATATATATATATATATATATATATATATATATATATATATGCAATAAGATCACAGTAAACAGGTGATTTTAAATATGCAAAACAACCACTCTGAAAGAATAGAGAAATTCCAAGCGCTTTCGTGACTATTCACATAATGTGAATAGTCACGAAAGCGCTTGGAATTTCTCTATTCTTTCAGAGTGGTTGTTTTGCATATATATATATATATATATATATATATATATATATATATATATATATATATATATATATATATATATATATATATATATTGGTGTGTTTATGGTAAGGAATAAATTATTTAATATATTCTGTTGTGTTGAACTCGTAGTAGATTCTCACAGACAGTCCATGGCAGACTCGTACACCACTGCTCGTGGCAGATGCACATCTGCTCTGATGGCAGATTTACTACGCTCATGGCGAACTGACGCACTAGAGCTCTTGGTAACCCAGTATGTCTGCACAGGCGGCACTCACAGAAGGCACCACTAGGTTATCACCAGAGCTCGAACTCAACCTCTGAAGACCTTCAACTCAACCCAGCAGCCATCATTAGGTCATCATCAGAGTTGGAGTTCAACCCGCTCGGACACTACTAGTTGAGAACCCGCTTCTCTGATCAGAGCTCCGGACTTTCTTAATTGTCTAACAAGCTTGAGCCTCTCTGTCTCAGCTGTGGAGAGATGCCAGGAGACTAGTACCAACCTGTTTCTCAGCCCTGTCTTACCGCGTCAGGAAACACTTGTCCTATTTCCTGACAAACCTTATCTAACCTACGACTTTCATTCTGGACAGGTCCTGATATCTCAGTCCAACACCCTGGACGGGTCTCTCACTCAGGATTGGTCCTGGCACTTCTGTTTGTCACTCAGGACTGGGACTGGTGTCTCTACGTCACTCCGAAAAGGTCTCTGGCCGTACAGGTCCTGATCGTTACATCACTCTAGACAGTCACTGTTATCTGACCATCATTCCAGGAAGGTACTAGGCTCTGTCTGGGAAAGGACTCCGTACATCACTATGGACAGAACACTGTACGTCACTATGGACAGGACTCTACGTCACTCTGGATCGATCTCTGGCTGTCACTCCAGACATATCCTGATCACCGTCCCTCACTCTGGACTGGTCCTGGACCAGCCACAGTGAAGCTCCTGAGAGTAGACGTCAACCTGAGTGGCGGAGGGGAGACATCAAGCGGACACAGGCATCAGAGACATTCGGCCTAGATTGACACTCCGCATTAATATGTGAGGAAACACCTTATGCATATTTAATGTAATAACATACTACCTTCCCTTATAGGCAGGGATATCACACATGACATTCCTCACGTCACTGAAATCAGTGCTCAGAGTATTCACTGCTGCGCTGATCTAGGGGATGGTCTCTTGATCACGGAAGTTGGAGCTACTTCACCTTGGAACGCCTCTAGGTGCCCTCGTACATAGGTACGTAGGTACCTTCGATTTTTCTGACGCTGTGAGGCACCTACGGGCTTAATGCTCATCTATGATGGCCATGAAGTTGATTTTTCTTCACTGTTTATGGTGCTAATTTTTTATGGTCGCTGCTACGGATGCTCTTGGTGGTCACTGCTCGTGGTACTAACTGCTAATGATGCTCAACGTTAATGATACTTAGTGTTTATTGTCCTAACTGCTAATGATAGACACTGCTCACGTTCCTCATTGCTAATGATATTCAATGATTGTGCTTACTGCTAGTGATGCTCAGATCTCACTGTTCATGATACATTCTTTACAGTTTTCATAGTTCAATGTTCATTGTTCATGGTGCTCACTGTTCATTGTGATGTTCTTAGTTCTCACAGCTTATTGTGTTCACAGTTCATGGTGCTCATTGCTGTGGCTGCTCACTGTGGCTTCCAGTCCTGCTGACTGCGAGATTCCTGCGTGGTGCATTGATATAAAAATTGCTTGTGAAGTCAGAACATACAGGAGGAGAATGAAATAAATTGAAACCATGCTTGAGACTCACTGGTGTGCCCGGGCTGGGAAAAAAATGTGGGTTGTAAACAAGGGTGCCCGGCTTTTGAGGCATCTGTGGCTGAGTAGTCTAGAGCATCACTCGGGAACCTTGCCAGCCTTCCCCGACTGCAGGGTGACGACAGTTATTCTGCATGGTGACCACAGTTATACTACCTGGTGACCACAGTTACACTGCCTGGTGACAATAGTTATACTGCATGGCGACATCAGTTATACTGGATGGTAACATCAGTTATAGATGATAGATAAAAATTTCACAAGCCTGATAAGTTTGAAAGATGAGAGAAATGAACTACGAGGGCAGGCTGATGAACAATTTGTCAAAACCCTGTCAATGTATGTCAGATTTTTGACGTAACTCTTACTCCACTGGACTTTGAAAAAGCCATTGACAAAATGCTCATGCACTCAGCCCCAGGCCCAGCCTCTTGGAACTCCGTGGTCATTAAGAACCTCCTTAATTATGCTGTGGAGAGGGAACATAGACACGGGTGAAATCCCAGTCACTAAAAAACAACTTTCCTGCCACTCCATGAATGTGGCAGGAAAGCAATAGCTAGGAACTATACACCAATAACTCTAAGAAGCATAATTGCAAATCACTTGGGTTCTCAACAAACGCACAATCCAGGACAACATTGGTTCAGAGCAGGCCGGTCCAGCCTCTCGCAACTACTGGACCACTATAATATGGTCTTGGATGCACTGGAAGACAGAATACAGATGTAATATACACAGATTTTGCAAAAGCCTTTAACAAGTGCGATCATGGTGTAATGGTGCACAAAATGCGTGCTAAAGGGATAACTGGCAGAGTGGGCAGATGGATCTTCAGCTTTCTAACCAATTGAACACAAATAGTAGTATGGATTGAATACTGCTGTACAGTAACATCTCCATCCAAGGCAGGTGAAATCGAAGATCTAGAGAATGTACAGAAAACCTTTATTGCACATATAAGTTCCGTCAAACACATTAATTAATGGGAACGCTTGGAATCACTTGACCTGTACTCACTGGAGGGCAGGAGAGAGAGATCATTATCTACACCTGGAAAATCCTAGAGGGACTGGCCCCAAATCTGCACACAGAAATCACTACCTACGAAAACAAAAGACTGGGCAGACGGTGCAACGTATCCCCAATGAAAAGTTAGGGCGCCATTAGTATACTAAGAGAAAACACAAATGTCCGGGTCCCGAGACTTTTCAACAGCCTTCCACCAGGCATAAATGGAATTATCAATAGATCCCTGGCTGCCTTCAAGTTGGAGCTGGACAGACACCTGAAGTCAGTACCCGATCAGCCGGTCTGTGCTTCGTTCGCTGGACTACGTGCGGCCATCAGTAATAGCTTCTCGTTGGATCAGACCCTGATCCAACTGTAGGCCTGGCCAAGCACTAGGCCGCGGGGGCATTGACCCCTGAGACACCCTCTAGGTAGACTCCAGGTAGATACATGTGGAAAAAAGATTCACATCTAATAAGAGACTTAGCGGCGTCGAATGAATGGAGAGGATAGACTATCAAATAGAAGTTAAAAGAGGAAAAGTTCACAGATAGATGCAGCATATCCAGATGCGCCCCGATAACATCAGAAAAAAACTTCCCCAGGAAATGAGAAGTGAAGGACTCGAATAAAGTTTGAAAGAAAGTAATGGAGACTGACTCGATGGGTCAGTAAGTTCAGTGAATCAATAGCTTTCAAGAGTCTTAGGAACATATCAGCTGCAAGGTAAGAGGTGAGCTCAGGAGCTGCAACCAACGCTACACACACACACACACACACACACACACACACACACACACACACACACACACACACACACACACACACACACACACACACACACACACACACACACACACACACACACACATACACACACACGCATATACAACAGGCCTACAGACTAATCGACATGTGCCTAGGACAGAATGGTAACTAACACATCTACACACAGTATTTAGTACTTAAACCCAGAAGTCAGGGCCCCGAGAGAGAACAGTAAAGAAAAAAGATTACATTCTACTAGGAAAGAACTGTCTAGTAAATTCAAATTAGGATACAAAAACTTGAGTCTGGCGTAGTCTTCTAGGCCTCACAAACACTAGTTTGCATTTTCCTGGACTGGAAGAAGGCCTTCAACAAAGTTCCTCACAAGAGATTAGTGCAAAAGCTAGAGGATCAGGCGCGCATAACAGGAAGGGCTCTGCAATGGATCAGAGAAAACCTGACAGGGAGCCAACAGTGAGTCATGGTACGTGACGAGGTATCAAAGTGGACGCCTGTGACGAGAGGGGTTCCACAGGGATCATTCTAGGACCAGTGGTATTTTTGATATATGTGATTGACATGACGGAAGGGAGAGACTCAAAAGTGTCCCTGTTTGCAGATGATGTGATGTTAATGAAGAGAATTAAATCGGATGAGGCTCAGGCTGGACTACAAAGAGACGTGGACAGGCTGGACGCGTGGTCCAGCAACTGGCTCCTCGAATTTAACCCTGCCAAATGCAAAGTCATGAAGACCGGGGAAGAGCAAAGAAGACCGCAGACAGAGTATAGGCTAGGTGGCCACCAAAGACTGCAAACCTCACTCAAGGAAAGGGATCTTGGGGCGAGTATAATACCGAGCACATCTCCTGAGGCACACATCAACCAGATAACTTTTGCAGCATATGGGCGCCTGGCAAACCTG
Organism: Cherax quadricarinatus; assembly: GCF_038502225.1. Taxonomy (NCBI): domain Eukaryota; kingdom Metazoa; phylum Arthropoda; class Malacostraca; order Decapoda; family Parastacidae; genus Cherax; species Cherax quadricarinatus. Next base: position 51,386,813 of record NC_091292.1, on the reverse strand, counting down.
AGAACAGCTTTCCGAAATCTCAATAAGGATTCGTTCAAGACTTTGTTCACCGTGTACGTCAGGCCCATACTGGAGTATGCAGCAGTAGTTTGGAACCCACACCTGGTCAAGTAGGTTAAGAAATTAGAGAAAGTGCAAACAAAAGTTTGCAACAAGGCTAGTTCAAGAGCTAAGGGAAATGTCCTACGAAGAAAGGAAATCGACCTGACGACACGGGAGGACAGGAGGGTTAGGAGAGACATAACATACAAAATATTGCGAGGAATTGACAAGGTGGGACAGAGACAAGATGTTCCAGAGGGGGTCACAATTGAAAGTTGAATACTCAGATGAGTCAAGGAGATGTTTGGAAGTATTTCTTTAGTTATAGAGTTGTCAGGAAGTGGAGTAGTCTGGCAAGTGACGTAGTGGAGGTAGGAACCATACATAGTTTTAAGACGAGGGAGAGGACCTACTAGTGACAAGAGAAGAGGCGGGGCCAGGAGTCATGTCTCGACCCCTGCAACAACAAATAGGTGATGAGTACGCGCGCACACACGTACACAGGAAACGAAGGGGGTGGAGGAGTATCGTTGCTGATCAAGATCCGGTGGACTTTTGAGGAGATAAGTGGAATAAATGGAGAGGATTAGAATAACTACATAATGTGTACACGTAGTCCTGGTGAACCCAATATGTTAAGAGTAATGGAGAACACAGCACAGAACATAGCACAGAACACAGCACATAACACAGCACTAAACAGAAGGAGATCAAGATAAAAATAGGATGAGAATGACCGGCCGATGATGGACGCGATACTAGAGGTAAAAGAGCCCACATGTACACTGCTCTACTAGTGGTCAATGAGCCCACATGTACACTGCTCTACTAGTGGTCAATGAGCCCACGTACACTGCTCTACTAGTGGTCAAAGAACCCATATGTACACTGCTCTGCTAATGATCATGAGAGACTTCAACCATTAGGAAACAAACTGAGAAAGTATAGAGCCACATGGATGACCGGTAACCTGGAGAGCTAAATTGTTGAAGGTGGCAATGGTGAACTTATTATGTCAGCTTGTTAGGAACAAAACTAGGGAAAAAAGAGGTGACGAACCCAACCTTGTATTCATCCTAAGTAACTCCGACGCAAGGAATCATCTAGTATATGATAGCGACCAAGCAGTGCTCAAGATCAAATACATTGTGGAAGTGAATGTGGAGAGAAGTACAGAGCATGACGGAAGGGTAAAACACGATTTCAAAACAGAAGACTATGACAGAGGCAATTCCTAAGGATTGTGCCTAGGGAAAGGGAGCAAGACGGAAGGACAGAGAATGAAATGAAGTATTTACCTGGAAGGTGCCGGGAGGCAGTGGAACAATTCATACCTAGAAACAAAAGAAGCACTGGCAAGAACTGAGTGAGCCCATGGTTCACCCAGAGGTGCAGGGAGACTATAACTAGAAGCGCAAGAGCATTGAAGAAATATAGAAAGCAAAGAATGTCAGAGAAAAGAGAAGCTAGCAGAGGAGTCATAAATAAATACAAGTATGTAAGAAGAGAGGCTAAATGGCAATTTAAGATTAATATAACATAAAATACAAATCTGAGCCAACGTTGATGTACAGCAATATCAGCAAGAAGACAGCTGTGAAGGCCCAGAAAATTAGGTAGAAAAATCAAGAAGAGGAGCTCATCAAGAATAACAAAGAAGTTTGTAACGAGCTGATGGAATCAAGAACAATGCCATAGAGTCAAAGAGAAAGAGAGCAGCACCAATTAGTACTAGACACAATACGACAACGGGAGAAGTAAAGAAATTACTGAGTAAGCTTGATACCTGGAAGACAATGGAACAGAACAAAATTTCTACATCTTTTCCGCGAGAGCAAACTGGGGAACTATGTGAACCACTATCAGTGATTTTCATGAAGTCGATTGAAGTAGAACAGCTGCAGTAGATTTGGAAAATAGCGAATGTAGCGCCAGTATGTAAAAGAGGGGACAGAAAAGTGGCACTGAACTACAGGCCAATGTCTTTAACATGCAGAGTATGAAAGGGTAGGATGATTATCAGGAGAAGATAGGACTTAACCTTTAAACAACAACCAGCACTGATTTCAAGATAGTGAATCGTGTCTCGTACATCTTATAGAATTCTATGATAAGGTAACGAAAGTTAGGCAGGAGACAGAGGAATATGTAGACTATATTTTCAGACTACAAGAAGGTTTGGGCTTGACTAGGATTTGCCCAGTATATGTAGGCTGGTAGGCCTGCTGCCATGTTCATGTTTTCTTATGTTCATTAGTTTGCCGATGGCACCAAAATAGGCCGTCGAATTAATTCTGACGAGTACACTTGAACGCTACAGGAAAATCTGAATAAACTGATGCAGTGGTGGGAAAAGTGACAGATGCAGTTTAATATAGACAAATGCAAATATAATAGCCATGGCATTTACAGACTAAATAATGAAGATTTTACTCATTCTGACTGCGAAAAGGATTTAGGAGTTCTGGAAAGCAGTAATCTAAAACCAAGACAACAAAGTGTAAGTCTTTGCAATAAAACGAATAGAATTCTTGGATTTACATCAATAAGTGTTAGAAATCTTTCTTACGAGGACAGGCTGAGGGCAGTAAATGTAGAAGAGCATAGAATCAGGGATAATATGACTGAGGTGTATAAATGGAAAACATGAATAAATAAACGGGATGTAAATAACTTTTTAAATATATCTAACCAAAACAGGACTTGCAGCAATGGGTTCAAGTTGGAGAAATTTAGATTTAGAAAGGATATAGGTTTGGTAACACAGTTGTGGATGAATGGAATGATCTTCTGAGCAGAGTCATTGAAGCTGAAACCTTGAGTAGCTTTAAAAAATAGGTTAGACATATACATGAGTGGGTGTGAATTAGACATGCCTAGCATAGGCCAGTAGGCCTACAGTACTGCAGGACTACTGGCCTGTTCTTATGATATAGTACGCCTCAAGAGACCATGACAACAGTTCTAGGATCATTGCATTGCTTCTTTAGTCTTAGATGGTCAGGAAGTGGTAGAGGCAGAATTCATACCTAGCTTTAAGAACAGATATGACAGAGCTCACGCAGACAGGTGAAAGTGAACCAAGTAGTGGCCAGCAGAGAGGCGGGGCCAGAAGCTGATAGTTGACCCCTGCAACCACAGTTAAATTAGTACACATACATGGATTGCATATTCCTGAACTACAAAAAGGCAGTTGATACTGTATCTCACAAGAGTCTTAAACAGACACTTGAGGTGTAAGATGAATAATAGAAAATATACTCCTGTGAATCAAAGAGTACCTGAGAGTGATCGTCCTAAAAGAGATCTCAGATTAACAAAGAGTAACAAGAAGGCTTCCGAAAGATCAGTTTTCGGATCATTATTGCTCTGGAATATGCGAATAACTCACCAGAAGAGCGTGAGTCAGATGTATTCCCGTTTAATTATGATGTAAAACAAATGAAGCGAATAAAAACCGATGGTGACAAGGAAATGCTACAAATGGATCAGGGCAACTTCAAATATTAGTTGCGGTTGATTTTTTAAATCAACCATGACATATGCCAGGCTATGAAGACTGGATGAATGGATCGAGTCATGGCTCACGAACAGCAAGCAGAAAGTGTGCATAAATGGGGTTAAATCTGAGTGGGAATCTGAAACAAGTGGCGTTCCACTTGCCTTAGGCCCATTGTTGTTTATAATATATATATCAATGACCTTGATGAGGAAATTACTAGTGATATGAGCAAATTCGTTCATAACACGAAGATAGGTAGGATAATTGATTCAAACGTAGATGTCGCGGAACTTCAGGAGGATTTAGACAAACTCAATTCGTTATCAGAAAAGTGTCACATGCGGTTCATTGCAGATAAATGCAAAGTTCTGAAGCTCGGAAAGGTCCATAACCCTAGCACTTATAAGCTAAATAATGTAGAACTTAGCAATACAAATTGCGAAAAGGACTTGAGGGTTATGGTAAGTAGCAACCTTAAACCAAGACAGCAATGCCTAAGCGTACGTAATAAGGCAAACAGATTACTGGGATTTACATCAAGTGTAAGCAACAGAAGTCCAGCGGTTATACTACAGTTTTATACATCATTAGTAAGGCCTCACCTAGATTACGCAGCTCTGTTCTGGTCTCCATATTATAGAATGGATATAAATTCATTAGAAAACCTTCAGCGAAGAATGACAAAATTAATACATAGCATAAGAAATCTTCCGTATGAAGAAAGATTTAAGTCCCTTAAATTACATTCACTAGTAAGACGGAGAATGAGGGAGATATGATCGAGGTGTATAAGTGGAAGATGGGTATTAATAAAGGGGGTATAAATAAAGTCTTAAGGATCACCCTCCAAGGAAGAACCCGCAGTAATGGATTCAAATTAGACATGTTTAGATTTAGAAAGGATATAGGAAAGTATTGGTTTGGAAATAGGGTAGTTGATGAGTGGAACAGTTTGCCTAGTAGGGTTATTAAATCTAAAACCTTGGGTAGTTTCAAGGTTAGGTTGGATAAATACATGGAGGAGAAGGGTTGAGTGGGACTTGCACATGTGTAAATAGATTTGTCAGAGCTTATTGTTAGGATAGCACTGAAAGTGAGCTGGGCAAATGTTCTGTTAGTGGGTTGGTTTTGTAAAGGACCTGCCAAGTATGGGCCCACAGGCCTACTGCAGTGGTCCTCCTTTCTTACGTTCTTATGTTCTTAGAGGACCGCACACTGACAGTAGACAAAGGTAAAGACCTCGCTCAGGGAGAAAGACCTAACGAATGAGCAAAGCAACATCATCCGAATAACCTTCATAGCTAGTGTTCGTCTGGTAAATCTAATTAGCTAAGAGTAGCCTCCAAGAATCTCAACAAAGAACCATTTATTGCCCTTATACAAAATTTGTCAGGACCATCTTCAAAAATGAATATTAAGAAAATGTAGAAGATGGAGAGATGTGCAAAAAACAATGTTAGTTCAGGAGATGAGTGAGCTATGAGGACAGGCTAACGAAATTCCGTAGAGCAAACGACATAGGTGGATTGAAAAACCCGGGAGACATGAAAGCAACATGCAAAACACTCTTAGGAAAAGATATGGTAGAAGACGAAGAAGTAGATTTTAATAAAATTGTTGTTAGGTGATCGGAGGAAGCAGGTGTAGGAAAATATGCCTAGTATTTCTTCTCGTCCGTGGAATGATTCCCGGGAACTTCGGCACGTGAACTGAGGGCGCTACTAAGTAAGCGAGCGGGAAACACGTACTTGGGAGAGCCAATCAGAAGCTAAAGACAGATGTAAAGTAAAAGGACACAAGTGCAACTAATGTGACATTTTATTGTGGCAACGTTAATACAATCTAATTGTATGAACGTTGCCACAATGAACATTAATACATTAATAAAATCTAAAGACAGATGAATCACAGGAATGTCAGGTAATATTTCATTAGCTGCGTGGTGGACAGGAAGTGGAATAACATCGACACACAGGTAGTGGAGGCAGACTCATACATAGTTTTAAGTGCAAGTATTATGTCACTGGTTATCTGTGTACACATTCCCAAGTGTTGAGATACCAACTCACGAGCTTCCAGTTTATAGGGTAATAATGTATGTAATTTGGCCCTTCTGGAAAGCGCATCTGGTGTGGGGAGGTTTTCGCCTGACTTATGAGTGTGCACACTTTGTTTGGGTAGTTTCGTAATTACAAACTCCCATTTACTTTATATGATATTAAACTTTTGAAGACTAAAGTCACAATACCCTGGCTAGAACAATACATAAATAACCCGCTGCACTTAGGAGACAGATTTATGACGAAGTTTCAGTCTCCCTAGAGCGGCTTTTATGTCTGAGATAAACTCTTATTTTAAACTACAACGACGTATTTTTAGTTTATGTAAGTGTATTTTTCTTATCAAAGCTTTTTCGTTTGAGAGTTACATGTACTAATAAATGGAGCCTTTTTGGTGATGTTATCAGCTTCTACACTAGCCAGAGGTAAAGTGTAACTTTTAAAACGAATGAATGAATTTGCGTCTGGCTAAGATAACACAATATAAGATTTTCGGATTTTTAACCTCGGAGTGTTAGCCACCAGGATAACTCAAGAAAGTCAGTGTCTGTCTTATATGGGGTCCTACAGTTTTGTCCCCCAGGATGCCACCAACACAAGGCGACTAACTCCCAGGTACCTACTTGTTTGCTAGGTGAACGGGGACAACAGGTGCAAGGAAATACGCCCAATGTTTCCACCCTACCGGGGATTGAACCACGGACACTAAGTGTATGAGGCGAGAGCATTGCCTATCAGGTCACGAGATACGTTTGTGGAGGAAAGACGATGAATATTTGCACAGGTGCGAACGAAGCAAAGTTCCTGTTATTTAAGATGTCTTTTTGGGAAAGGTCTAATAATTATTAGCTGGGAGTTTTTACTACCACTAGATTATATATGATTATTAACTTGTCTCACTGTTGTTGACAATTTACTAAATTATAATAAACGTAAAATTTTGTTTAATAGCTTCTTTTCAACATATTTAAAATATTAAGTATGTGTGTTTTTTTTAAATTATCTCTTCAGACAAGAGGTGCACCAAGAGCTACGACTGTGATAAACGAGCAATATTTAGGTATCTTTATTCTGGAAACGTTTCTCCAGTCAGTGGCTCTTTTCAATCCAATAGAAGAACGGTGGAAGATGAGTCTGAAGTAATCAGTCCCTGAACGTGGAGTCGATGTGTTTAGTCTATCAGTCTATGAGCAGATGTGGGGCTTGTATACTACAGACAGATGAGGTGAACCAGTGGTAGACGGCGTCACTTGTGGAAAAATCCAGTAGTGGAACTACGTCATGCTTATAGGTTTAGAATTCCCTTTATAAAGATCCCATAATATTGTTGTGTCTTACAGAGTTTGTATAACTGATTTTAGAAAACCGACAAGTTGATAAATTTTGCACTAGTGTCTTATTAATCAGCTTCTCGGTTTTCTAAAACTCATTTATACCCCGGCGAGTACATATAGGAGAGTACATTCACACCACGCACTCATACACACTCAACATAAATTCATAATACATTGATAACAGTCACATCACACATATAACACAGTATTTGTAGCACATATTTCTCCTACTGTCTGCATACAGTCAAGTGATGGAGGAGCTAGGAAACAGAGGCTCTTGCTCAAATACTTAAAACTATTTTATCAGTTCGACAGAAACGAGGTGTACACATCGATCCAGTTATAGAGGACAAAGGTTAACAGCCCAAACTAGAATTAACAGTCCTTCCAGAGTCATCTGCAATCAAAATACATACCGCAATGGTCCAGAGAACCGACAAGTTGATAAATTATACACATGTGCAGCACTTGAGGATATCTATTGTGGAAACGTTTCGCCACACAGTGGCTTCATCAGTTCAGCACAAAGAAGAATGGTGAAGATCAGAAGGAGTTTGAGGTAATCAGTCCCTCAGCCTGGAATCTAAGTATTAAGTCCACTAATCTTGATAGGAATACAGCACATGTACGAAGAAGGTGCTTATATACCGCACTTCACTATACGTCAGAGAATTAACTTGATAATGTCAGCACCGCCTGTAGACACAACAGCAGTCAGAGGCTAACCTTCAACCCCAGGGTATCGGAGGTATGGTTTAATTTGTATACCAAGGTTTCAGAGGTCACAGCTTGCACACTAGAGTCACATAACCAGCACTACATGACATAGCCTCGCAAAAATATTTTGTCCATGGATTTGTATTCGTTGGTGTGGATTCCATGAATATTTCATAACAAAGAAAGCTTGGGCAGACATTTCAACTCAAGAGTAGTAGGAAAAATATCATGAAGTTTCAACTCTGGTATTTTACTTTGATGTTCATCATTTTCCAAGATGGATGGATTTTATGGCGAATACATGATATCAGGATCCAGTTGTCGCAGACTGATCATTGTGGTCTCAAAATTTGTTTATCTTTGGGAGCCAGACACTCAACTTTAGACTTATTTACTTTATTGAACATATAATATAGCTATTTTAGAAATCCCTAATAAGTTATAGGTTATTAAACGCTTAGAAAATGTTCTTCTGTTATCAAAATCTGATACTATTCATTCGTAATAAAAAAAAAAATTTACTTCTTGAGACACATTATAAACAGTCAACAAATGACATTAGGCAACATATTTCAGTCCAACTTATTGTTTAGTAGCCTTTTACACTTGCTGCTCATTGTTTACCTCTTCAAGTGGGGCTCCTTGGCGTGGTGAAGAGGCTCTTGGTCTGAGGAATTAGACCTGTTGGTCTCCTTCCTCAGACCGAACCTAATTACCTCCCTATCCCATCCTCCCCATCCTCCCTTTTTCCTTTCCTCCTCCCCCCCCCCGTTCCTCCATTATTCCCTTCCTCTTTTTGGTCTTTGGGATTCTTCCCACAGGCCTACTGGTTCCTAGGCAGGGGGAAGGGTACCGGGGTCAATCCCACTCCGTTGAGGTTCTTAGCGGTGGTGTAGTTTGCCATGGAATCTGGATCGCCTGGGGATATTCCGTTCCCTCTCCGGTCTCCCGGGGAGTGGCTTTGGGTGTCTTTCGGGCGACGGGTGTATCTCTGGAGACCGCTTTTTGGATTCCGGGGGTGGGGGCCAAAGGAGGTATGCTTTGTGGTGGATATCCGGCCGCCCTCTCTTTTGTCCACCGAGGTAGCTCGGTAGATGTGAGGTTGCTATCCTGGATTGCTGGTTTACTGGCATGAAGGGTAGGGTATTGCATGGGTTCCATGTCGCATCTGCACTACTTGAGGTGTTGAGGTCCTCTTGGGCACAGAGGGCGATTTCCTGCCCTTTCATTCCTCCTAGGAACTATTACTTCCTGTTCCCCCTTTTTTTTATTCTTTTTTTGTTTTTATTTTCTTTTCTTCTTTCTTTTTGTTTTTAAGAAAAAAAAAAGAAGTAGCCTAACCATGGAAGCTCTAGTCCATGAACCTGCTACCCCCGGGCACCTTACTGGTACCCCACCCCGTTCTGACTCTGCCTCGTTTTTTGGCCACTCTTTGGACACTCCTGATGCCCCTGTACCTCTTGCTGGTGCTGTTTCATCACCAGCTTCAGGTACCGGGATCTCGACTGGCTTCTTTGATTTGTCTGACCTCCGCCCTCCTGTAACTATGCTTCTGACCTCTCCCTCTACGGTGTGGCACTCTTCGAATCGCCAGCCCATCCCACATCGGAACAACTCTGGTCCCACTTCTAAACGCCAATGACAATTGCCTGATGACGATACTTCATTACCTTCCCGTTCTACTCAGGAAAGACCGACACGTCATGCACTCCCTCTCCACGCTCAGCTTCGGACCGCACAATGGACTAAATTCTTTACGACCGACTTCCTCTATTGCCTATCTTTCCGACCATAGTATTGACAAGGCGCTCCTATGCCATGTTGGTAGAGATATTTTCTTTCATGCTTTCAAGAGTGGTACATGCATCGTCACTGTCCAGAATGCTACCCAAGCTCATGATCTTTCTCTCCTTTCACATATCGATACTATTCCTGTCACTGTTGAAAAACATCATTCCCTCAATTCTTGTAGTGGTACTGTCATTCTGCCTCATACCATAGCCCAACAGAATTTCCAGACATGTGGCAACGACATTCTTGAACAGCTGGAACTCCAGGATCTCCCAATAATTAAAGTAGACACTTATGTCCTTCCTGCCCGTGGGCAGAGATGATACCCTTGCAATGTGGCTCGATTAACTTTCGACAGCCATGAACTAACATGCTCTGTTTATATAGCTGGACATCGATTGCAAGTTCGAAAGGTGATCCCTACATTGCAGCAGTGTAGAAATTGTTGACGATTTGGTCACCCAGCAAAATATTGCAGATCTATAGCCGAATGCCCAGTCTTTGGTGCCGATGACCATTCTAATACGTCATGTAGCCAACCTCCCTCTTGCCTTAATTGTCATGAAACTCACCCTTCTTACTTTCGCCATTGCCAGGTCTACTTAAATGAGCGGGAAATCCGTTGCCTCAAAGAGGCAGAAGGTCTCCCTTATGCTATGGCAGTTTCTCATCTACACCTCCAGGGGAGACTACCCCATATTTCTTATTCTCGTGTTTCTAAACGTCCCCCCACTTCTAGGGTCCCATCTTCTGCAGCCTCCTCTCTGGTTGCCCTTCCCATAGTCACTCTCTCTAATTCCTTTGCTGTCCTGGGCTCAGAAATCCCTACTTCAACACCTCAGTCTGCTCTCACATCTTAATGTTCTTCACAAGCCCCGGTATCGACAAGACCTCGTGCGACACCTCCTCCCAATTGCCTCTCTACTTCTCAAAAGTCCAAAAAATACCCGTTGCTCAAATCTCCTTTAACCCCTCCTTCCCTTCTTCCACCCCCACATTTTACCTTTCCAGTATCTGTACCTGGTTCTTCCCCTCTCACAGGCTCTGTTACAAGTGTGGAGGTTCACCCTCCTCCTTGTACTCTGCCTTCTTTCCCTGTCCCCTCCCAAGTTTCTTCCTCTTCTGCCACCTCCCATGTTTCTGCCTCTTCTGTTCCCTACCACACTTCTTCTACAGTCCCCTCCACCCTTTCGTCCCCCCCTACTTTGGTACAATCCATTAATGTCCCAATCTTTACTCACCCTCCTCCTTCCATCTCCAACATTGTCTCCCACACATCGTCTTTGAATATATTGCAAAGACTAAACCATCAATGGACACTGATCCACCCCCTGTTCCTTCTCTTTCCTCTCCTCCATCTACGTAACTCCTTTCTTCACAACGCTCCGTTCCTATACTACTTGAACGTTTTCCACTGTCACCACAAGTCCATAGGCACCCATACCTGCGGACTTCTGGTATGTTTATCGTTATCAATCATGGCCTATTTACAGTAGAATATCCGCGGCCTCAGAGGTAATTGGGGTGAGCTTCAGCTGTTGCTTTCCCAGTTTTCTCCTGTCGGTGTTTGTTACAAGAACCAAAATTACACTCCGTGGTTATCTATCCCATCTCAGGCTATAATTTATTGTATTCTTTGGATCCTTTTTCTCATGGGACCTTTAATGAAAGTGCCCTTATTCTATGCACTGATATTCTGTACTATCAGCTATTTGTTCGTACCACTCTGCATTACACTGCAGCCCGTATCCACTTGCGTAAGTGGTATACAATCTGTTCTTTGTATCTCTCTCCTTCTCGGGCATTATCTATCCCGGATGTTGCCTTTCTTGTCTCGTCCTTACTGCCACCACTTTTGTTACTAGGCGATTTTAATGCTCATCATTTCCTCTGGGGGTCTTACTGCGATTCCCGTGGCATTAAGTTAGAGGCTTTTCTCGCTTCTCACCCCCTCCATGTTTTAAACACAGGTACTCTCACCCATTTTGATCCTCGTACTCATACTCTCACTTGCATTGATCTCTCAGTCTGCCCTTCCTCTGCCACACTAGACTTCTCCTGGTCTGTTCTCCCAGACTTACATGATAGCGATCATTTTCCAATCATTCTTTCTTCCCCTTCATATTCACCACCTCTTCGTAGCCCACACGCTGGCAATTTGATCAAGAAAATTGGGACCTTTACTCACAACTAACTGCTTTCAGTGAGGTTCCTTCTTCATCCTCCATTGATGAGCTTTTACACCTCTTCTCGTCCTCAGTGTTAACCGCAGCTTCTCATTCTATACCCCAAACCTCGGGCAGGCATTCTCAGAAGTGCGTGCCCTGGTGGTCTCCTGCTTGTGCTCATGCAGTACGTTTGAAACGCGCTGCGTGGGGCAGGTACTGGTACAATAGAACCACTGAGAGGCTTCTTGATTTTAAGCAGAAGAGTACGATCGCTCGCCGTGTCATCCGTGACACTAAACGCACTTGCTGGCGAGATTGTTTCCACCATCACCTCTGCTTCCTCTATGAGTGCAGTCTGGAAAAAAGTACGGAAACTGAGTGGTAAATACTCTCCTGACCCGGCTCCTGTTCTGCGGGTTGCTGGTATTGATATAGCAAACCCTCTAAATGTTGCCATTGAAATTGGCAATCATCTAGTCCATATTTCTCGGGGGCTCCATTTATGCCCTTCGTTTCTTTCCTCAAAGTCTGCCAGAGAGTTAGCACCCTTGGACTTTTCTTCTCTCAGAGAAGAACAGTATAATGTGCCCTTTACACTTCAGGAACTGGAGGCAACACTCTCAGCTTGCCGATCATCGGCAGCTGGGCCTGACGACACTCATATTCAGATGTTACAACATTTACATAAGTCCTCTTACACCTTTTCAATCTTATTTGGTCACAAGGAGTTCTTCCCCAGCTGTGGAAATCTGCCATTGTTCTCCCTTTCCAAATACCAGGTACTACGGGACATGATGCCTCCCACTATCGTCCCATTGCTCTTACCAATGCAGTTTGCAAAGTTGATAAATTAGACGCATGTGCAACTCTTGGGTATCTTTATTAAGGAAACGTTTCGCCACACAGTGGCTTCATCAGTCCATACACAGGAGAAACTTGAAGAACAGGAGGAGAATGAGGTAATCAGTCCCTCAACCTTGAATCGATGTGGTCAGTCCATCAATCTTGAATAGAATACAGCATATGAGCGGAGAAGCAGCTTATAAACCGTAGGCAGGAGAGGTGCAGCAGTTGTAGGTGGTGTCACATTTGCCCAATGTAGAAGTAGGTCGTGCCCAAGGATTAGGCAAGCGAAGAATTCCCAAGTATTAAGATCCCAAGAAGTTGCAGTGTCTGACAGGATTGTAGATGAATGGTTCACAGAACCTACACGTTGATAAATTAGACACATGTGCAACTCTTGACTAGTGGAGAGACTAGTGGACTATTGACTATTGACTAGTGGAGAGACTGTTGTGTGTCTCTAAATACCACATTAAACGTCGATTTACCAGACGTATTGACTATTGACTATTGACTATTGACTAGTGGAGAGACTGTTGTGTGTCTCTAAATACCACATTAAACGTCGATTTACCAGACGTATTGACTATTGACTATTGACTATTGACTAGTGGAGAGACTGTTGTGTGTCTCTAAATACCACATTAAACGTCGATTTACCAGACGTTCCGTCACTTTGCAAACTTGTAGATGAATGGTTCACAGAACCGACACGTTAATAAATTAGACACATGTGCAACTCTTGGGTATCTTTATTAAGGAAAAGTTACGCCACACAGTGGCTTCATCAGTCCATACACAGGAGAAACTTGAAGAACAGGAGGAGAATGAGGTAGTCAGTCCCTCAACCTTGGGCACGACCTACTTCCACATTGGGCAAATGTGACACCACCTACAACTGCTGCACCTCTCCTGCCTACGGTTTATAAGCTGCTTCTCCTCTCATATGCTGTATTCTATTCAAGATTGATGGACTGGCCACATCGAACCTTGGGCACGACCTACTTCCACATTGGGCAAATGTGACACCACCTACAACTGCTGCACCTCTCCTGCCTACGGTTTATAAGCTGCTTCTCCGCTCATATGCTGTATTCTATTCAAGATTGATGGACTGACCATATCGATTCAAGGTTGAGGGACTGATTACCTCATTCTCCTCCTGTTCTTCAAGCTTCTCCTGTGTATGGACTGATGAAGCCACTGTGTGGCGAAACGTTTCCTTAATAAAGATACCCAAGAGTTGCACATGTGTCTAATTTATTAACGTGTCGGTTCTGTGAACCATTCATCTACAAGTTTGCAAAGTGACGGAACGTCTGGTAAATCGACGTTTAATGTGGTATTTAGAGACACACAACAGTCTCTCCACTAGTCAATGTGGCTTTTGTAAGGGCTGTTCTACCATAGACCCCTTATTATGCTTGGATGCGTATGTTCATAATGCCTTTTCGAATTACCACTCAGTTATTGTCATATTTTTGACCTTGAGAAGGCATATGACACAACTTGGAGGTGAGCTTGGAGGTACAATATTTTGGCCCAAGCCCACACCTTAGGCCTCCGAGGCAATCTCCCATCCTTCCTTAAGAACTGTTTAACTGACAGATATTTCCGTGTTCGGGTTAATAATGTGCTCTTCCCGGACTTTGTCCAAGCTGAAGGTGTCTCCCAGGGATGTGTTCTGAGCACAACACTTTTTCTCCTTGCTCTAAATGATTTGGCCTCCCTTCTTCCATCCAATATTTGGTCATCACTCTATGTTGATGATTTCGCTATGGCTTGTGCAGGCGCTGACTGTCACCTCATTACAGTTTCTCTCCAGCATGTGGTCGACGGTGTTTCCAATTGGGCCAATACGCATGGGTTTAAATTTTCCAGTACCAAAACTCGCCAAATTACTTTCACTAGACACTGTCGTCTCCGATCATCCTTTGTACCTCTATAGCTCCCGTATCCCTGAACATGATACAGTCAGATTTCTAGGCCTTCTCTTTGACCGTAGGTTATCCTGGAAACCCCATATTGCCTCTCTGAAGGCAACTTGTCACTGCCGGCTGAACCTTCTTAAAACCCTTGCTCATCTTTCATGGGGAGCTGATCATCGAACTCTCCTTTGCCTACATTCAGCCCTCATTTTGTCGAAACTCAATTATGGTGATCAGATCTATTCAGCGGCCTCTCCTGCTGCTCTCTCTCTAGCCTTATCCCCATCCATCACCAAGGATTACGTTTATGCCTTGGTGCTTTTTGCTCTTTCCCTGTTGAGAGCCTCTATGCAGAAGCAAATGTTCCATCCTTGTCCGATCGAGGTGATGCCCATTGCCTTCGCTACTATGTTTGCTCTCATGATCTCGGCAATCCTTCCAATTATAGAATGGTCACCGATATTAGTAGACAGTCTTTATTTGTTTCCCGACCCTGTTTGCTCCGTCCTTTCACTCTTCGCCTACATTCGCTCTTGTCTTCCCTACAGTTACCACCTCTCTATGTTCATGTAGCATCTCACTTTTCCCTACCCCCCTGGGAAGTTCCAGCTGTTCGAGTCTGTTCTTTCTCACTCCCTTGCTCGAAAGCCCAACTGCCTACGGTAGCTTTCCGCTCTCTTTTTCTTGACCACTTCCACTCTCATTCTCATGCCATCGCAGTGTACACAGATGGCTCTAAGTCTTCTGACGGCGTCGGATTTGCAGCAGTGTTTCCGGACAGCGTCGTGTGAGGGCATTTACTATCTTCACCTAGCATTTTTACTGCTGAATTGCATGTCATTTTTGCAGCACTTATTCGTATCGCATCTATGCCTGTGTCATCATTTGTGGTTGTCTCAGACTCCCTTAGTGCTCTACAGGCTATACGGAAATTTGATACACCTCACCCCCTAGCCCTTTGTATCCAACTGTGGCTACACAGTGTTACAAAAAATGCGATTTCTAAAAAGCTTAGAGAGCTCCAGTGAATACTAGAAAGGACTGCCCTTCTAGCATCCAGCCTGTTACTGGGTTTTCGTAACAATTAGTATCCTTGTCCAATTATCCATTAGAATTCAATAAAAATTAATAGTGCTTCAAAATTACAACTGGTAGGCTACTAACTAGAGAAATTAAAATTTAATAAATTTATTAATCACAGTCTAGAGGTATATTATCAAATTAAATTAAATTAATCATTTCAAACAAATTAATAATAATAATCACTTCTCTCGTGTACAGTAGTATTGTGCTGAAAGCACGTATCACATTTATAAGTCTTAAGTACTGTCGGGTACATTAACATTTAATAATACAATATACAAATAAGTTTGTGTGTATGTGTGTAAGTGCTCTAAGTAGTTCGCTGTGTCTCACGACTCGATTAGACTTAAATAAGTGACTGACAAAGTCTTCTCAAACTAACTTCCTGACCAACTGGCAATCAGAACAGTCTGCTTGAAAAATAAAATGAATGCTAAGCCCAATAGCAATATAACAAGCAAAAGTGACACAGAATCAGGAACAAGGAGATAATATAACGACACTAAGTAGGGACCATCTGCAGATCCTCCACAAAAGTCACAAAACTCTTATATTATTGAATCTAAGTTCAGCATAAGAAATCCTGGACTGTGACAGTACACAGATACCAGTACAAGTTAGGTCAGAAGCTACAGCTCAGGACCTGTGTTGCTCAGAGTGTCTAAGTGACACACAACCTCAGTACAACGTCGAAAATCACTAAGTCTATACAGTGTTCTGTGAACAGAGTCCCACAGAACCTACAACAATAATGAGAGAGAGACGATCTTCCAACAAAGGCCAATAATGGAGATTTAGGCACGTCTTGTCTAGAATACGTCCAACCACCAAGCGAGTCTAGACCAAACTGAATACTTCAGGCAAGGTGTGATCACCCCCTCCCTCGATCACGTGATAGCTCCGTGGACAGTTGCTGCTAAGCAACACAGAAGCCAGCAGGGAAACGAGCAATGAGCGATAATTACAGTAGTTAGACAATCAAGACTTGAACTATGAGCACATAATGTATGAATGTTACATCCTACCTAACAAAAGTAACTAAGTCAAATAATAATATAAAGCAATATATTTACGATTTAGCTATTAACGCAAATATAAGCAATATAAAATTATATGAAAAGGTAATATACATTATATACATATACATAATATACATCATATACATTGTGACCCATTCAGGGGTTAAAACACCCCCCAACACGACAAAAGGTCGCACTAGGAGTTGCATTAATGTTTTTCACATTATTACTGATTACTCATGTCACATTAATAACACTATTTAATAAAAAAAATAAATCAGAGTCAATCTTGTGCCAAGCACTTCTATAATTTCACAGTGTCTATTTCACTAAGATATGCCCATAGTACTAGGGCAGTACACAGAATCGTATCTCTGCCTACTCGTGGTTATGTACATCAGTGTAGAGACAGGATAACGTAGACAAACATGACACGTTGAGGCTCAATCATAGTAGTGGAGACTGCATATAAACAACAGTCTTGTGCGATAGACAGACAGCATTCCACTCTTAAGTAGTGGTTGTGGAATGCTATGCAGTATGGACATCTGAGTATGAAATAGCTTGCGGCAGGACAGTGTTCCGCCACGCAGTAACATCGCCCACGCAACACTACAAACTCATCACTCAGCTTCTGTCTCCTTACACATATATCCCCACTACTGTGAATATATAAATAGATTAATTAGACATGACTATATATATTTAACATGGGCTAGAGAGATTACGTTACTTTACTGAATTTGACATAGCAAGTAACAAAAGGTATATGGGCATAAAATTACATTAATTTAATGTAACTGATAATTATTAAGGACGTGAAAGAGCGTCAGCAATTACAGTACAATGACCACTTATATGTTTTATACTAATACAGTAAGGTTGGATTCTGAGAGCCCACTTCATGATTCTAGCATTTTTACTCTTCATAGTATTTATATAAGTGAGTGGATTGTGGTCTGAAGAAACGTTAATTTTAAATGGAGAAGTGCCCAAATACACGTCAAAATGTTCAAGGACACCACAAGAGCTAGAGCCTCTTTCTCAATAGTGGCATAATTTTTCTGCTGTCGTTTGAGCTTAGATGAATAGTAACATATAGGATGGAGAATGTCAGTGGATGTTGACTGTTGGAGCAGCACAGCACCCACTGCATAACCACTCGCATCTATACGTAAAAAGAAGGGAAGATTGAAATTAGGACTCTTCAACACAGGAGCAGAGGAAAACAGAAACTTCAACCTTTTCAACAAGCTGAACAATCTCTAGTCAAGATGAACTGAACTTTGCTACTAGTGAACACAGTGAGAGGTGTAGGTTGAGATGTGTGTGCTGGCTTGCCTCTCACTTGACACACATGGCAACGTCGCACATGATCAGCTACTGTTTCCTTCATTTTAGGCCAAGTAAAATGTTTTGCCAGTTTACCGAGTGTCTTCTTGACACCCAAATGTCCTCCAATGGGACTATTGTGAGCAAAATCAATGGCTTGTTCATGAAATGTAACTGGTAACACTACGAGATGCTTGACTGTGGTGGAAACACTATCAGCTGACAACTTACATGTATTTTTCTCCATCAGTACACCGTTACTATAATAGTAACAATTATCGAGATCCTTTGCTTCACTCTCAGTAACTGCTATATCTCTCAGTCTTTCCAGTGACTGATCATCAAACTGATCCTTGATTAAATCATCATGAGTTAGAAATTTAACGTCAGTTGTGTCCTGACTAGGTTGATGACCGGGGGGAGTTGGTGTTAATGATCCTGGGCGCAGAACATCACTAAACATATTCATGCCCAAATCATTGTCATCAACTAACTCAACAGGAGACAAGGATGGTTGTTGTATCTTTGACATAGCTCTAGTAATTGCACTGAGAGGAAATAAAATAGGCTTCTCTCTACAAGCTTCAATGGCATAATTATCAGTGTTATTATCAATCACAATTGGTTCTTTACATATATCAACATGAAAGATATCGTTCCCTATCAACAAGTCCACTGACCTGATGGGAAATACACTACTGAATACACCCACTGAAATATAACCAGTATAATAGCTTGTTTCAATGTAAACTTTGTGCAGAGGTTCTTTTATAACAGCCCCACCATAGGCTTCTAACAATACATCTATCTTGCAATAGGTATCATCAGTTATGGGCAGTACATCTTCTCTTAATAACGTGAGATAACTGCCAGTGTCTCTGAAAGTAATTATCTCAGTCAGATGTGATTCGTCAAATCCTACTTTACCTCTCGATAAGTAAGGACTCATCGCTGAACGAATCTTTTCGTCAGACACACTTTCTGACGCTAGTCATCTATCCTGAGTAATATTATCTAAAACAGTAGGATCAGAGGTATTACTAGGATTTTGGTGCCTTTGTTGCTCGGAAGAGGATACGACTTGTGTGGGGACGCCACCCGCACGACTGCTTCTCGTATCTCTCTCTAACTTATAGCAATGCTCTCTAGCATGTCCTTTTCTGTTACAATAGGTACATTTAACTTTCTTCTTCTCGATATCAGACTTCTGTCTAGCCTCAGAGACAGATTCAGGATTGAGAGTTTTCCTGGTAAAGGTACGAGAAGTTACAGTAGCAGGTACATCAGGCTGGCACTGAGCAGCTGATTTAGGTTGCCAACTTCTAGGACAATTTTTAGTTACCTTGTTTCTCTGTGTTTTAGTACGTACAAGTTTGTGAGAAATCTCGTAATTGTCTGTTAATGCTGCAGTTTCCAGAATATCCGAGGTAGTATGATCGATCAGATATTCTTGTATATCAGCAGACATACAGTTGTAAAACTCTTCGTGAAGTAACAACTGAACAAGGCTGTCGTAGTTATTGCACTTGGCATGCCTACACCATCTGTCAAATGCAACTTTTTTCTCACGAGGAAACTCTACACAAGTTTGATCTTGTCGTCGTTGTAATGTACGAAATGCACGTTGATAACTTACGGGCAACAAGTTACATGTCTCTAGAATAGTTTGCTTGACAGTGTCATAACTAATGTACTAGGCAAATGGTAAAGCAGCAGTACAAGTTTGAGCTCTTCCTGTCAAAGCTGTGTGCAACAAGGTAGCCAAGTGCTTACGTGGCCAGTTCATAGCATGTGCCTGGTTCTCAAACACATCAAAATAGGTGTCTAAGTCACTCTCAAACAACTTAAGAACCATTGAGGCAGCTTTCTGCACATTAAATGTGTCCTGTGATCTATCAGTCTGTTGTCTTCCCAGACGAACATTTTCTCTCTGGAAATCTTCTTCATTCAATTTCCTCTGTGCCTCTATTTGTGCAGTCTGCAACATAATGAGGCATTCCATCCTCTCAAACTGTTCCTGAGAGATAGGACCAGTGGGTAATGGAGGAGTAAGGAATCTAACGAATGAGTCTGGACGGTCCTTAGGTCGGGCACCTAGTCTAGCCGTCCCTAGAGAGTCTAGATCTGGTCTAGGATAAGTAGATACAGGTGTAGTATACACGGTACTAGTATGAGGCTGAGTCATACTACCCGCTATACTCTGTACTATTGTGTCAGTGAGGCGGGAAGGTGTGAGCGAGAACAAAATTTCATTAGGCTCAGACACTTCTGCCATAGTTGCTCTCTCTTCTATGTCATCAAATAGTCATACTTCCTAATTGTGACACTAGGCTTTCTGTATCTGAATCATAATCAGACATCTCTGTATGAGCAGGAAACAATATATCTTTAATTAACGCTCTGACAGTTTCTGCAGTGTAATTCCTGTTATACGCCACACCGAGATATTTGGCTACTCGCCAACACGTCTGAAATTTTAATGTACTCAACTCAGACAAAGTCAGAGTATCAATTAACTGTTTCACTTTGGCATACATCACGAAAATAATTGTACTACGAGAGAGTGATTATGGGAAACTATAATCCTAATAGGAATTTTAGTGTTGGTGGTCTTAGAGCTAAAGCTCATAAACAGTATTTCCATCTCCTTGGATCAAGAGACTCAGTCAAGTACATACATCCACATATTATATTGTACAAGACAAAACTCAAAGTCTTCAGATTAGGAAAGTACTCAAAGTGTTTGAATAACTCTATGGTCAAACTGGACAATTTCTCCAACACCTTGGATCAAGAGTATCCCGGACAGGCCCCCATTTGTTACAAAAAATGCAATTTCTAAAAAGCTTAGAGATCTCCAGTGAATACTAGAAAGGACTGCCCTTCTAGCATCCAGCCTGTTACTGGGTTTTCGTAACAATTAGTCAGTATCCTTGTCCAATTATCCATTAGAATTCAATAAAAATTAATAGTGCTTCAAAGTTACAACTGGTAGGCTACTAACTAGAGAAATTAAAATTTAATAAATTTATTAATCACAGTCTAGAGGTATATTATCAAATTAAATTAAATTAATCAATTCAAACAAAATAATCACTTCTCTCATGTACAGTAGTATTGTGCTGAAAGCACATATCACATTTATAAGTCTTAAGTACTGTCGGGTACAATAATACAATATACAAATAAGTTTGTGTGTATGTCTGTAAGTGCTCTAACTAGTTCGCTGTGTCTCACGACTCGACTAGACTTAAACAAGTGACTGACAAAGTCCTCTCAAACTAACTTCCTGACCAACTGGCAATCAGAACAGTCTCCTTGAACAATAAAAAGAATGCTAAGCCCAATAGCAATATAACAAGCAAAAGTGACACAGAATCGGGAACAAGGAGATAATATAATGACACTAAGTAGGGACTATCTGCAGATCCTCCACAAAAGTCACAAAACTCCCATATTACTGAATCTAAGTTCAGCATAAGAAATCCCCGACTGTGACAGTACACAGATACCAGTACAAGTTAGGTCAGAAGCTACAGTTCAGGACCTGAGTTGCTCAGAGTGTCTAAGCGACACACAACCTCAGTACAACGTCGAAAACCACTAAGTCTATACAATGTTCTGTGAACAGAGTCCCACAGAACCTACAACAATAATGAGAGAGAGACGATCTTCCAACAAGGGCCAATAAGGGAGATTTAGGCACGTCTTGTCTAGAATACGTCCAACCACCAAGCGAGTCTAGACCAGACTGAATACTTCAGGCGAGGTGTGATCACCCCCGCTCGATCACATGATAGCTCCGTGGACAGTTGCTGCTCAGCAACACAGAAGCCGGCAGGGAAACGAGCGATGAGCGATAATTACAGTAGTTAGACAATCAAGACTTGAAGTATGAGCACATAATAATATATGAATGTTACATCCTACCTTACAAAAGTATCTAAGTCAAATAATAATATAAAGCAATATATTTACGATTTAGCTATTAACGCAAATATAAGCAATATAAAATTATATGAAAAGGTAATATACATTATATACATATACATAATATACATCATATACATTGTAACCCATTCAGGGGTTGCAACATGCCGTATCTCTACCAAGCATAAAGATAGTTTTTTGTTGGGTCCCTGGTCATGTTAACGTACAGGGCAATGGACAGGCAGACACTGCTGCGCGGTCAGCAGGACATGACCTACCAATTTCATATAGATGTGTTCCATTTCCGGACTATTTTGCTGTAATAGCTACCCACCTTCACACCCGTTGGCAACAACGTTGGTCAACTCTACTCGGTAACAAACTTCATTCTATTAAACCGATCATAGATTACTGGCCGTCTTCTTGTCATCAGTGCCGAGGTTGGGAGACTACTCTCTCCCACCTTCGCATTGGCCACACTCGTCTTACTCATGGGTATCTCATGGAGAGGCACCATGTTCCTCTCTGTGAGCAGTGTCAAGTTCCAGTATCGATTAGCCATATTCTGTTAGACTGCCCTCTCTATCAACGAGCACACAGAATTTACCTCCAACGTCATCTCCGCTCTACTACTCTCTCTTTACCTTCCCTTCTTGCTGATGGACCCTCCTTTATTCCTGACTCTCTCATTGACTTCTTGACAACGACTGATTTACTCCACAAACTTTGATGATGATACCTTTCGCACTCCCCTCAGCTCTTTCTACCTCAATCTCTTGCTGTCCTCTACCCTTCCACCAACCACTGCCCTGCTGTTCTCTGTAACCTATTTACTCATCCATCTCCCTTTTTCCACCTGATACCCTCGCTTCCTTCCCGCCCTGCAGCGCTGTATAGCCCTTGTGATTTAGCGCTTCTTTTTTATTATAATAATAATGCTCATTGTTTAGTAGCCTTTTACACTTGCTTCTCATTCTTTACTAGCCTTTTACACTTGCTTGTCATTGTTTAGTAGCCTTTTATACTTACTGCTCATTGTTTAGTAGCCTTTTATACTTACTGCTCATTGTTTAGTAGCCTTTTATACTTACTGCTCATTGTTTAGAAGCCTTTTATACTTGCCGCACATTATTTAGTAGCCTTTTATACTTACTGCTCATTGTTTAGTAGCCTTTTATACTTGCTGTTCATTGTTTAGAAGCCTTTTACACTTGCTGCTCATTGTTTAGTAGCCTTTTACACTTGCTGCACATTGTTTAGTAGCCTTTTACACTTGCTGCACATTGTTTAGTAGCCTTTTACACTTGCTGCACATTGTTTAGTAGCCTTTTACACTTGCTGTTCATTGTTTAGTAGCCTTTTACACTTGCTGCACATTGTTTAGTAGCCTTTTACACTTGCTGTTCATTGTTTAGTAGCCTTTTACACTTGCTGCACATTGTTTAGTAGCCTTTTACACTTGCTGTTCATTGTTTAGTAGCCTTTTACACTTGCTGCACATTGTTTAGTAGCCTTTTACACTTGCTGTTCGTTGTTTAGTAGCCTTTTACACTTGCTGCACATTGTTTAGTAGCCTTTTACACTTGCTGCTCATTGTTTAGTAGCCTTTTACACTTGCTGCACATTGTTTAGTAGCCTTTTACACTTGCTGCACATTGTTTAGTAGCCTTTTACACTTGCTGCACATTGTTTAGTAGCCTTTTACACTTGCTGCACATTGTTTAGTAGCCTTTTACACTTGCTGTTCATTGTTTAGTAGCCTTTTACACTTGCTGCACATTGTTTAGTAGCCTTTTACACTTGCTGTTCATTGTTTAGTAGCCTTTTACACTTGCTGCACATTGTTTATAGCCTTTTACACTTGCTGTTCATTGTTTAGTAGCCTTTTACACTTACTGCTCATTGTTTAGTAGCCTTTTACACTGCTCATTGTTTAGTAGCCTTTTATACTTGCTGCACATTGTTTAGTAGCCTTTTACACTTGCTGTTCATTATTTAGTAGCCTTTTACACTTGCTGCTCATTGTTTAGAAGCCTTTTACACTTGCTGCTCATTGTTTAGAAGCCTTTTACACTTGCTTCTCATTGTTTAGTAGCCTTTTACACTTGCTGTTCATTATTTAGTAGCCTTTTACACTTGCTGCTCATTGTTTAGAAGCCTTTTACACTTGCTTCTCATTGTTTAGTAGCCTTTTACACTTGTACCTCATTGTTTAGAAGCCTTTTAAACTTGCATATCACTGTTTAGAAGCCTTTTACACTTGAAACTCAAGGTACAAACTGAGGGAGCTTCGCCGATCACTTGTTAGACATGACATGTAGCGACCAAAATAATGTACATTTCCTATTCACGGTGACCCGTAATTTTTTTTCCTTTGCCTGGAAGTTGGGCCTTTGAGTGGAGCTGTGGCCTTCGGGTGAGCCTAGCAGGACGCTCGGTGTTGGCTGCTTGAATTAATCGGCAGATCTGGTATTGTTCTTCCCTGTCAGGTGGGGCGATATATTCTGAGGCAGAAGCTTCGAAGAAACTGAACGATAACCGAGTCAGTCAAGTAATCCTGAAGGCAGCCGTACCGAAGGTCACTTGCATGCCCAGGACGACGGAGCACGTATAATGTGGGTTAATGATGATACAAAAGTGGATAACTTGATAAAACTAGATGACACGCCTGCAACTGCCTGCAGACGTCATTAGTTTAATATGTAGTACATCAGTGAGTATTTACTGAATGCACAGACAATATTTTCCAAGAACTACACGTAGTAGCAGCTAATTTTATAACAGTATTTTTGTTCATCCTGCAAAAGGATAGCAAAACTTTTTGAGTAGGTAGCCAAGCAAAAGCCAAATTAGCATTCGACAGCCATGAGCTCCCCACTACCGTGTATTTAGCAGGTAAATGCTTAACGATAAAATTGTTACTACTTGCCAACAAATAAGCAAGCATATTTGTTGGCAAGTAGTAGCAACTTTTCTACTTGTAAAGAAACAGGTACGATGAAATCAGCGTGCTAACTCGACGCTTACCATGTTTGACGCTCCGCGAAGTCATTCCGATTCCATAACAAGTATCTCCGTAAAGCTATTGAAGACTAAATGCCACTATTGCATAAAACGAAATGCTCTCTTTTTACATAGAACGCTTAAAAAAGCTTGTCCAAGAATCTTTTGAGATGGTATATGCAGCATTTGAATTTATGGCCTGAAATCGGCTATTGTTGTTGATATACACTGAATCTGACTCAAAAACTCTTTCGTCCACAGTGATTTTTGTCTCTAGTTCATCGACTGGTGTGTACTTCGTTGCTTTTGTAGCAATATAGCCCTTGATAAATAAGCTAATTGGCAGCAAATCATGAGCAAAAATGCCATTCAGTGGTCATCCTCTCTGGAAATGTCTATGCCTTTTTATTCATGCCCAGTATATTTTTCTGTCACTTTCAGTAGCAGTGTTTTAAGTGCGCTAGAACAATGAAACTATGGTATGCTTATTTTTAAAATAGTTTCAGATAGCTTATTTCTTCATCTTTAATCTTTCCCTACAAAGTTTGTACGATTCTATTCGATGTTCAACTGCGTTCACTGGTTTAATTTCGTCGAGTTCAACTACAGACTGTTTTATAATATTTGGGAGTTGGACATCATTGTTAACTTGGGATGGATTACCTAAACCTTCCATAACTGGGAAAGGTTTGAGACACTGGAATCAAACTCTTTTTTTTTATTACTGTCATTTCTTGGTGTGATGTTTCCCTGTGGTCCATCCTGAAGATACTTGGTAGTTTTGCTTGAAAGGTGGACTTGTGTGATCAACTAGTTGAAATGGTAACGTAGACAGCAACTTGAAACTTCACTAAAAAGCTGCATGAGACATTTGGATTCCCAGAAGCAGCTTCACATGAGTAATCCTGGGACAAGACCATGACCTAGTCGTAAGTGCCAGCCGTATCAGAAACTGACGAAGGATCTTCAAAGTCAGTTATCCAAACATCAACAGAAATGTATAGGCTGTTCAACTTAGATATGCAATACTGTTAATTTGACGATTAAAACACACGAGCAACAAATGGATATGTTTTCATGAATTCGTTTTGTAAATCAGTGTTTATTCAATCTAGAGATTACATCCACGAAAAAGTGAAGAAAAGGCAATCGGTCCCTCATCTTTGATAGTGTTCAGTCTGCATATGCTGGGACCGAAAGTGAGGTGCAGCAATTGAATCACAGTAACAAGAATGAGGATCTACTAGCGCAAGTAAATCATGCAGAAGAGTTAGGAAAGAGGACAGCATCAGGGTAATAGATCATAACATCTCTTCCATGATGCGATAATGATGTTTGATACAGCAACACCATGGAAGATGCCCTTAACTGCTGCACCCACCTGTGAAGATGTCCTTAACTGCTGCACCCACCTGTGAAGATGTCCTTAACTGCTGCACCCACCTGTGAAGATGTCCTTAACTGCTACACCCACCTGTGAAGATGCCTTAACTGCTGCACCCACCTGTGAAGATGTCCTTAACTGCTGCACCCACCTGTGAAGATGTCCTTAACTGCTGCACCCACCTGTGAAGATGCCTTAACTGCTGCACCCACCTGTGAAGATGTCCTTAACTGCTGCACCCACCTGTGAAGATGTCCTTAACTGCTACACCCACCTGTGAAGATGTCCTTAACTGCTGCACCCACCGGTGAAGATGTCCTTAACTGCTGCACCTACCTGTGAAGATGTCCTTAACTGCTGCACCCACCTGTGAAGATGTCCTTAACTGCTGCACCCACCTGTGAAGATGTCCTTAACTGCTGCACCCACCTGTGAAGATGTCCTTAACTGCTGCACCCACCGTTGAAAATGCCCTTAACTTCTGCAACCACCTGTGAAGATGTCCTTAACTGCTACACCCACCTGTGAAGATCCCCTTAACTGCTGCACCCACATATGAAGATGTCCTTAACTGCTGCACCTACCTGTGAAGATGTCCTTAACTGCTACACCCACCTGTGAAGATCCCCTTAACTGCTGCACCCATCTATGAAGATGTCCTTAACTGCTGCACCTACATGTGAAGATGTCCTTAACTGCTACACCCACCTGTGAAGATCCCCTTAACTGCTGCACCCATCTATGAAGATGTCCTTAACTGCTGCACCTACATGTGAAGATGTCCTTAACTGCTACACCCACCTGTGAATATCCCCTTAACTGCTGCACCCACCTATGAAGATGTCCTTAACGGCTACACCCACCTGTGAAGATCCCCTTAACTGCTGCCCCCACCTGTGAAGATCCCTTTAACTGCTGCACCCACCTGCGAAGATCCCTTTAACTGCTGCACCAACCTATGAAGATCCCTTTAACTGCTGCACCCGCCTGGGGAGATCCCTTTAACTGCTGCACCCACCTACGAAGATCCCTTTAACTGCTGCACCCACCTGTGAAGATCCCTTTAACTGCTGCACTCACCTGTAAAGATGCCCTTAACTGCTGCCCCACCTGTGAAGATTTCCTTAACGGCTGCCCCACTGTGAAGATGTCCTTAACTGCTGCCCCACCTGTGAAGATGTCCTTAACTGCTGCACCCAACTGTGAAGATGTCCTTAACTGCTGCACCCACCTGTGAAGATGTCCTTAACTGCTGCACCCACCTGTGAAGATGTCCTTAACTGCTGAACCCACCTGTGAAGATGTCCTTAACTGCCGCACCCACCTGTGAAGATGCTCATAACTGCTGCCCCACCTGTGAAGATGTCCTTAACTGCTGCCCCACCTGAGAAGATGTCCTTAACTGCTGCCCCACCTGTGAAGATGTCCTTAACTGCTGCCCCACCTGTGAAGATGCTCATAACTGCTGCACCCGCCTGTGAAGATGTCCTTAACTGCTGCACCCACCTGTGAAGATATCCTTAACTGCTGCACCCACCTGTGAAGATGCCTATAGCTTCTGCACCCACCTGTGAAGATGCCCTTAACTGCTACACCCACCTGTGAAGATGTCCTTAACTGCTGCACCCACCTGTGAAGATGCTCATAACTGCTGCCCCACCTGTGAAGATGTCCTTAACTGCTGCCCCACCTGTGAAGATGTCCTTAACTGCTGCCCCTCCTGTGAAGATGTCCTTAACTGCTGCCAAACCTGTGAAGATGCTCATAACTGCTGCACCCACCTGTGAAGATGTCCGTAACTGCTGCACCCACCAGTGAAGACGTCCTTAACTGCTGCACCCACCTGTGAAGATGCCTATAGCTTCTGCACCCACCTGTGAAGATACCCTTAACTGCTACACCCACCTGTGAAGATGTCCTTAACTGCTGCACCCACCTGTGAAGATGTCCTTAACTGCTGCACCCACCTGTGAAGATACCTTTAACTGCTGCACCCACCTGTGAAGATGTCCTTAAACGCTGCACCCACCTGTGATGATGCCTATAGCTTCTGCACCCACCTGTGAAGATACCCTTAACTGCTGCACCCACCTGTGAAGATGCCCTTAACTTCTGCACCCACCTGTGAAGATGCCCTTAACTTCTGCACCCACCTGTGAAGATGCCCTTAACTGCTGCACCCACCTGTGAAGATGCCCTTAACTTCTGCACCCACCTGTGAAGATGCCCTTAACTGCTGCACCCACCTGTGAAGATGTCCTTAACTGCTGCACCCACTTGTGAAGATGTCCTTAACTGCTGCACCCACCTGTGAAGATGTCCTTAACTGCTGCACCCACCTGTGAAGATGCCCATAGCTTCTGCACCCACCTGTGAAGATGCCCTTAACTGCTGCACCAAACTGTGAAGATGCCCTTAACTTCTGCACCCACCTGTGATGATGCCCTTAACTGCTGCACCCACCTGTGAAGATGTCCTTAACTGCTGCACGCACCTGTGAAGATGCTCTTTACTGCTGCACCCACCTGTGAAGATGTCCTTAACTGATGCACCCACCTGTGAAGATGCCCTTAATTTCTGCACCCACCTGAGAAGATGCCCTTAACTGCTGCACTCACCTGTGAAGATGCCCTTAACTTCTACACCCACCTGTGAAGATGCCCTTTACTGCTGCACCCACCTGTGAAGAAGTCCTTAACTTCTGCACCCACCTGTGATTATGCCCTTAACTGCTGCACCCACCTGTGAAGATGCCCTTAACTTCTGCACCCACCTGTGAAGATGCCCTTAACTGCTGCACCCACCTGTGAAGATGCCCTTAACTGCTGCACCCACCTGTGAAGTTGCCCTTAACTTCTGCACCCACCTGTGAAGATGCCTTTAACTTCTGCACCCACCTGTGAAGATGCCCTTAACTTCTGCACCCACCTGTGAAGATGCCCTTAACTTCTGCACCCACCTGTGAAGATGCCCTTAACTTCTGCACCCACCTGTGAAGATGCCCTTAACTTCTGCACCCACCTGTGAAGATGCCCTTAACTTCTGCACCCACCTGTTAAGATGCCCTTAACTTCTGCACCCACCTGTGAAGATGCCCTTAACTTCTGCACCCACCTGTGAAGATGCCCTTAACTTCTGCACCCACCTGTGAAGATGCCCTTTACTTCTGCACCCACCTGTGAAGATGCCCTTAACTTCTGCACCCACCTGTGAAGATGCCCTTAACTTCTGCACCCACCTGTGAAGATGCCCTTAACTTCTGCACCCACCTGTGAAGATGCCCTTAACTGTTGCACCCACCTGTGAAGATGCCCTTAACTTCTACACCCACCTGTGAAGATGCCCTTTACTGCTGCACCCACCTGTGAAAATGTCCTTAACTTCTGCACCCACCTGTGATGATGCCCTTAACTGCTGCACCCACCTGTGAAGATGCCCTTAATTTCTGCACCCACCTGAGAAGATGCCCTTAACTGCTGCACTCACCTGTGAAGATGCCCTTAACTTCTACACCCACCTGTGAAGATGCCCTTTACTGCTGCACCCACCTGTGAAGATGTCCTTAACTTCTGCACCCACCTGTGATTATGCCCTTAACTGCTGCACCCACCTGTGAAGATGCCCTTAACTTCTGCACCCACCTGTGAAGATGCCCTTAACTGCTGCACCCACCTGTGAAGATGCCCTTAACTGCTGCACCCACCTGTGAAGTTGCCCTTAACTTCTGCACCCACCTGTGAAGATGCCTTTAACTTCTGCACCCACCTGTGAAGATGCCCTTAACTTCTGCACCCACCTGTGAAGATGCCCTTAACTTCTGCACCCACCTGTGAAGATGCCCTTAACTTCTGCACCCACCTGTGAAGATGCCCTTAACTTCTGCACCCACCTGTGAAGATGCCCTTAACTTCTGCACCCACCTGTGAAGATGCCCTTAACTTCTACACCCACCTGTGAAGATGCCCTTTACTGCTGCACCCACCTGTGAAAATGTCCTTAACTTCTGCACCCACCTGTGATGATGCCCTTAACTGCTGCACCCACCTGTGAAGATGCCCTTAATTTCTGCACCCACCTGAGAAGATGCCCTTAACTGCTGCACTCACCTGTGAAGATGCCCTTAACTTCTACACCCACCTGTGAAGATGCCCTTTACTGCTGCACCCACCTGTGAAGATGTCCTTAACTTCTGCACCCACCTGTGATTATGCCCTTAACTGCTGCACCCACCTGTGAAGATGCCCTTAACTTCTGCACCCACCTGTGAAGATGCCCTTAACTTCTGCACCCACCTGTGATTATGCCCTTAACTGCTGCACCCACCTGTGAAGATGCCCTTAACTTCTGCACCCACCTGTGAAGATGCCCTTAACTTCTGCACCCACCTGTGATTATGCCCTTAACTGCTGCACCCACCTGTGAAGATGCCCTTTACTGCTGCACCCACCTGTGATTATGCCCTTAACTGCTGCACCCACCTGTGAAGATGCCCTTAACTTCTGCACCCACCTGTGAAGATGCCCTTAACTTCTGCACCCACCTGTGAAGATGCCCTTAACTTCTGCACCCACCTGTGATTATGCCCTTAACTGCTGCACCCACCTGTGAAGATGCCCTTAACTTCTGCACCCACCTGTGAAGATGCCCTTAACTTCTGCACCCACCTGTGAAGATGCCCTTAACTTCTGCACCTCTCTTCCGGCTCCAATATTATTATAGGCGTCGATTTTCCTGTAACTGCCAAGGCTGAGGGACAGATTATTTAATCTTTAAATTTGTAATTCATGAATCGATTGGAAAATAAGACATATTTGGTGAGACATCTTCATGAAAAAAGACACCTAGGTGTTGCACATGTTTTATTCATCAACGTGAAATAGGTGTGTTGTGAATTTTACTTTTTTTTAGAGTTTGAGCAGCCTACCAGCTTCTTTTTCTAGCTGGCAGAAACTCCAATTCGATTCATGGACGTGACCAACTCTTTTTCTTTTTCCTTTAGCATAGATTTTGTGGCTGGAACACATAGAGGGAAGTTTTCTTAACGCCTTTGTTTAATGTGTAATTCTGTAATTAGAATAGACACGAAAGTTTAACGACCTCACTTGTTGTGTCATCACTGGTTATATTGACGTTATCATTGTTACCAAGTTGTCACTTCAAGTTGCAGTATACACTACTTATCTATGTTGAATAAGGACGAAAAATAAGTCAAGACATCATCAAGAACTCTTGTACTCTTCTAACTGGCAGAGTTCATTAGCATCACAAATTTTGTCCTGAAGTTTGAAATCAAATTTCTTGAAGGTTTCTTTTAATGTTGATCCAGCATCTTTGGTAGTGTGAGATCTTACGGTTGAAACGAAGCTTGGACTGTAAGCATCCATATTTGCTTAAAAAAAATATCAGAGGTTAATTTTTCGGAGGGGATGGCAAAATATTTTTTTGTTTTAATACACCTTCTGATGAAATACCTAGATCTCATTTTTATGGTCCACAATTTTTTTTATCAGTGTTTCTCACCAGTTCTCCAATTTTAGGGAGATCAATATCATTATTTGTTTCGAGAAATATGTTTTGCTAATGCACCATGTGCGTGTACTTGATCACTAACACATATTACTCATGGGAGATTTTGTTGTAGTGAATTTTAGAAATGACTTGGACGCGATTCACCTTGTTCATTTGTCATGGTTAGTTTTTATAAAAGTTCCTTTGTATATTGCATATAATGATTTATGTTATAGCTTTTGCAACATTCATGTCCACATGACAATATATTCTATCACTGCACTCGTAAATTTTACTTGTGTGTTAAGTTCATCTTGAGACAGAATATGGTGTGGGAGAACCTACACGTTATATTTGATAAATATTACCCACAAGCAGCATTTGTAAACTTTTATCAAAACTACGTTTAACCTGCACAGGCGAAAAGTTTCTTCATAAAACTGCTGCTTTTGTGTCTTTACCAAACTATAACTTCCTCTTGCTTCACATCTACTGCATTTCGCAACCGTTTTTATTTTGGCCGGCATCAGTAGCTGACAAAATGATATCCTTTGTTGTTTGACATATTGTGTGCTGCAGCTTGCTGAAGGTCTCATGAGGCTTCCACAGTAGGAATATCCTTTAATGACGTGACAAGTTGGTTGCTTGGCGTGTCTGTCAGTGCGTCTTCAAAAGTTTAGGGAGATGTGTCCATCATTTTCAGTTCATAGATTGAGAAGAAAAACATATATAAAATACACGCCACTCTTATGCGACTCAGAAATTAGAATTATCAAGTAAAAAAAAAAACATAGGATATGTAGATAACTAAAAGAAATAGTTTTTCATAGCAATTTCAAAAAAATCTAAACTAATGATAAAACAGCAAAGAAAAGCTATTTCTGAGTTTATGAATGCACTCTCCGACCCACAGATTCACCCAACTGAAGAATTCGTCTCAGAATTCTTCCATAAGAAAAAAAAAGCTTTTCCAAGTTAATGTCCATGAGTTGATATGTCTATCCAAGTTTTTTTTGTTGTGAATTAGTCATGTATCCGGCACAAACAAAAAAATTCCGTCTTCCTAATATTATGGAGATCCTAACGAGATACTTCGATTATTACCATTTTATCTTGAACCCCTTGTAACACACGTGCGATTTAACTTTAACCCATTGTATTAAAGGTACGATTTTCCTTGATCCCCCTTACATCAAAGATAGGATTTATTTTGACCTCCTCCCATCAAATGTGGGATTTAACCCTTGTATAAAAGGTTGCATATAATTCCTTGTATAAAATGTAGGATTTATCTTGATCTCCTTGTATCAGAGGTGTGACTGAAGTAAAACTATTTGCATCAAAAGCAGGATTTAACTTGAAACCCTTTGTAATAAAAGTAGGATTTAAATTGAACTTCTTGTATTAAAGGTAGGATTATCCTAAGTACAAGGAACTACGACCTGCCTAGTCTAAGGGTATTTATATTACTTAAAATAGAAAAATAAACCACTCTAGGGCTAACATGTACCTTTATACAAATTATGCAGCATAAATTTAAATGGTCAGTGTATTATGAGGAAGGACACAAAAGCTCACCTATACAAATATAAGATATATATATATATATATATATATATATATATATATATATATATATATATATATATATATATATATATATATATATATATATATATATGCAATAAGATCACAGTGAACAGGTGATTTCAGAATATGCAAAACAACCACTCTGAAAGAATAGAGAAATTCCAAGCGCTTTCGTGACTACTCACATTATCAAGGAACTATGAAAGTAAAGCATCCAAGGAAGCTATATAAGGGGTCTGGCCAACACCTCACTATCAGATCCCACAACGGTTAAACACCTGACGCGCGCCGACCCGACTGGATAGGTCCTTTGCACAACTCACCCACAAACTATTCTACCCAAGAAAATTTAAAAATTATTATTTGTCCAGTGTATTATTAAATTCTTCCCAAATTCTGTTAATTATAAATGGATCTAATTTATATAAACCAAAGGAAATATTCATATTATTGTCAAAACTGCTTTTTATGAAACAAGATTCAATTATATTCCTGTCGACCATGGACTTGCTTGATACTACTTTCTCAACTTTTTGATTGGATGGTTAAAATCTCTTACATGAATAAATAGAGCATTGGAATCTTGTCCAGTTCTAATGCTATATTTATGTTGTTTTAATCTTAGTTCGACATTTTTACCAGTTTGACCGTAATAAACTTTATCGCAAATTTTACAAGGAATCTTATAGACACATCCATCAGCATTTTGGGGGGAATTCTTTATGAAAAGTTTTTTTACTGTATCAAGATTTTTGAATACAACTTTAATATTAAAAGTCTTAAGAAGAGAAGGCATATCAACCAAGTTTTCATGGTAAGGGAGAACCAACATATTTTTAGTTGAATAGGGCTGGTTGTCCCTTTTTGGATTGTAAAAAGTATTTCTAGCAACTTTAAAAGATTTATCAATTACATTTCTTGGGCATTTTAAATCATTACCTATTTCATAAATTTTGGATATTTCCTCATCTATGAACTCAGGACTACAAATTCGTAAAGCTCTCAAAAACATTGATGAGAAAACAGACAGTTTGACTCTATCTTGATGCGAGGAATAATAGTGGACATAGGAACAGTTATTTGTAGGGTTTCTGTAAATTTTAAATTTGAATTCATTATTAACCTTAATAATTAAAACATCTAGAAAAGGCAATGAGTTATTTTCTTCAAACTCAACAGTAAAGTTTATAGAATGGGCTAAGCTATTTAATTTTCCAAGGAAATGGTGTATATCTACATTTTTGGGCATAAGACACAAAATATCATCAACATATCTGAACCATTTAGCTCTATTAGGGAGGATTGTGTTAAGCAACCTTGTTTCAAAAAATTCCATGTATAGGTTACTAAGAACAGGTGAAAGAGGATTTCCCATTGACATACCAAACTTCTGAGTGTAAAACTTATCATTAAATACAAATTTTGCATCAACAATGCAAAGTTTAATAAGTTTAATGATAGTAGGAACAGGCAATGGTAAATCATAGTTAACGAGTTCTTCAGATAAGAAACTTAATAAATCATCAACAGGAACTTTCGTAAACAAGGAAGTAACATCAAAACTAACCATGTTAAAATCATTTAAGTCAGTCAAGGAGCTTAATTTATCAACCAAGTCTATGTTGTTTTTAACATTAAAGTTAGAAATTTTGCCAACAATAGGGCTCAAAATATCAACAAGCCATTTGGATAATTTATATGAAACTGACCCTATGGAGCTAATAATTGGTCTGACTGGATTCCCTGGTTTGTGTGTTTTTATTAGTCCATACATGTAAGGCAAAGATGGATTAGTGGAAGTAAATTGTTTGATTAATTCATCTTTGCCTTTCAGTAGAAGTTTTATTGTTTTATTGAAATTGCTGTTAACGGTTTCTAGGGGATTTTTCCTAAGTTTATAATAGGTTTCAATATCATCTAAGAGATTATTCATTTTTTCTTGGTAATCATTTTCTTTCATAATTACTATTGCATTTATTTTGTCTGCTTTAGTAAGGCGCAAATTTTTATTGTTATTAAGTGTATCATAAGTGTATCTTTGAGGGCAATTGGGAATGTTTGGTTTTAACATAGAGCTATATACCATTCCTTTACTAATATTAATTTCATCAGAGGATAAATCAGAAAATTTCTCAAAGTTACAAAAGGCTTTTGCAATTTCAACATTATTAAGTTTTTTTGAAGTTGCAAAACTTAGGCCAAAACCTAGAGCAGCAGTTGTATGTTTGTCTAAAATTTCATCTGATAAGTTAATTACAAAATTGTTATTAGCATGCTTTGTCCAATCACTATTTTCAATTAAAATGTCTAATTTTCTTTGTAGTTTGCTCTTGAGTTCATTACAAATTCTTCTGAGTTTATTATAGCAATGATCCAACATACTGTGTTTCCATTCTGATGGAATGGCCTGATTAAAAGAGTATTTTTTGTTTCTCAATATTTTGAATGCCTCCTTCTCCTGTATTTTAGTTATTTCAATATGTTTCTGAAGAATAATTCTCATAA
The DNA here is from genome assembly GCF_038502225.1 of Cherax quadricarinatus. Taxonomy (NCBI): domain Eukaryota; kingdom Metazoa; phylum Arthropoda; class Malacostraca; order Decapoda; family Parastacidae; genus Cherax; species Cherax quadricarinatus. The sequence continues at coordinate 51,351,074 of NC_091292.1, read as the reverse complement.
AATCATCAAAAGGACGATCTCTCATGTCAAGGAGTCTATTGGGTAAAAGAGACTTGGGCACTGAGTGACCTGGTGAGGGACAGGTTTGGCTACAACCATCATTCACATGGATGACAGTAGTAAGTATGGCTGCAGACTTAATTATCTGCTCACCAACACAGGAACAAGGTATTCAAGGTACTCAAGGTACTCAAGGTATTCAACGGTAATAATTCATCTAGTTTCCTGAATATTTCTCAGGAAACCATTAGATAGTATACAGGAATTTAATAAATATAAGACTAGTATCATGGATCATCAGGCAAGTGTCATGGATCATCAGGCTAGTATCATGGATCATCAGGCTAGTGTCATGGATCATCAGGCTAGTATCATGGAGCATCAGGCTAGTATCATGGATCAGGCTAGTATCATGGATCATCAGGCTAGTATCATGGATCATCAGGCTAGTATCATGGATCATCTGGCTAGTGACATGGATCATCAGGCTAGTATCATGGATCATCAGGCTAGTATCATTGATCATCAGGATAGTGTCATGGATCATCAGGCTAGTATCATGGATCATCAGGCTAGTATCATGGATCATAAAACTAGTATCATGGATCATCAGGCTAGTGTCATGGATCATCACGCTAGTATCATGGATCATCAGGCTAGTATCATGGATCATCAGGCTAGTGTCATGGATCATCAGGCTAGTATCATGGATCATCAGGCTAGTATCATGGATCATCAGGCTAGTATCATGGATCATCAGGCTAGTATCATGGATCATCAGGCTGGTATCATGGATCATCAGGCTGGTATCATGGATCATCAGGCTAGTATCATGGATCATCAGGCTAGTATCATGGATCATCAGGCTAGTATCATGGATCATCAGGCTAGTGCCATGGATCATCAGGCTTGTGTCATGGATCATCAGGCTAGTATTATGAATCATCAGGCCAGTGCCATGGATCATCAGGCTAGTGCCATGGATCATCAGGCTAGTATCATGGATCATCAGGCTCGTATCATGGATCATCAGGCTAGTATCATGGATAATCAGGCGTGTCATGGATCATCAGGCTAGTATCATGGACCATCAGGTTAGTGTCATGACCCATCAGGCTAGTATCATGGACCAGGCTAGTATCATGGATCAGGCTAGTGTCATGGATCAGTAGGCTAGTATCATGGATCAGGCTAGTATGGATCAACAGGCTAGTATCATGGATCATCAGGCTAGTGTCATGGATCATCAGGCTATTGTCATGGATCATCAGGCTAGTGTCATTGATCATCAGGCTAGTGTCATAGATCATCAGGCTAGTATCATGGATCATCAGGCTATTATCGTGGATCAGGATAATATGGATCAGGCTAGTATCATGGATCATCAGACTAGTGTCATGGATCATCAGGCTAGTATCATGGATCTTCAGGCTGGTATCATGGAACATCAGGCTAGAATCATTGATCATCAGGCTAGTGCCATGGATCATCAGGCTAGTATCATGGATCATCAGGATAATATCATGGATCACGATAGTATCATGGAACATCAGGCTAGTATCATTGATCATCAGGCTAGTGTCATGGATCATCAGGCTAGTATCATGGATCATCAGGATAATATCATGGATAAGGAGAGTTTCATGGATCATCAGGCTAGTGTCATGGATCATCAGGCTAGTGTCATGGATCATCAGGCTAGTGTCGTGGATCATCAGGCTAGTATCATGGATCTTCAGGCTGGTATCATGGAACATCAGGCTAGTATCATTGATCATCAGGCTAGTGTCATGGATCATCAGGCTAGTATCATGGATCATCAGGTAATATCATGGATCAGGCTAGTATCATGGATCATCAGGCTAGTGTCATGGATCATCAGGCTAGTGTCATGGATCTTCAGGCTAGTGTCATGGATCATCAGGCTCGTATCATGGATCATTAGGCTAGTATTATGGATAATCAGGCTTGTCATGGATCATCAGGCTAGTATCATCGATCATCAGGCTAGTATCATGGACCATCAGGTTAGTGTCATGACCCATCAGGCTAGTATCATGGACCAACAGGCTAGTAACATGGATCAGGCTAGTGTCATGGATCAATAGGCTAGTATCATGGATCAGGCTAGTATGGATCAACAGGCTAGTATCATGGATCATCATTCTAGTGTCATGGATCATCATTCTAGTGTCATGGATCATCAGGCTAGTGTCATGGATCATCAGGCTAGCGTCATGGATCATCAGGCTAGCGTCATGGATCATCAGGCTAGTCTCATGGATCATCAGGCTAGTATCGTGGATAATCAGGATAATATGGATCAGGCTAGTATCATGGATCATCAGGCTAGTGTCATGGATCATCAGGCTAGTATCATGGATCTTCAGGCTGGTATCATGGATCATCAGGCTAGTATCATTGATCATCAGGCTCGTGTCATGGATCATCAGGCTAGTGTCATGGATCATCAGGCTAGTGTCATGGATCATCAGGCTAGTATCATGAATCATCAGGCTAGTATGGATCATCAGGCTAGTATCATGGATCGTCAGGCTAGTGTCATGGATCATCAGGCTAGTATCGTGGATCATCAGGATAATATCATGGATCAGGCTAGTGTCATGGATCATCAGGCTAGTGTCATGGATCATGAGGCTAGTATCAAGGATCATCAGGCTAGTGTCATGGATCATCAGACTAGTGTCATGGATCATCAGGCTAGTGTCATGGATCATCAGGCTAGTGTCATGGATCATCAGGCAAGTGTCATGTATCAATAGGCTAGTATCATGGATCATCAGGCTTGTTTGGATCATCAGGCTAGTGTCATGGATCATCAGGCTAGTGTCATGGATCATCAGGCTAGTGTCATGGATCATCAGGCTAGTATCATTAATCATCAGGCTAGTATGGATGAGGCTAGTATCAGGGATCATCAGGAGAGTGTCATGGATCATCAGGCTAGTATCATGGATCTTCAGGCTGGTATCATGGAACATCAGGCTAGTATCATTGATCATCAGGCTAGTGTCATGGATCATCAGGCAAGTATCATGGATCATCAGAATAATATCATGGATCAGGCTAGTATCATGGATCATCAGGCTAGTGTCATGGATCATCAGGCTAGTGTCATGGATCATCAGGCTCGTATCATGGATCATCAGGCTAGTATCATGGATAATCAGGCGTGTCATGGATCATCAGGCTAGTATCATGGACCATCAGGTTAGTGTCATGACCCATCAGGCTAGTATCATGGACCATCAGACTAGTGTCATGGATCAGGCTAGTGTCATGGATCATTAGGCTTGTATCATGGATCAGGCTAGTATGGATCAACAGGCTCGTATCATGGATCATTCTAGTGTCATGGATCATCAGGCAAGTGTCATGGATCATCAGGCTAGCTTCATGGATCATCAGGCTAGTGTCATGGATCATCAGGCTAGTATCGTGGATCATCAGGATAATATCATGGATCAGGCTAGTGTCATGGATCATCAGGCTAGTGTCATGGATCATGAGGCTAGTATCAAGGATCATCAGGCTAGTGTCATGGATCATCAGACTAGTGTCATGGATCATCAGCCTAGTGTCATGGATCATCAGGCTAGTGTCATGGATCATCAGGCAAGTGTCATGTATCAATAGGCTAGTATCATGGATCATCAGGCTTGTTTGGATCATCAGGCTAGTATCATGGATCATCAGGCTAGTATCATTAATCATCAGGCTAGTATGGATGAGACTAGTATCAGGGATCATCAGGAGAGTGTCATGGATCATCAGGCTAGTATCATGGATCTTCAGGCTGGTATCATGGAACATCAGGCTAGTATCATTGATCATCAGGCTAGTGTCATGGATCATCAGGCAAGTATCATGGATCATCAGAATAATATCATGGATCAGGCTAGTATCATGGATCATCAGGCTAGTGTCATGGATCATCAGGCTAGTGTCATGGATCATCAGGCTCGTATCATGGATCATCAGGCTAGTATCATGGATAATCAGGCGTGTCATGGATGATCAGGCTAGTATCATGAACCATCAGGTTAGTGTCATGACCCATCAGGCTAGTATCATTGATCATCAGGCTAGTGTCATTGATCATGAGGCTAGTGTCGTGGATCATCAGGATAATATGGATCATGCTAGTATCATGGATCATCAGGCTAGTGTCATGGATCATCAGGCTAGTATCAAGGATCATCAGGCTAGTGTCATGGATCATCAGGCTAATGTCATGGATCACCAGGCTAGTGTTATGGATCATCAGGCTAGTGTCATGGATCATCTGGCTAGTGTCATGTATCATTAGGCTAGTATCATGGATCATCAGGCTAGTATCATGGATAATCAGGCTAGTGTCATGGATCATCAGGCTAGTGTCATGGATCATCAGGCTAATGTCATGGATCATCAGGCTAGTGTCATGGATCATCAGGCTAGTATTATTAATCATCAGGCTAGTATGGATCAGGCTAGTATCATGGATCATCAGGCTTGTGTCTTGGATCATCAGGCTAGTATCATGGATCTTCAGGCTGGTATCATGGAACATCAGGCTAGTATCATTGATCATCAGGCTAGTGTCATCGATCACCAGGCTAGTATCATGGATAATCAGGATAATATCATTTATCAGGCTAGTATCATGGATCATCAGGCTAGTGTCATGGATCATCAGGCTAGTGTCATGGATCATCAGGCTAGTATCATGGATCATCAGGCTAGTATCATGGACCATCAGGTTAGTGTCATGACCCATCAGGCTAGTATCATGGACCATCAGACTAGTATCATGGATCAGGCTAGTGTCATGGATCAATAAGCTTGTATCATGGATCAATAAGCTTGTATCATGGATCAGGCTAGTATGGATCAACAGGCTAGTATCATGGATCATCATTCTAGTGTCATGGATCATCAGGCAAGTGCCATGGATCATCAGGCTTGCGTCATGGATCATCAGGCTAGTGTAATGGATCATCAGGCTAGTATCATGGATCATTAGGCTCGTATCATGGAACATCATACTAGTATCATTGATCATCAGGCTAGTGTCATGGATCATCAGGCTAGTATCGTGGATCATCAGGATAATATGGGTCAGGCTAGTATCATGATTCATCAGGCTAGTGTCATGGATCATCAGGCTAGTATCATGGATCTTCAGGCTGGTATCATGGAACATCAGGCTAGTATCATTGATCATCAGGCTAGTGTCATGGATCATCTGGCTAGTATCATGGATCATCAGGATAATATCATGGATCAGGCTAGTATCATGGATGATCAGGCTAGTGTCAAGGAAGATCAGGCTAGTGTCATGGATCATCAGGATAGTATCATGAATCATCAGGCTAGTATGGATCATCAGACTAGTATCATGGATCGTCAGGCTAGTGTCATGGATCATCAAGCTAGTATCGTGGATCATCAGGATAATATCATGGATCAGGCTAGTATCATGGATCATCAGGCTAGTGTCATGGATCATCAGGCTAGTATCAAGGATCATCAGGCTAGTATCATGAATCATCAGGCTAGTATATATCATCAGGCTAGTATCATGGATCGTCAGGCTAGTGTCATGGATCATCAGGCTAGTATCGTGGATCATCAGGATAATATCATGGATCAGGCAAGTATCAGGGATAATCAGGCGTGTCATGGATCATCAGGCTAGTATCATGGATCATCAGGCTAGTATCATTGACCATCAGGTTAGTGTCATGACCCATCAGGCTAGTATCATGGACCATCAGGCTAGTATCATGGATCAGGCTAGTGTCATGGATCAATAGGCTAGTATCATGGATCAGGCTAGTATGGATCAACAGGCTAGTATCATGGATCATCATTCTAGTGTCATGGATCATCAGGCTAGAGTCATGGATCATCAGGCTAGTGTCCTGGATCATCAGGTTAGTATCATGGATCATTAGGCTCGTATCATGGAACTTCATACTAGTATCATTGTTCATCAGGCTAGTGTCATGGATCATCAGGCTAGTATCGTGGATCAAAAGGATAATATGGATCAGGCTAGTATCATGGATCATCAGGCTAGTGTCATGGATCATCAGGCTAGTGTCATGGATCATCAGGCTAGCGTCATGGATCATCAGGCTATTGTCCTGGATCATCAGGTTAGTATCATGGATCATTAGGCTCATATCATGGAACATCATACTAGTATCATTGATCATCAGGCTAGTGTCATGGATCATCAGGCTAGTATCGTGGATCATCAGGAAAATATGGATCAGGCTAGTATCATGGATCATCAGGCTAGTGTCATGGATCATCAGGCTAGTATTATGGATCTTCAGGCTGGCATCATGAAACATCAGGCTAGTATCATTGATCATCAGGCTAGTGTCATGGATCAGGCTAGTATCATGGATCATCAGGATAATATCATGGATCAGGCTAGTATCATGGATCATCAGGCTAGTGTCATGGATCATCAGGCTAGTGTCATGGATCATCAGGCTAGTATCATGAAACATCAGGCTAGTATGGATCATCAGGCTAGTATCATGGATCGTCAGGCTAGTGTCATGGATCATCAGGCTAGTATCGAGGATCATCAGGATAATATCTTGGATCAGGCTAGTATCATGGATCATCAGGCTAGTGTCATGGATCATCAGGCTAGTATCAAGGATCATCAGGCTAGTGTCATGGATCATCAGGATAGTGTCATGGATCATCAGGCTAGTGTCATGGATCAGGCTAGTGTCATAGATCATCAGGCTAGTGTCATGTATCATTAGGCTAGTATCATGGATCATCAGGCTAGTATCATGGATCATCAGACTAGTGCCATGGATCATCAGGCTAGTGTCATGGATCATCTGGCTAGTGTCATGGATCATCAGGCTAGTATCATTAATCATCAGGATAATATGGATCAGGCGAGTATCATGGATCATCAGGCTAGTGTCATGGATCATCAGGCTAGTACCATGGATCTTCCGGCTGGTATCATGGAACATCAGGCTAGTATCATTGATCTTCAGGCTAGTGTCATAGATCATCAGGCTAGTATCATGGATCATCAGGCTAGTGTCATGGATCATCAGGCTAGTGTCTTGGATCATTAGGCTAGTGTCATGGATCATCAGGCTAGTATCATGAATCCTCAGGCTAGAATGGATCAACCTAGTATCATGGATCATCATGCTAGTGTCATGGATCATCAGGCTAGTATGATGGATCTTCAGGCTGGTATCATGGAACATCAGGCTAGCGTCATGGATCATCAGGCTATTGTCCTGGATCATCAGGTTAGTATCATGGATCATTAGGCTCTTATCATGGAACATCATACTAGTATCATTGATCATCAGGCTAGTGTCATGGATCATCAGGCTAGTATCGTGGATCATCAGGATAATATGGATCAGGCTAGTATCATGGATCATCAGGCTAGTGTCATGGATCATCAGGCTAGTATCATGGATCTTCAGGCTGGTATCATGGAACATCAGGCTAGTATCATTGATCATCAGGCTAGTGTCATGGATCATCAGGCTAGTATCATGGATCATCAGGATAATATCATGGATCAGGCTAGTATCATGGATCATCAGGCTAGTGTCATGGATCATCAGGCTAGTGTCATGGATCATCAGGCTAGTATCATGAAACATCAGGCTAGTATGGATCATGAGGCTAGTATCATGGATCGTCAGGCTAGTGTCATGGATCATCAGGCTAGTATCATGAAACATCAGGCTAGTATGGATCATCAGGCTAGTATCATGGATCGTCAGGCTAGTGTCATGGATCATCAGGCTAGTATCGTGGATCATCACGATAATATCATGGATCAGGCTAGTATGAAGGATCATCAGGCTAGTATCATGAATCATCAGGCTAGTATGGATCATCAGGCTAGTATCATGGATCGTCAGGCTAGTGTCATGGATCATCAGGCTAGTATCGAGGATCATCAGGATAATATCTTGGATCAGGCTAGTATCATGGATCATCAGGCTAGTGTCATGGATCATCAGGCTAGTATCAAGGATCATCAGGCTTGTGTCATGGATGATCAGGCTAGTGTCATGGATCATCAGGCTAGTGTCATGGGTCATCAGGCTAGTGTCATGGATCATCAGGCTAGTGTCATGTATAATTAGGCTAGTATCATGGATCATCAGGCTAGTATCATGGATCATCAGGTTAGTGTCATGGATCATCAGGCTAGTGTCATGGATCATCTGGCTAGTGTCATGGATCATCAGGCTAGTATCATTAATCATCAGGCTTGTATGGATCAGGCTAGTATCTTGGATCATCAGGCTAGTGTCATGGATCATCAGGCTAGTATCATGGATCTTCAGGCTGGTATCATGGAACATCACGCTAGTATCATTGATCATCAGGCTAGTGTCATGGATCATCAGGCTAGTATCATGGATCATCAGGATAATATCATGGATCAGGCTAGTATCATGGATCATCAGGCTAGTGTCATGGATCATCAGGCTAGTGTCATGGATCATCAGACTAGTGTCATGGATCATCAGGCTAGTATCATGGATCATTTGGCTAGTATCATGGACCATCAGGTTAGTGTCATGACCCATCAGGCTAGTATCATAGACCATCAGACTAGTATCATGGATCAGGCTAGTGTCATGGATCAATAGGCTAGTATCATGGATCAGGCTAGTATGGATCAACAGGCTAGTATCATGGATCATCATTCTAGTGTCATGGATCATCAGGCTAGTGTCATGGATCATCAGGCTAGCGTCATGGATCATCAGGCTAGTGTCATGGATCATCAGGCTAGTATCATGGATCATTAGGCTCGTATCATGGAACATCATACTAGTATCATTGATCATCAGGCTAGTGTCATGGATCATCAGGCTAGTATCGTGGATCATCAGGATATTATGGATCAGGCTAGTATCATGGATCATCAGGCTAGTGTCATGGATCATCAGGCTAGTATCATGGATCTTCAGGCTGGTATCATGGAACATCAGGCTAGTATCATTGATCATCAGGCTAGTATCATGGATCATCAGGCTAGTATCATGGATCATCAGGATAATATCATGGATCAGGCTAGTATCATGGATCATCAGGCTAGTGTCATGGATCATCAGGCTAGTGTCATGGATCATCAGGCTAGTATCATGAATCATCAGGCTAGTATGGATCATCAGTCTAATAGCATGGATCGTCAGGCTAGTGTCATGGATCATCAAGATAGTATCGTGGATCATCAGGATATCATGGATCAGGCTAGTGTCATGGATCATCAGGCTAGTGTCATGGATCATCAGCCTAGTATCAAGGATCATCAGACTAGTATCATGAATCATCAGGCTAGTATGGATCATCAGGCTAGTATCATGGATCGTCAGGCTAGTGTCATGGATCATCAGGCTAGTATCGTGGATCATCAGGATAATATCATGGATCAGGCTAGTATCATGGATCATCAGGCTAGTGTCATGGATCATCAGGCTAGTATCAAGGATCATCAGTCTAGTGTCATGGATCATCAAGCTAGTGTCATGGATCATCAGGCTAGTGTTATGGATCATCAGGCTAGTGTCATGGATCATCAGGCTAGTGTCATGTATCATTAGGCTAGTGTCATGGATCATCAGGCAAGTATTATGGATCATCAGGCTAGTATCATGGATCCTCAGGCTAGTATCATGGATCATCAGGCTAGTATCATGGATCATCAGGCTAGTATCATGGATCATCAGGCTAGTGTCATAGATCATCAGGCTAGTATCATGGATCATCAGGCTAGTATCATGGGTCATCAGGCTAGTATCATGGATCATCAGGCTAGTATCATGGATCATCAGGTTAGTGTCATAGATCAGGCTAGTATCATGGATCATCCGTCTAGTATCATGGATCTTCAGGCTAGTATCATTGATCATCAGGCTAGTATCATGGATCATCAGGCTAGTATCAAGGATCATTAGGCTCGTATCATGGAACATCATACTAGTATCATTGATCATCAGGCTAGTATCGTTGATCAGGATAATATCATGGATCAGGCTTGTATCATTGATCATCAGGCTAGTGTCATGGATCATCAGGCTAGTATCGTGGATCATCAGGATAATATGGATCAGGCTAGTATCATGGATAATCAGGCTAGTGTCATGGATCATCAGGCTAGTATCATGGATCTTCCGGCGGGTATCATGGAACATCAGGCTAGTATCATTGATCTTCAGGCTAGTGTCATAGATCATCAGGCTAGTATCATGGATCATCAGGATAATATCATGCATCAGGCTAGTATCATGGATCATCAGGCTAGTGTCATGGATCATCAGGCTAGTGTCATGGATCATCAGGCTAGTGTCATGGATCATCAGGCTAGTATCATGAATCATCAGGCTAGTATGGATCAGGCTAGTATCATGGATCATCAGGCTAGTGTCATGGATCATCAGGCTAGTATCATGGATCTTCAGGCTGGTATCATGGAACATCAGGCTAGTATCATTGATCATCAGGCTAGTGTCATGGATCATCAGGCTAGTATCATGGATCATCAGGATAATATCATGGATCAGGCTAGTATCATGGATCATCAGGCTAGTGTCATGGATCATCAGGCTAGTGTCATGGATCATCAGGCTAGTGTCATGGATCATCAGGCTCGTATCATGGATCATCAGGCTAGTATCATGGATAATCAGGCGTGTCATGGATCATCAGGCTAGTATCATGGATCATCAGGCTAGTATCATGTACCATCAGGTTAGTGTCATGACCCATCAGGCTAGTATCATGGACCATCAGGATAGTATCATGGATCAGGCTAGTGTCATGGATCAATAGGCTAGTATCATGGATCATCATTCTAGTGTCATGGATCATCAGGCTAGTGTCATGGATCATCTGGCTAGCGTCATGGATCATCAGGCTAGTGTCATGGATCATTAGGCTAGTATCATGGATCATTAGGCTCGTATCATGGAATATCATACTAGTATCATTGATCATCAGGCTAGTGTCATGGATCATCAGGCTAGTATCGTGGATCATCAGGATATTATGGATCAGGCTAGTATCATGGATCATCAGGCTAGTGTCATGGATCATCAGGCTAGTATCATGGATCTTCAGGCTGGTATCATGGAACATCAGGCTAGTATCATTGATCATCAGGCTAGTGTCATGGATCATCAGGCTAGTATCATGGATCATCAGGATAATATCATGGATCAGGCTAGTATCATGGATCATCAGGCTAGTGTCATGGATCATCAGGCTAGTGTCATGGATCATCAGGCTAGTATCATGAATCATCAGGCTAGTATGGATCATCAGGCTAGTATCATGGATCGTCAGGCTAGTGTCATGGATCATCAAGCTAGTATCGTGGATCATCAGGATAATATGTATCAGGCTAGTATCATGGATCATCAGGCTAGTGTCATGGATCATCAGGCTAGTATCAAGGATCATCAGGCTAGTATCATGAATCATCAGGCTAGTATGGATCATCAGGCTAGTATCATGGATCGTCAGGCTAGTGTCATGGATCATCAGGCTAGTATCGTGGATCATCAGGATAATATCATGGATCAGGCTAGTATCATGGATCATCAGGCTAGTGTCATGGATCATCAGGCTAGTATCAAGGATCATCAGGCTAGTGTCATGGATCATCAGGCTAGTGTCATGGATCATCAGGCTAGTGTCATGGGTCATCAGGCTAGTGTCATGGATCATCAGGCTAGTGTCATGTATCATTAGGCTACTATCATGGATCATCAGGCTAGTATCATGGATCATCAGGCTAGTATCATGGATTATCAGGCTAGTATCATGGATCATCAGGCTAGTATCATGGATCATCAGGCTAGTCTCATGGATCATCAGGCTAGTGTCATGGATCATCAGGCTAGTGTCATGGATCATCAGGCTAGTGGCATAGATCATCAGGCTAGTATCATGGATCATCTGGCTAGTATCATGGGTCATCAGGCTAGTATCATGGACCATCAGGCCAGTATCATGGATCATCAGCTAGTGTCATAGATCAGGCTAGTATCATGGATCATCAGTCTAGTATCATGGATCATCAGGCTAGTATCATTGATGATCAGGCTAGTATCATGGATCATCAGGCTAGTATCATGGATCATTAGGCTCGTATCATGGAACATCATACTAGTATCATTGATCATCAGGTTAGTGTCATGGATCATCAGACTAGTGCCATGGATCATCAGGCTAGTGTCATGGATCATCAGTCTAGTATCATGGATCATCAGGCTAGTATCATTGATGATCAGGCTAGTATCATGGATCATCAGGCTAGTATCATGGATCATTAGGCTCGTATCATGGAACATCATACTAGTATCATTGATCATCAGGCTAGTGTCATGGATCATCAGACTAGTGTCATGGATCATCAGGCTAGTGTCATGGATCATCAGGCTAGTGTCGTGGATCATCAGGATAATTTGGATCAGGCTAGTATGATGGATCATCAGGCTAGTGTCATGGATCATCAGGCTAGTATCATGGATCTTCAGGCTGGTATCATGGAACATCAGGCTAGTATCATTGATCATCAGGCTAGTGTCATAGATCATCAGGCTAGTATCACGGATCATCAGGATAATATCATGGATCAGGCTAGTATCATGGATCATCAGGCTAGTGTCATGGATCATCAGTCTAGTGTCATGGATCATCAGGCTAGTGTCATGGATCATCAGGCTAGTATCATGAATCATCAGGCTAGTATGGATCAGGCTAGTATCATGGATCATCAGGCTAGTGTCACGGATCATCAGGCTAGTATCATGGATCTTCAGGCTGGTATCATGGAACATCAGGCTAGTATCATTGATCATCAGGCTAGTGTCATGGATCATCAGGCTAGTATCATGGATCATCAGGATAATATCATGGATCAGGCTAGTATCATGGATCATCAGGCTAGTGTCATGGATCATCAGGCTAGTGTCATGGATCATCAGGCTAGTGTCATGGATCATCAGGCTCGTATCATGGATCATCAGGCTAGTATCATGGATAATCAGGCGTGTCATGGATCATCAGGCTAGTATCATGGATGATCAGGCTAGTATCATGTACCATCAGGTTAGTGTCATGACCCATCAGGCTAGTATCATGGACCATCAGGATAGTATCATGGATCAGGCTAGTGTCATGGATCAATAGGCTAGTATCATGGATCAGGCTAGTATGGATCAACAGGCTAGTATCATGGATCATCATTCTAGTGTCATGGATCATCAGGCTAGTGTCATGGATCATCAGGCTAGTGTCATCGATCATCAGGCTAGTATCATGGATCATTAGGCTCGTATCATGGAACATCATACAAGTATCATTGATCATCAGGCTGGTGTCATGAATCATCAGGCTAGTATCGTGGATCATCTGGATAATATGGATCAGGCTAGTATCATGGATCATCAGGCTAGTGTCATGGATCATCAGGCTAGTATCATGGATCTTCAGGCTGGTATCATGGAACATCAGGCTAGTATCATTGATCATCAGGCTAGTGTCATCGATCATCAGGCTAGTGTCATGGATCATCAGGATAATATCATGGATCAGGCTAGTATCATGGATCATCAGGCTAGTGTCATGGATCATCAGACTAGTGTCATGGATCATCAGGCTAGTGTCATGGATCATCAGGCTCGTATCATGGATCATCAGGCTAGTATCATGGAAAATCAGGCGTGTCATGGATCATCAGGCTAGTATCATGGATCATCCGGCTAGTATCATGGACCATCAGGTTAGTGTCATGACCCATCAGGCTAGTATCATGGACCATCAGACTAGTATCATGGATCAGGCTAGTGTCATGGATCAATAGGCTAGTATCATGGATCAGGCTAGTATGGATCAACAGGCTAGTATCATGGATCATCATTCTAGTGTCATGGATCATCAGGCTAGTGTGATGGATCATCAGGCTAGCGTCAGGGATCATCATGCTAGTATCATGGATCATTAGGCTCGTATCATGGAACATCATACTAGTATCATTGATCATCAGGCTAGTGTCATGGATCATCAGGCTAGTATCCTGGATCATCAGGATATTATGGATCAGGCTATTATCATGGATCATCAGGCTAGTGTCATGGATCATCAGGCTAGTGTGATGGATCATCAGGCTAGCGTCATGGATCATCAGGCTAGTGTCATGGATCATCAGGCTAGTATCCTGGATCATTAGGCTCGTATCATGGAACATCATACTAGTATCATTGATCATCAGGCTAGTGTCATGGATCATCAGGCTAGTATCCTGGATCATCAGGATATTATGGATCAGGCTAGTATCATGGATCATCAGGCTAGTGTCATGGATCATCAGGCTAGTATCATGGATCTTCACGCTGGTATCATGGAACATCAGGCTAGTATCATTGATCATCAGGCTAGTATCATGGATCATCAGGCTAGTATCATGGTTCATCAGGATAATATCATGGATCAGGCTAGTATCATGGGTATCATGGATCATTAGGCTCGTATCATGGAACATCATACTAGTATCATTGATCATCAGGCTAGGGTCATGGATCATCAGACTAGTGTCATGGATCATCAGGCAGTGTCGTGGATCATCAGGTGGATCTAGTATGATGGATCATCAGGCTAGTGTCATGGATCATCAGGCTAGTATCATGGATCAGGCTGGTATCATGGAACATCAGGCTAGTGATCATCAGGCTATCATAGATCATCAGGCTAGTATCATGGATCATCAGGATAATATCATGGATCATGCTAGTATCATGGATCATCAGGCTAGTGTCATGGATCATCAGCCTATTGTCATGGATCATCAGGCTAGTGTCATGGATCATCAGGCTAGTATCATGAATCATCAGGCTAGTATGGATCAGGCTAGTATCATGGATCATCAGGCTAGTGTCACGGATCATCAGGCTAGTATCATGGATCATCAGGCTAGTATCATTGATAATCAGGCGTGTCATGGATCATCAGGCTAGTATCATGGATGATCAGGCTAGTATCATGTACCATCAGGTTAGTGTCATGACCCATCAGGCTAGTATCATGGACCATCAGGATAGTATCATGGATCAGGCTAGTGTCATGGATCAATAGGCTAGTATCATGGATCAGGCTAGTATGGATCAACAGGCTAGTATCATGCATCATCATTCTAGTGTCATGGATCATCAGGCTAGTGTCATGGATCATCAGGCTAGTGGCATCGATCATCAGGCTAGTATCATGGATCATTAGGCTCGTATCACGGAACATCATACTAGTATCATTGATCATCAGGCTAGTGTCATGAATCATCAGGCTAGTATCGTGGATCATCTGGATAATATGGATCAGGCTAGTATCATGGATCATCAGGCTAGTGTCATGGATCATCAGGCTAGTATCATGGATCTTCAGGCTGGTATCATGGAACATCAGGCTAGTATCATTGATCATCAGGCTAGTGTCATCGATCATCAGGCTAGTGTCATGGATCATCAGGATAATATCATGGATCAGGCTAGTATCATGGATCATCAGGCTAGTGTCATGGATCATCAGACTAGTGTCATGGATCATCAGGCTAGTGTCATGGATCATCAGGCTCGTATCATTGATCATCAGGCTAGTATCATGGATAATCAGGCGTGTCATGGATCATCAGGCTAGTATCATGGATCATCCGGCTAGTATCATGGACCATCAGGTTAGTGTTATGACCCATCAGGCTAGTATCATGGACCATCAGACTAGTATCATGGATCAGGCTAGTGTCATGGATCAATAGGCTAGTATCATGGATCAGGATAGTATGGATCAACAGGCTAGTATCATGGATCATCATTCTAGTGTCATGGATCATCACGCTAGTGTGATGGATCATCAGGCTATCGTCAGGGATCATCATGCTAGTATCATGGATCATTAGGCTCGTATCATGGAACATCATACTAGTATCATTGATCATCAGGCTAGTGTCATGGATCATCAGGCTAGTATCCTGGATCATCAGGATATTATGGATCAGGCTATTATCATGGATCATCAGGCTAGTGTCATGGATCATCAGGCTAGTGTGATGGATCATCAGGCTAGCGTCATGGATCATCAGGCTAGTGTCATGGATCATCAGGCTAGTATCCTGGATCATTAGGCTCGTATCATGGAACATCATACTAGTATCATTGATCATCAGGCTAGTGTCATGGATCATCAGGCTAGTATCCTGGATCATCAGGATATTATGGATCAGGCTAGTATCATGGATCATCAGGCTAGTGTCATGGATCATCAGGCTAGTATCATGGATCTTCACGCTGGTATCATGGAACATCAGGCTAGTATCATTGATCATCAGGCTAGTATCATGGATCATCAGGCTAGTATCATGGATCATCAGGATAATATCATGGATCAGGCTAGTATCATGGATCATCAGGCTAGTATCATGGATCATTAGGCTCGTATCATGGAACATCATACTAGTATCATTGATCATCAGGCTAGTGTCATGGATCATCAGACTAGTGTCATGGATCATCAGGCTAGTGTCGTGGATCATCAGGATAATTTGGATCAGGCTAGTATGATGGATCATCAGGCTAGTGTCATGGATCATCAGGCTAGTATCATGGATCTTCAGGCTGGTATCATGGAACATCAGGCTAGTATCATTGATCATCAGGCTAGTGTCATAGATCATCAGGCTAGTATCATGGATCATCAGGATAATATCATGGATCATGCTAGTATCATGGATCATCAGGCTAGTGTCATGGATCATCAGCCTATTGTCATGGATCATCAGGCTAGTGTCATGGATCATCAGGCTAGTATCATGAATCATCAGGCTAGTATGGATCAGGCTAGTATCATGGATCATCAGGCTAGTGTCATGGATCATCAGGCTAGTATCATGGATCTTCAGGCTGGTATCATGGAACATCAGGCTAGTATCATTGATCATCAGGCTAGTGTCATGGATCATCAGGCTAGTATCATGGATCATCAGGATAATATCATGGATCAGGCTAGTATCATGGATCATCAGGCTAGTGTCATGGATCATCAGGCTAGTGTCATGGATCATCAGGCTAGTGTCATGGATCATCAGGCTCGTATCATGGATCATCAGGCTAGTATCATTGATAATCAGGCGTGTCATGGATCATCAGGCTAGTATCATGGATGATCAGGCTAGTATCATGTACCATCAGGTTAGTGTCATGACCCATCAGGCTAGTATCATGGACCACCAGGATAGTATCATGGATCAGGCTAATGTCATGGATCAATAGGCTAGTATCATGGATCAGGCTAGTATGGATCAACAGGCTAGTATCATGCATCATCATTCTAGTGTTATGGATCATCAGGCTAGTGGCATCGATCATCAGGCTAGTATCATGGATCATTAGGCTCGTATCACGGAACATCATACTAGTATCATTGATCATCAGGCTAGTGTCATGAATCATCAGGCTAGTATCGTGGATCATCTGGATAATATGGATCAGGCTAGTATCATGGATCATCAGGCTAGTGTCATGGATCATCAGGCTAGTATCATGGATCTTCAGGCTGGTATCATGGAACATCAGGCTAGTATCATTGATCATCAGGCTAGTGTCATGGATCATCAGGCTAGTGTCATGGATCATCAGGATAATATCATGGATCAGGCTAGTATCATGGATCATCAGGCTAGTGTCATGGATCATCAGACTAGTGTCATGGATCATCAGGCTAGTGTCATGGATCATCAGGCTCGTATCATTGATCATCAGGCTAGTATCATGGATAATCAGGCGTGTCATGGATCATCAGGCTAGTATCATGGATCATCCGGCTAGTATCATGGACCATCAGGTTAGTGTTATGACCCATCAGGCTAGTATCATGGACCAGCAGACTAGTATCATGGATCAGGCTAGTGTCATGGATCAATAGGCTAGTATCATGGATCAGGCTAGTATGGATCAACAGGCTAGTATCATGGATCATCATTCAAGTGTCATGGATCATCACGCTAGTGTGATGGATCATCAGGCTATCGTCAGGGATCATCATGCTAGTATCATGGATCATTAGGCTCGTATCATGGAACATCATACTAGTATCATTGATCATCAGGCTAGTGTCATGGATCATCAGGCTAGTATCCTGGATCATCAGGATATTATGGATCAGGCTATTATCATGGATCATCAGGCTAGTGTCATGGATCATCAGGCTAGTGTGATGGATCATCAGGCTAGCGTCATGGATCATCAGGCTAGTGTCATGGATCATCAGGCTAGTGTCCTGGATCATTAGGCTCGTATCATGGAACATCATACTAGTATCATTGATCATCAGGCTAGTGTCATGGATCATCAGGCTAGTATCCTGGATCATCAGGATATTATGGATCAGGCTAGTATCATGGATCATCAGGCTAGTGTCATGGATCATCAGGCTAGTATCATGGATCTTCACGCTGGTATCATGGAACATCAGGCTAGTATCATTGATCATCAGGCTAGTATCATGGATCATCAGGCTAGTATCATGGATCATCAGGATAATATCATGGATCAGGCTAGTATCATGGATCATCAGTCTAGCGTCATGGATCATCAGGCTAGTGTCATGGATCATCAGGCTAGTATGGATCATCAGGCTAGTATCATGGATCGTCAGGCTAGTGTCATGGATCATCTAGATAGTATCGTGGATCATCAGGATAATATCATGGATCAGGCTAGTATCATGGATCATCAGGCTAGTGTCATGAATCATCAGGCTAGTATCAAGGATCATCAGCTTAGTATCATGAATCAGCAGGCTAGTATGGATCATCAGGCTAATATCATGGATCGTCAGGCTAGTGTCATGGATCATCAGGCTATTATCGTGGATCATCAGGATAATACCATGGATCAGGCTAGTATCATGGATCATCAGGCTAGTGTTATGGATCATCAGGCTAGTATCAAGCATCATCAGGCTAGTGTCATGGATCATCAGGCTAGTGTCATGGATCATCAGGCTAGTGTCATGGATCATTAG
The DNA here is from genome assembly GCF_038502225.1 of Cherax quadricarinatus. Classification (NCBI taxonomy): domain Eukaryota; kingdom Metazoa; phylum Arthropoda; class Malacostraca; order Decapoda; family Parastacidae; genus Cherax; species Cherax quadricarinatus. The sequence goes on along the minus strand of NC_091292.1, from coordinate 51,331,970 downwards.
GCTAGTGTCATGGATCATCAATCTAGTGTCATGTATCATTAGGCTAGTATCATGGATCATCAGGCTAGTATCATGGATCAGGGTAGTATCATGGATCATCAGGCTAGTATCATGGATCATCAGGCTAGTGTCATGGATCATCAGGCTAGTATCATGGATCATCAGGCTAGTATCATGGATCATCAGGCTAGTGTCATAGATCATCAGGCTAGTATCATGGATCATCAGGCTAGTATCATGGGTCATCAGGCTAGTATCATGGACCATCAGGCTAGTATCATGGATCATCAGGCTAGTGTCATAGATCAAGCTAGTATCATGGATCATCAGTCTAGTATCATGGATCATCAGGCTAGTATCATTGATCATCAGGCTAGTATCATGGATCATCAGGCTAGTATCATGGATCATTAGGCTCGTATCATGGAACATCATACTAGTATCATTGATCATCAGATTAGTGTCATGGATCATCAGGCTAGTATCGTGGATCAGGATAATATCATGTATCAGGCTAGTATCATTGATCATCAGGCTAGTGTCATGGATCATCAGGCTAGTATCGTGGATCATCAGTAAAATATGGATCAGGCTAGTATGGTGGATCATCAGGCTAGTGTCATGGATCATCAGGCTAGTATCATGGATCTTCAGGCTGGTATCATGGAACATCAGGCTAGTATAATTGATCATCAGGCTAGTGTCATACATCGTCAGGCTAGTATCATGGATCATCAGGATAATATGATGGATCAGGCTAGGTATCATGGATCATCAGGCTAGTGTCATGGATCATCAGGCTAGTGTCATGGATCATCAGGCTAGTGTCATGGATCATCAGGCTAGTATCATGAATCATCAGGCTAGTATGGATCAGGCTAGTATCATGGATCATCAAGCTAGTATCATGGATCTTCATGCTGGTGTCATGGAACATCAGGCTAGTATCATTGATCAGGCTAGTGTCATGGATCATCAGGCTAGTATCATGGATCATCAGGATAATATCATGGATCAGGCTAGTATCATGGATCATCAGGCTAGTGTCATGGATCATCAGGCTAGTATCATGGATCATCAGGCTAATATGATGGACCATCAGGTTAGTGTCATGACCCATCAGGCTAGTATCATGGACCATCAGGCTAGTATCATGGATCAGGCTAGTGTCATGGATCAATAGGCTAGTATCATGGATCAGGCTAGTATGGATCAACAGGCTAGTATCATGGATCATCATTCTAGTGTCATGGATCATCAGGCTAGTGTCATGGATCATCAGGCTAGTGTCATGGATCATCAGGCTAGTATCATGGATCATTAGGTTCGTATCATGGAACATCATACTAGTATCATTGATCATCAGGCTGGTGTCATGGATCATCAGGCTAGTATCGTGGATCATCAGGATAATATGGATCAGGCTAGTATCATGGATAATCAGGCTTGTGTCATGGATCATCAGGCTAGTATCATGGATCTTCAGGCTGGTATCATGGAACATCATGCTAGTATCATTGATCATCAGGCTAGTGTCATGGATCATCAGGCTAGTATCATGGATCATCAGGATAATATCATGGATCAGGCTAGTGTCATGAATCATCAGTCTAGTGTCATGGATCATCAGGCTAGTGTCATGGATCATCAGGCTAGTATGGATCATCAGGATAATATCATGGATCAGGCTAGTATCATGGATCATCAGGCTAGTGTCATGGATCATCAGGCTAGTATCAAGGATCATCAGCTTAGTATCATGAATCATCAGGCTAGTATGGATCATCAGGCTAGTATCATGGATCGTCAGGCTAGTGTCATGGATCATCAGGCTAGTATCGTGGATCATCAGGATAATATCATGGATCAGGCTAGTATCATGGACCATCAGGCTAGTGTCATTGATCATCAGGCTAGTATCAAGGATCATCAAGCTAGTGTCATGGATCATCAGGCTAGTGTCATGGATCATCAGGCTAGTGTCATGAATCATCAGGCTAGTGTCATGGATCATCAGGCTAGTGTCATGTATCATTAGGCTAGTATCATGGATCATCAGGCTAGTATCATGGATCAGGCTAGTATCATGGATCATCAGGCTAGTATCATGGATCATCAGGCTAGTATCATGGATCATCAGGCTAGTATCATGGATCATCAGGCTAGTGTCATAGATCATCAGGCTAGTATCATGGATCATCAGGCTAGTATCATGGATCATCAGGCTAGTATCATGAACCATCAGGCTAGTATCATGGATCATCAGGCTAGTGTCATAGATCAGGCTTGTATCATGGATCATCAGTCTAGTATCATGGATCATCAGGCTAGTATCATTGATCATCAGGCTAGTATCATGGAACATCATACTAGTATCATTGATCATTAGGCTCGTATCATGGAACATCATACTGGTATCATGGATCATCAGGCTAGTGTCATGGATCATCAGGCTAGTATCGTGGATCAAGATAATATCATGTATCAGGCTAGTATCATTGATCATCAGGCTAGTGTCATGGATCATCAGGCTAGTATCGTGGATCATCCGGAAAATATGGATCAGGCTAGTATGGTGGATCATCAGGCTAGTGTCATGGATCATCAGGCTAGTATCATGGATCTTCAGGCTGGTATCATGGAACATCAGGCTAGTATAATTGATCATCAGGCTAGTGTCATAGATCATCAGGCTAGTATCATGGATCATCAGGATAATATGATGGATCAGGCTAGTATCATGGATCATCAGGCTAGTGTCATGGATCATCAGGCTAGTGTCATGGATCATCAGGCTAGTGTCATGGACCATCAGGCTAGTATCATGAATCATCAGTCTAGTATGGGTCAGGCTAGTATCATGGATCATCAGGCTAGTGTCATGGATCATCAGGCTAGTATCATGGATTATCAGGCTAGTGTCATGGATCATCAGGCTAGTATCATTGATCAGGCTAGTGTCATGGATCATCAGGCTAGTATCATGGATCATCCGGATAATATCATGCATCAGGCTAGTATCATGGATCATCAGGCTAGTGTCATGGATCATCAGGCTAGTGTCATTGATCATCAGGCTAGTGTCATGGATCATCAGGCTCGTATCATGGATCATCAGGCCAGTATCATGGATAATCAGGCGTGTCATGGATCATCAGGCTAGTATCATGGATCATCAGGCTAGTATGGTGGACCATCAGGTTAGTGTCATGACCCATCAGGCTAGTATCATGGACCATCAGGCTAGTATCATGGATCAGGCTAGTGTCATGGATCAATAGGCTAGTATCATGGATCACGCTAGTATGGATCAACAGGCTAGTATCATGGATCTTCATTCTAGTGTCATGGATCATCAGGCTAGTGTCATGGATCATCAGGCTAGTGTCATGGATCATCAGGCTAGTATCATGGATCATTAGGCTCGTATCATGGAACATCATACTAGTATCATTGATCATCAGGCTGGTGTCATGGATCATCAGGCTAGTATCGTGGATCATCAGGATAATATGGATCAGGCTAGTATCATGGATCATCAGGCTAGTGTCATGGATCATCAGGCTAGTATCATGGATCTTCAGGCTGGTATCATGGAACATCAGGCTAGTATCATTGATCATCAGGCTAGTGTCATGGATCATCAGGCTAGTGTCATGGATCATCAGGATAATATCATGGATCAGGCTAGTATCATGGATCATCACGCTAGTGTCATGGATCATCAGGCTAGCGTCATGGATCATCAGGCTAGTATCATGAATCATCAGGCTAGTATGGATCATCAGGCTAATATCATGGATCGTCAGGCTAGTGTCATGGATCATCAGGCTAGTATCGTGGATCATCATGATAATATCATGGATCAGGCTTGTATCATGGATCATCAGGCTAGTGTCATGGATCATCAGGCTACTATCAAGGATCATCAGGCTAGTATCATGAATCATCAGGCTAGTATGGATCATCAGGCTAGTATCATGGATCGTCAGGCTAGTGTCATGGATCATCAGGCTAGTATCGTGGATCATCAGGATAATATCATGGATCAGGCTAGTATCATGGATCATCAGGCTAGTGTCATGGATCATCAGGCTAGTATCAAGGATCATCAGGCTAGTGTCATGGATCATCAGGCTAGTGTCATGGGTCATCAGGCTAGTGTCATGTATCATCAGGCTAGTGTCATGGATCATCAGGCTAGTGTCATGTATCATTAGGCTAGTATCATGGATCATCAGGCTAGTATGGATCAGGCTAGTATCATGGATCATCAGGCTAGTATCATGGATCATCAGGCTAGTATCATATATCATCAGGCTAGTATCATGGATCATCAGGCTAGTATCATGGATCATCAGGATAGTGTCATAGATCATCAGGCTAGTATCATGGATCAGGCTAGTATCATGGATCATCAGGCTAGTATCATGGATCATCAGGCTAGTATCATGGATCATCAGGCTAGTGTCATAGATCAGGCTAGTATCATGGATCATCAGGCTAGTATCATGGATCATCAGGCTAGTGTCATAGATCAGGCTAGTATCATGGATCATCAGTCTAGTATCATGGATGATCAGGCTAGTATCATGGATGATCAGGCTAGTATCATGGATCATCAGGCTAGTATCATGGATCATCAGGCTAGTATCATGGATCATCAGGCTAGTATCATGGATCATCAGGCTAGTATCATGGATCATCAGGCTAGTATCATGGATCATCAGGCTAGTATCATGGATCATCAGGCTAGTATCATGGATCATCAGGCTAGTATCATGGATCATCAGGCTAGTATCATGGATCATCAGGCTAGTATCATGGATACACCTTAGCTTGAAGAGCTTCGAAAGTTTCACTACTCTCGGAGCCCGGCCATAGGCCAGGCTCCTTTGGTGCGTGCCTGGTCAACTAGGCTGTTGCTGCTGGAGGCCCACTGCCCCACATATCCACTATAGCCTGGTTGATCTTGCACCTGGTGAAGATACTTGTCCAGTTTCCTCTTGAAGGCTTCTACTCGATTCAGATTCACAGATATACATTCACAGATGCACAGTCGTTGTTCAGCCGCCGTGGAGAGATGTCGTCGTTCCTGCTCTTCAGTTATCCTTAGTAATTCTCGATCAGAGCAACTCTGAACACTGTTACTCGAGATTTTTCTTGGGTTATCCTGAGTTGTTCTCGACCAGAGCTGAGAGGAAACTTGCTGGCAGTCACTTCGAGTACCATCCCAACAAGACTGTAAGGCGGTGACTTGCTTGCTTGTTCACTCCTCTTTTCCCCATCCTTCTCCCATCCTCCCCTCACTCAAACATCTACACTGGCCCACACACTCTACTTACATTGCTATCCTTTGACTTTCCTATCTTGTTTTTCGGCAACTTCGCCTTCGGCGAGTTAACACAAGGCATTTTGACCATCCGGTATCCAGTGTGGTTTTTTTAAAATCCGGCCGATCTTTGCCTTGGGCCCTGTGTCCCTCCCCACTCGAGGGTAGGCTGTCTTAGGGGCTGACCTTCATAAGTCAGCTGAAATAGAATGTCAGGACTACCACTAACGAAAGACCCTTTTTTGTTAAAGCAACTTCTGTGTCAGATGTACCTTCCTGGACATCATGGCGCGAATACGAGTAAGATTACGTGTTGATGACAACCAAAAGTCGAAGAAAGAAATTCTTGAATGTATTTGTTCGAATTCAAGTGCTGCTCCAGTGGATGTTTTTCAAAACCACGCTGGGGCAGTACTTCTCTCTTCGGAAGAAGAGTTACTTCAACTGCTTAAGCAGGACGTTCTGGAAAAATTGAAGACTTTTGGTGTCGCCCCAATTGCACCTGAAAGCTATCAAGCTCAGCGAACTGTGTTTGTGGCGAGAATTAACAGTTTCATGAGAGAGAGCTCAATGGAGGAACTTGTTGCAGACTTTAATCAGGAGAATTCTGAATTTAAGGTGGTCCAAGCATATAAATTCTCTAAACCTGGCAACAACCAGGTAACATTAAAGTTAATATATGAGACACCTGAAGCAGCCAAACTAGTGAGTCAAAATGGTTTCAAATGTTTTGGCACCAGATGTACACCTGACCAAATCTCTCTTGAACGGTTTGTCAGTGTTACACAATGTTTTAAATGTTATGCATTTGGTCATACCACCAACAAATGCAGCAGCCAATCACTGATTTGCAGCATATGCTCTGGTCAACATTCTTTTAGGGACTGCCATAACAAAACTAAGCCCAAGTGTTTCCTTTGCAATGGTAAACACCATGCTGTTTCTCCTATCTGTCCTGAGAGGAAAAAGGTAATACAGAAAATTCTAGAAGTCAAGAAACTATCCAATTCTTCGAAGACCATTCCCCAGGCACCTCCAACAACGTCCCAGACTTCCTTCCCAGCTCTGCATGGATCTAGTGGGACTCCTCAGGTCTCTTCCACCGGTTCCAATGTTTGGAATTCTGCCCCTCCTGGAGTGCCCCAATCTAACCCTCACCTACAACATACACAAACGCAGCCACAAGGTTCATCCTCACTCCCCATGTCTCAGGGATCCTCAGCCGGGGATATGACGAGAGCTCAACTAATGTACATGATGGCCAAGGACATAGCAGGTGGTGATATTTAACTCTGCTCTAATATTTTCAATGATTTGTTAATGGCTAATGGGATCACTCCCATTACTATCCCATATAATGTTAAGGTTATCATTGCTCAGCCCCCTCAAGACAGGAAGTATGTGCCCTACTCTACCTCTATAAATATGCCTAATTCATCCCTTGTTCAGGGATCACCCGCCACGCATACCCAGGTTGTCAACTCCCCTCAGCCCGATGAGTCAATACCTGACCCTAACCATGCCCCAGAGATTGGTGCTTATTCTTCCACTATTGCAGCTGATCCTGTTGAACAAGAACAGGAACTTTCCCAGGGTACTTCACATGGCCTCCCAAATTTTTCCTTGGAGCCTCCACGGTCTCCCTTTAACACTCATGTGCCTCTGCTTCCTGTAACTGGGAATATCACACCTCAGTTCTCTGATGATGACTAACGTTTCTGTTAATATTACCAACTCTAGTGAGGATGGTGAAATTGTTAGTACACAATCAACTACTCAGAATTTCCCTCCTCCCCTTGACGAGTCCAGCAGGGATAGTGTGTATACCAAACAAGACATTACTTGCAGTCGTTCAGACCGCAGTACACGTGCGAAGTGCAAGAAATAAAGGGGATTACAATTTTCCAACTTAATGTTCAACATTTCTTTAATAACCGTTACCTCCTTGAAGCTGAACTACATAATTACAATCCCGATGTTATACTCTTGAATGAGACAGCTGCAAGAGTTGATCAACATATTAAATTACGTGGTTACTCTACTGTGGAGAAATCGAGAGGACCCTATAGTGGCTTAGCCATCTTAGTTAAATTAGGCTATGCATTTAAAAATATTCATGTTGATGAAGATACCATTCTTGCAATAGAACTGACGACGTCTCATGGCCAACTGTTGATAGCAACTGGATATTTTTCCCCGAGACAACCATATATAGAGTCAATTCCTCTACATAAGATATTAAGCAGAAATATTCCAACAATTTTAGCAGGAGATTTCAATGCTCATCACCCTGCCCTCTTTAACTGTGGAGTTGGTAATCCACTGGGCAACTTGAAAGGAAAACAACTATTTAATATCATGACAGCCTGAAACTTGTCATTTCAAGGACCATTCTTTAAATCATATATTGGTCCTCATCCAGGGACACTAGATATAGTCCTGACAAACAGAGACTGTGACCTCTTACATTGCCGAGTCTCTCCTGGTGGAAACGTAGGATCTGACCATATCCCTGTTATAATACAGCAACAAACTTCTACATTTAGAATACCTGTACCTCTTAAACCCAAGCTAAACACCCTCGGATATAACCCTTTAAGGGCATTTCTTGGTGACGACGAAATTGTTTCGTTGGAAAATTTACCTTCCACTGCAATTGACGACGCCGAATACTTGATGCTACTAATGCAACTTACCAATTAGCTTCCACAAAGATCTACCAACAATATAAACCTACTAGGGAAATTAGAGACTGTATGGAAAATTATCAAACAGAATGTCGAGGGCATCTTCAAACGCAACAACCACCAGGGGCTACACTGCATAGGTTGAGGCAGGACTTAATTAATATGATTAGTCATCACAAACGAGACTTATGGAAATTTCTAGTTCTCCAAGCTAACCAGTATAAACGTCAACCTGCAAAATTTTTGAGCAGGATCCGGCAACTTTTAGGGGCAAAGCACATGGCTCCCAGTTACCTAATTCATACCTTCTCTGATGATGATGATGAAGAGGTTGAGATTAAACTTGATGATCCACAGGACCAGGCTAATCTAATGGGTGATGTGTGGGAGAAAATTCTCTCCCACAATAACAGTCGCCGATTTAATAATAACCATTATCAGTTGGTCAATGAATGGAGAGATGATAACTTAGCAGATCTCCAACCATAGATACATCAACTCTTGAAGAGGCCCACCCTCTTACTAGACCCATCACACTACTTGAGATGAGTCAGGTTATTGGAAGAATGCGAAATAGAGTCCCTGGTCGCTCTGAAATAACAATGAAACAAATAAAGTTCCTACCCAGAAATTGTAAACAGTCTTTGGTCAATATCTTTAATGCCATCTTGGCCTCAGGACATTTTCCAGTGGTTTTTAAGACTGCTGGGATGATCTTTCATGCTAAACCCAATGAAGACATCCATCAACCAGGGAACTATAGACCTATATCTTTACTTGAAGTCACTGGGAAAGTTCTTGAGAAGATCATTTCCAACAGACTGAACTACTATATGGAGTTTAACCACCTTTTTTACTGAAAAACAGTTTGGCTTTAGACACATAGAGGAACCCATCATGCAATAAATATTATTTTTGATACTGTAGCGAGTCTGAAACTTCAGGGCAATCTTGCTCTAATTGCCACCAGAGATGTTAATAAAGCTTTTGATAGCTTATGGCATGATGGTCTTATATACAAACTTATTGACCTACCTGACCATAACTGGACATTTCTCAGATTTATATATAACTTCTTAACTCAAAGAAAAATCATTCCTACCTTTCATGGCAGGTCGACAGAGCTTTTAATACCGACATCTGGTGTCCCACAAGGTTCTTGTCTTAGTCCAGTTCTATTCAATATTTATGTGAATGATCTTCCTCAGCCAGAGTTTAATGATATAATTATAACGCAATTTGCAGATGATGTTATCCATGTCGTCTCATCAACTCCGGTAACAAGAAAATACAAGTATGAGAGAGTCATAGTAAAAATGAATATTGAACTTCGTCGAACATCTAACTGGGAAAAGAAATGGAGAATTACGACTAACCCTGACAAAGTCCTTGTTAGCACGATAGGATGTTTTGCATCAACCATCGAAGATAAGGGGGGTATCTCCATCAGAGGTACACCTGTAGCAATTAGAAATCCTAACAAGATCTTGGGATATGAAATAGACAGGCTGCTCCCCTCAACGTCTCACGTCAGTAAAAAGATCAACATAGCCAAAGCCGGTCTTAGCAGTCTCTTTAGATTTAATCTAGCCCCTCCACATGTCAAAAAACATCTGTATAGAATGATGATAGGACCAATACTCGAATATCCATGTGTTCCAACGTAGTTAACAACGAAGACCAACATGCTACGGTTGCAACGGGTCCAGAATAGAGCTCTCCGCTTTATTACGGGTACCAGGAGGAGAGACAGTCAAAATGGCAGATTTGCATATACAACTGGATATTACTGCCTTAAATGTACGCTTTGATATGCAGAAGAAGAGAGAACTCTATGCAGTGCAAGAACTCTACATACCAGATAGAGAACATCCTCCCCAAGTTGAAAATGCTACCTACTATATCATTAACACTCCTCCTCACAGGATCCAAAGAATGATTCTCCCACAGAGGCTGCGTCGCTTCATCCATAAAGACGATTACCAACGACCAATGAGCTTGAGCAACCTCTTGCAGATGAAGATGATTGGGTAACACCAGAACCCTTCTATGTCTACTAAGAAAATTATCGCCCCTAATTATGGAGATGTCATATATAACATTTCTACTTTCACATATACTGTTATAAATTCGCTATATTTACTATGGCGGGACACCACCTTGAAAGAAGCTAACGTCGTTTAAATATTCGTTATGCAATCGCAAAAAAAAAAAGTAATTGCAACTTGTATATTTACTACCAATTCAAAGTCATGTACTTATATATCTGTTATATCTATGTGACTCTGATGGGTTAGTATTATACCCCGTCAAGAATTTTCTATTATCACACACATACTTTTTAAATTGCACCAAAGTGGTTGTGTCACTTACCTTTTATATCCTACCTCACTACCCCCCTCCCACCCTTTTCCAATATTTTTATCCTTACCCATCCTTCTTCCTTACCCATCTTACCAAAGCTCTGGTCATAAGAAGCGAAGGCTTCTACTCTTGTTCCAGCAGTGTTTCTGATATCTTCTGGTAAGGTGTTGACTAGTCTGGGACCCCGGATGTTGATACAGTGTTCCCTTATTGTCCCCACCAAACCCCCTGCTCCTCACTGGGGTTATTTTACACCTCCTCCCACATCTCTCACTCCAGTATGTTGTTATGGCAGTGTGCAAATTTTGCACCAGGCCCTCGAGTACTTTTCAGGTATATATTATCATGTATCTCTCTCTCCTCCACTCCAATGAGTACTTTATCGAGACTTGAGGGCGTTCCCAGTAATATAGGTGTTTTATTGGCTCAATGTGAGCCGTAAACGATCTCAGTATTTGTTCCAGCTCTGATATTTCTCCTGCTTTGAACGGGGCCCTCAGCACTGAGCAATATTCTAAATGAGGGAGCACTAGCGATTTGAAGAGTGTCGCCATCGGCATTATATCTTTTATTTTGAAAGTTCTTAATACCCACCCCGTCATCTTCCTGGCTGTTGTGATCTTTGTCTTGTTATGGTCTTTAGAAGAAAGGTCAGCTGACATAATTATTCCCAGGTCTTTTACGCATCCTTTCGTTCTGTTTGGTGACCCTCTTGAGTTTTGTATATAGTGTTCCTTTTGAGTTCTTCATTCATTCCATACCTAAGCAGCTGGAACTTATCACCATTGAACGTCATGTTGTTCTCCACTGCCTACTGGAAAACCCCGCTTATGGCTTCCTGTACTTTTTCAGTGTCCTCTTCTGTAGTGACTCTCATGATTATTTTAGTGTCATCTGCAAATGATGATACAAAAGTGTGTCGGATGTTTTTATCTATGTCTGCTATGAGGATGAGCCTTTCTCTAGCCTTGATCTCTACCTACCTTGAACGATATTATGACTGGAATATGTAGTGGACATTGTTTCAGGCTGACGTGGTAGCGGCGGCTCTAGGGAGGTCAGGTGTGAACACGGACGGGTAAGGTCACAAGGTCACGTTCTCTACACTCCGCTGTGAATTCTGTGTAATTCCAGGAATCCACAGATCACTGAGCAGAGTCTTCGATCCTGCGAACTTTATGTGGTGAACACTCACACTGGACACCTTTCGCTGGGCGTCTTAGAAATATCTTACATCGTCGCTGGCTGGTCAGAGAATGCTGTTAAACTGTTGAAATCCTGCGATTACGTCAGCTAGACATGGTTGCTAGAGGTGAAATGTTGTACACATCAGAGAATGCCAGTTCATTACGTCATTTATGATAATGATAATCATATCTTTATTAACTACAAGTACATGTACATGGTATACAGTCCAGTGACATACTACTATATAGAAAGCCGCTTGTTATGCAGAGCATTTCAGGCAAATTAGGACACTTTTGTCCCAGGATACGACCCACACTAGTCCACTAACTGCCAGGTACCCATTATTACTCATGGGTGAAAATGGACAACCGGTGGAAAGAAACACGCCCAGTGTTCCCAACCCTTGCCGGGAATCGATCCTGGACCTTCACCGTGTGAAGCGAGAGCTTTTGCCACCAAGCCACGGGCCACCGTTGGAGATCCTAGTCAGATGGATCAAGATCTCATAATTATATCAAGTCGCTGATGGCTCAGTATGTCAAAACAACATAAAGGCGAAACTAGAGTTTGGCCTATAAAAAGGAAAATCAATTAGGCAACAATCTCTCTTTCCCTCTTAATGGAATTACTAACACTCACTGTGACACTGACTTCACACTCACTGTGACACTGACTTCACACTCACTGTGACACTGACTTCACACTCACTGTGACACTGACTTCACACTCACTGTGACACTGACTTCACACTCACTGTGACACTGACTTCACACTCACTGTGACACTGACTTCACACTCACTGTGACACTGACTTCACACTCACTGTGACACTGACTTCACACTCACTGTGACACTGACTTCACACTCACTGTGACACTGACTTCACACTCACTGTGACACTGAATTCACACTCACTGTAACACTGACTTCACACTCACTGTGACACTGACTTCACACTCACTGTGACACTGACTTCACGCTCTCTGTGACACTGACTTCACACTCACTGTGACACTGACTTCACACTCTCTGTGACACTGACTTCACACTCTCTGTGACACTGACTTCACACTCACTGTAACACTGACGTCACACTCACTGTGACACTGACGTCACACTCACTGTGACACTGACGTCACACTCATTGTGACACTGACTTCACACTCTCTGTGACGCTGACTTCACACTCTGTGACACTGACTTCACACTCTCTGTGACACTGATTTCACGTTTTCTGTAACACTGACTTCACACACTCTGTGACACTGACTTCACACTCACTGTAACACTGACTTCACACTCACTGTAACACTGACTTCACACTCACTGTGACACTGACCTCACACTCACTGTAACACTGACTTCACGCTCACTGTGACACTGACCTCACACTCACTGTAACACTGACTTCACGCTCACTGTGACACTGACTTCACACTCACTGTGACACTGACCTCACACTCACTGTGACACTGACTTCACGCTCACTGTGACACTGACCTCACACTCACTGTAACACTGACTTCACGCTCACTGTGACACTGACTTCGCACTCTCTGTAACACTGACTTCACACTCACTGTAACACTGACTTCACACTCACTGTGACACTGACTTCACACTCACTGTAACACTGACCTCACACTCACTGTGACACTGACTTCACGCTCACTGTGACACTGACCTCACACTCACTGTAACACTGACTTCACGCTCACTGTGACACTGACTTCGCACTCTCTGTAACACTGACTTCACACTCACTGTAACACTGACTTCACACTCACTGTGACACTGACGTCACACTCACTGTAACACTGACTTCACACTCACTGTGACACTGACTTCACACTCACTGTAACACTGACTTCACGCTCACTGTGACACTGACTTCACACTCACTGTGACACTGACTTCACACTCACTGTGACACTGACTTCACACTCACTGTGACACTGACTTCACACTCACTGTGACACTGACTTCACGCTCACTGTGACACTGACCTCACACTCACTGTAACACTGACTTCACGCTCACTGTGACACTGACTTCACACTCACTGTGACACTGACCTCACACTCACTGTGACACTGACTTCACGCTCACTGTGACACTGACCTCACACTCACTGTAACACTGACTTCACGCTCACTGTGACACTGACTTCGCACTTTCTGTAACACTGACTTCACACTCACTGTAACACTGACTTCACACTCACTGTAACACTGACCTCACACTCACTGTAACACTGACTTCACGCTCACTGTGACACTGACCTCACACTCACTGTGACACTGACTTCACGCTCACTGTGACACTGACCTCACACTCACTGTAACACTGACTTCACGCTCACTGTGACACTGACTTCACACTCACTGTGACACTGACTTCACACTCACTGTGACACTGACTTCACACTCACTGTGACACTGACTTCACACTCACTGTAACACTGACCTCACACTCACTGTGACACTGACTTCACGCTCACTGTGACACTGACTTCACACTCACTGTGACACTGACCTCACACTCACTGTGACACTGACTTCACGCTCACTGTGACACTGACCTCACACTCACTGTAACACTGACCTCACACTCACTGTGACACTGACTTCACGCTCACTGTGACACTGACTTCACACTCACTGTGACACTGACTTCGCACTTACTGTAACACTGACTTCACACTCACTGTGACACTGACTTCACACTCACTGTAACACTGACTTCACGCTCACTGTGACACTGACTTCACACTCACTGTGACACTGACCTCACACTCACTGTGACACTGACTTCACGCTCACTGTGACACTGACCTCACACTCACTGTGACACTGACTTCACACTCACTGTGACACTGACCTCACACTCACTGTAACACTGACTTCACGCTCACTGTGACACTGACTTCACACTCACTGTGACACTGACCTCACACTCACTGTTTACACTGACTTCACACTTACTGTAACACTGACCTCACACTCACTGTGACACTGACTTCACGCTCACTGTGACACTGACTTCACACTCACTGTGACACTGACTTCACGCTCACTGTGACACTGACTTCACGCTCACTGTGACACTGACTTCACACTCACTGTGACATTGACTTCCCGCTCACTGTGACACTGACTTCACGCTCACTGTGACACTGACTTCACACACCCACCTGCTAGAATGGTCAACATCTCTGTGGTAAAAAAAATTCATCCACAAGGCTAGTATTAGGGATCATCAGACTAACATCAGGGATCATCAGACTAACATTTTGGATCATCAGGCTAACATTAAGTATCATCAGGCTAACATTAAGGATCATCAGGCTAACATTAAGGATCATCAGGCTAACATTAGGGTTCATCAGGTTAGCATTCGGGTTCATCATCTCAGCATTAGGGATCATCAGGTTAGCTTTAGGGATCATCAGACTAGTATTAGGAATCATCAGGATAACATTAAGGATCATCAGGCTAACATTAGGGATCATCAGGTTAGCTTTAGGGATCATCAGGTTAGCTTTAGGGATCATCAGGCTAGTATTAGGGATCATCAGACTAACATCAGGGATCATCAGGTTAACATTAGGGATCATCAACCTAGCATTAGGGAACATCAGGCTAACCTTAGGGATCAGGCTTACATTAGGGATCATCGTGCTAACATCAGGGATCATCAGGGTAGCATTAGGGATCATCAGACTAGCATTAGGGATCATCAGGCTGGCATTAGGGACCATCAGGCTAACATTAGGAATCATCATTCTAGCATTACTGATCATCAGGCTAACAGGAATCATCAGGCTAGCATTAGGGATCATCAGGCTAGCATTAGGGATCATCAGGCTAACATTAGGGATCATCAGGCTAACATTAGGGATCAACAGGCTAACATTAGGAATCACCATTCTAACATTACTGATCATCAGGCTAACAGGAATCATCAGGCTAACATTAAGAATCATCAGGGTATCATTAGGGATCATCAGGCTAACATTAGGAATCGTCAGGGTAACATTAGGGATCATCAGGCTAACAGGGATCATTAGGCTAGCATTAGGGATCATCAGGATAGCATGAGGGATCATCAGGATAACATTGTTAGGGTTCATCAGGCTAACAGGGATCATCAGGCTAGCATTAGGGATCATCAGGCTATCATTAGGGATCATTGGGCTAGCGTTAGGGATCATCAGGCTAGCGTTAGGGTTCATCAGGCAAGCGTTAGGGTTCATCAGGCTAGCGTTAGGGATCATCAGACTAACATTAGGGATCATCAGGTTAGCATTAGGGTTCTTCAGGCTAACATTGATATTATCAGGCTAACAGGGATCATCAGGCTAGCGTTAGGGATCATCAGGTTAGCATTAGGGTTCATCAGGCTAACATTGATATTATCAGGCTAACAGGGATCATCAGGCTAGCATTAGGGATCATCAGGCTATCATTAGGGATCATTGGGCTAGCGTTAGGGATCATCAGGCTAGCGTTAGGATTCATCAGGCTAACATTAGCGATCATCAGGCTAGCATTATAAATCATCAAGCTAGCATCAGGGATTATTAGGCTAATACCAGGCATTATTATTAGGTTAGGTCAGTGATTATCAGGCTGGCATCAGCGAGCGATCATCAGGATAGCATCATGGATCATCAGATTAGCATCATGGATCATCAGTTTAGCATTATGGATCATCAGGTTAGCATCATGGATCATCAGGTTAGCATCATGGATCATCAGGTTAGCATCATGGATCATCAGGCTAACATCAGCGATCATCAGGTTAGCATCATGGATCATCAAGCTGACATCAGCGATCATCAGGATAGCATCATGGATCATCAGGCTAGCATCATGGATCATCAGTTTAGCATTATGGATCATCAGGTTAGCATCATGGATCATCAGGTTAGCATCATGGATCATCAGGTTAGCATCATGGATCATCAGGCTAACATCAGCGATCATCAGGTTAGCATCAAGGATCATCAAGCTGACATCAGCGATCATCAGGATAGCATCATGGATCATCAGATTAGATCATGGATCATCAGTTTAGCATTATGGATCATCAGGTTAGCATCATGGATCATCAGGTTAGCATCATGGATCATCAGGCTAACATCAGCGATCATCAGGTTAGCATCAAGGATCATCAGTTTATCATCATGGATCATCAGGCTAACATCAGTGATCATCAGGTTAGCATCATGGATCATCAGGTTAGCATCATGGATCATCAGGTTAGCATCATGGATCATCAGGTTAGCATCATGGATCATCAAGCTAACATCAGCGATCATCAGGTTAGCATCATGGATCATCAGGCTAACATCAGCGATCATCAGGTTAGCATCATGGATCATCAGGTTAGCTTCATGGATCATCAGGCTAACATCAGCGATCATCAGGTTAGCATCATGGATCATCAGGTTAGCATCATGGATCATCAGGTTAGCATCATGGATCATCAGGTTAGCATCATGGATCATCAAGCTAACATCAGCGATCATCAGGTTAGCATCATGGATCATCAGGCTAACATCAGCGATCATCAGGTTAGCATCATGAATCATCAGGTTAGCTTCATGGATCATCAGGCTAACATCAGCGATCATCAGGTTAGCATCATGGATCATCAGGTTAGCATCATGGATCATCAGGCTAACATCAGCGATCATCAGGTTAGCATCATGGATCATCAGGTTAGCATCATGGATCATCAAGCTAGCATCATGGATCATCAGGTTAGCATCATGGATCATCAGGCTAACATCAGCGATCATCAGGTTAGCATCATGGATCATCAGGTTAGCATCATGGATCATCAAGCTAGCATCATGGATCATCAGGTTAGCATCATGGATCATCAGGCTAACATCAGCGATCATCAGGTTAGCATCATGGATCATCAGGTTAGCATCATGGATCATCAGGCTAACATCAGCGATCATCAGGTTAGCATCATGGATCATCAGGTTAGCATCATGGATCATCAGGTTAACATCAGCGATCATCAGGTTAGCATCATGGATCCTCAGGTTAGCATCATGGATCATCAGGTTAGCATCATGGATCATCAGGTTAACATCAGCGATCATCAGGTTAGCATCATGGATCATCAGGTTAGCATCATGGATCATCAAGCTAACATCGGCGATCATCAGGTTAGCATCATGGATCATCAGGTTAGCATCATGGATCATCAGGTTAACATCAGCGATCATCAGGTTAGCATCATGGATCATCAGGTTAGCATCATGGATCATCAAGCTAACATCGGCGATCATCAGGTTACCATCATGGATCATCAGGTTAGCATCATGGATCATCAGGTTAGCATCATGGATCATCAACCTAACATCGGCGATCATCAGGTTAGCATCATGAATCATCACGTTAGCATCATGGATCATCAGGTTAACATCAGCGATCATCAGGTTAGCATCATGGATCATCAGGCTAACATCGGCGATCATCAGGTTAGCATCATGGATCATCAGGTTATCATCATGGATCATCAGGTTAACATCAGCGATCATCAGGTTAGCTTCATGGATTAGGTTAGCATCATGGATCATCAGGTTAGCATCATGGATCATCAGGTTAGCATCATGGATCATCAGGTTAGCATCATGGATCATCAGGCTAAGATTAATCATCATCATCCTAGCATAAAGGATTATGAGTGAGGTGTGTAATTAAGATTTTTTAAAACATCTAAAACGTATTTGGAAAGTACGTCGCTATAGAGTGAGAATGAACGTGTTAGAAAGAGAGAGAAGAGGAAGAGGGAGTGAGTTGGAGGGAGGGAGTGGGTGGGAGGGTGTGGGTGGGAGGGAGGGAGGGAGGGAGTGGGTGGAAGGGAAGGAGGTAGTTGGTGGCAAGGAGAGAGGGAGTGGGTGTTAGGGAGGGAGGGGGTTGGAGAGAGGGAGGGAGGGTGTGGGTGGGAGTGAGGGAGGGAGGGAGGGAGTGGGTGGAAGGGAAGGAGGTGGTTGGTGGGTGGGAGAGAGGGAGTGGGTGTTAGGGAGGGAGGGGGTTGGAGAGAGGGAGGGAGGGTGTGGGTGGGAGGGAGGGAGGGAGTGGATGGGTGGAGGAGGAAGGAAAGAGGAAATGCCAGCTGCTCTAAATTACATTAATCACCAGCTTACAGCTATATTAGCCTGTAGAGAACGATGGCAGGTCACATTTGTTCCCAGGGAAAACACAAATGATGATGGTCTCAAGGTAAGGCTGGAGCTGTGGTAAGAATGAAAGGAGTGTTCGTACCCCGGGATGAAGTTGATACTCTGGGATTGAAATTTGACTCTAAACTGACTATGAAGAACCACGTTGTAAATCATGCAAATGAAGCAGCCAGGAAGCTTGCAGCACTTAGACGTATTTCGCATCTTCTTGACAGTAGAGGTTGTAAGATTCTGTACGGGACACAAGAATGCTCGCACCTTGAGTATGCTCCATTCTTTTGGATTTCCTGCCACCCCCTCCTCCCCCTCCGTCTCAAATGCAACTTCATGACAGAGTAGATAAAACAAAACGACCCACCTCTTGCCTGGACCCGGCTTGGACATTTCTGTTATGTCAGCAGAGTGTTCAACACCGGAGGGATGTGAGTACCCCGTCACTTATGTACAAAATCAATATTGCCAAAGTACCACACTTGTAAACCATACCACGGACGGGGATTGAACTCGTGGCGGATGAGTTTGTTTGTACACTTGTCATTACGATTTCGTGGGTCAGTTACCACACTTGATTCTACTCGGAGGACAGGAAGACCTAAGCTTCTACATAAGACGGACAGCAAAAAAGTAACTACACTCTGGCTGTACTATTCTCTAAAACATCACTTCATCTGATATCATATATTCCTAGGATGACTCGAGTCTGGACCATGTTCGTACAGCTAATGACATCAACGAAATAGTTGATCAAATAAACTCGTTGGCCCACAGATGGCTCCAGCTTCATCTTATTATTTAATTTTATGTGTCTTAATAAAAAGGCTTTCAAATGAGCTGATATAGGTAAAAGCTATTTGCTTGTAAATATAGTTAGAAACCCTAAACTTAACCTTGTTAAACCCTGTGTAAAGAGAGATAGTGAGAGAAAGTGTAAAGAGATTGGCAATGTAGAGAAAAAGGAAGAGAGAGAGAGAGAGAGAGAGAGGAAAGGAGAGAGAGATTGGTAATGTACAGATAAAAGAAAAGAGAGAACGGAAGAGAGAGAAAGGAAGAGAGAGAGAGAGAGGAGAGTGGTAATGTAGAGAGAAAGGAAGGGACTGAGAGTTAGGGAGAGGAAGAGAATGAGAGGGGAAGAGACGTGAAGAAGAGCGAGAGAGACAACTGTGTGCGAGATATGAGGAGCAATTACTGCCACTAGAGTGGACATCAAGAAGACCCTGTCGATAAAAATGAACTTGGAAGACAGGATCACTGGTTCTTTAGAGATTTATTCTCGGAACAAACCAGCAAGATTTCTGAACTGAAAACACTTTCACATCACCCACCCAGCTACTCCTATCTTAACTCAGTGGTTTTGTACCTCATAGAAGACCACAGAGCTACGTCCAAGAGGCTGTACTCCGACATGTCTCAAGGGCTTACACCGATTTAGTGAAGCTGAACACATACATGAGGAGGCTTCATAAACAATGTTGGTGACCTCATGCATAGCTTCATGGGCACTCATCGTCCCGGAAATTTTTGCTCGAGGTGCAGACTGCACCTCACTGGTATGACGAGACATACACGGTCAAGGAGGAGGCGTTGTCGTATGCTTTTCTAAAAGTGAATATACCCACTTCATTGATGTTGCCATTCCTGGTCACCTGGAAATTATCTTCAAGCTATGTATTAACCCTAGTTAATCTGTACTAGCATGTGCAATGTACAGACCTCAATGGCATCAAACAGACTTCCTTCTGCCAACATTAAAATTGTTGGTGACCTAAAACCAATATTTTATACACAGAAATTTTAATGAGCTCCTTGGCAACATTGTTTGAGATGAAAAACTTTGACTTCTCTACTCATATTTTTGCTCCTCCCTTGACCCAGTTCTGACTGATCTATGTGAAGGCAGAGTCACTTACAAACATCTTGGCAATGTTGGGTCATGACTTAAGAAATCGTAATGACACGATTGCAAATAAACCATACCCCCGGCCGGGATTGAACCCGCGGTCATAGAGTCTCAAAACTCCAGCCCGTCGCGTTAGCCACTAGACCAGCTAGCCACAATAAGATTCATCCAACTAGGTGTATTTCTACACCATAGAGTTAGCACAGGCACCTCTGTGACCACAAATGCACAGACGAATCTCCAGCTAGCGTGGCCGTGACGAACTCTAGCTCAAGTCCCTTCACTGCCGTCAACATGACTTAAGAAATCGTAATGACACGATTGCAAATAAACCATACCCCCGGCCGGGATTGAACCCGCGGTCATGACTTAGCTAGCCACAATAAGAATCGTAATGAGCACAGGATTGCAAATGCAATACAGACGAACAGCTAGCGTGGCCGTGACGAACTCTAGCTCTCTTCATGCCGACATGACGAAATCGTAATGACACGATTTCAATCCCGGCCGGGGGTATGGTTTATTTGCAATCGTGTCATTACGATTTCTTAAGTCATGTTGACGGCAGTGAAGGGACTTGAGCTAGAGTTCGTCACGGCCACGCTAGCTGGAGATTCGTCTGTAAAAACTTGCATTTGTGGTCACAGAGGTGCCTGTGCTAACCTTCCTATGGTGTAGAAATATACCTAGTTGGATGAATCTTATTGTGGCTAGCTGGTCTAGTGGCTAACGCGACGGGCTGGAGTTTTGAGACTCTATGACCGCGGGTTCAATCCCGGCCGGGGGTATGGTTTAATGTTGGGTCATGTAACCAAAAGGCTGTCTTTACAACAGAACGAGGTGAAGAATTATCCCACCTGGCTGTGGGATAGAGGAAACTGTCCTCTTTACTTGGAGCTTGGAGCCTGCGATTGGAATGCTCTTTTCTAATGTGATGTTCAGAACTAAGTGAATTCCTACACTCTCAAACACCGTCAATATGTGATGAAGCCTTCAGGTCAGCATTAGTGTGGCTTTCTTTGCTGATGAGCCGTTACTGCTCAGTACAAGGCTTGGAGAAGATATAAGAGGCATCCTATTATCTATAACAGGAACCTGTACAGGCAGACCTGCGGGCATAAGGAAGATATCCATAAATGGGTCATCTCTAGATGGGAGGCCGACACAAAAACGGCATCAAGAAGAGTGGAATCCAAAACCTTGTCGTCATTGGTCAAAGATCGATAAGGTTTTTCACGTGATGAAATTATTCTGCCTCAAAATTTATCGATTTAATTTATTAATATAAAGAAAGCTGATCTCTTTGATGCACACTTTGATGCAAGGAAACCTTTGCTAGCCGCAAGAACTGTGTCAAAGCTGTCTGAAATGATAGTATATTTCCTTAAATCCCTGGACCAAGAAGAAGCTGTGGGCCCAGTTAAGGCGAGCCCAAGATAGTCGAGTAGAGGTGCAGACCAGCTAGGATCATCTCTAACTCGCATCCTTCAGCACTACCTAGCACAGTGTAAATGGACAAAATAAAAAAAAGAACAAAAAGAAGAGCAAACCGGGAATCAGCAACTACAAAGCAGTGTCACTCCTGGAAATCACTAGCAAGATTCTTGAGACAAACTCATGTCAAATGAATGATTTTTGATTACCACTCGCTTTTTTTTTTTGACCGTCAGTATAGCTTCAGAAATGGTTTAACAGTGGTTAAACCAATCCACGATGTGATACAAGTCGCTGGTAGAATCCAAGATAAGCTGTGTAGTAGCACCAAACATTGCTGACGCTTTCGACCGAAAATAGCACCATAGACTCTTGGCATTAGGAGTCTAGCTCTACACTATACCTTCTCTTAGTAGTTCTCAATGAGACAGAGTCAATAAGACACTCAGTCGGTACCAGTGTTCCACAGTGAAGGGTGCTTGAGCCATTGTTATGAAATGGCTCAAGCACCAGTGACGTTCTTCAACTCATCCTAGAATCATTTGCCTCTTCAGATGACTGTACTGTGACATTTACTTATCGAAAATAGGAAATCCAGCTGGTCTCGGTTACATCAATCACAAGTCAACAGGTGTATCAGCAAGGGAAAACTGATAGTAGGTTACATTTGCTTCTCAGAAAACATAAATGATGATGATAATGCTTGAACAGTGGTAAGAATGAAAGGGCGCGTGTTGGAATCCGGTGATGAAGTTGAAATCTTTGGAGTAAAATCTAATTCAAAACTGACTGAAGAACCAAGCGAAGGGGCCAAGAAGATAACAGTAAAAAGGCGTATCTCGTATTGCTCGTTAGTAGGGACTGGAAGACTCGGTAAGAGGACCAAATGTGCTTACATCCTCAGTATGCCCCACTTTCTTGGACTGCCTGCTTCCCGTTTCATCTACGACTTCTTGACAAAATAGAGAAGAGAGCAAGATGACTCATTTGCCTCCTAGACCCGGTGTGGATAGATCTTTCACTTCAGCAGAGCCTTAACACTGGTAAGATGTGGGTTACTTTACAATTTGGACAAGGCCAAAGTTGTCACAGTGTCACATCTGGCACCACTTCGCAGACAGTTTTATACAACAAAACTGGCAGCAAGCAGCAACTACATTCAATATCTACTGTTCTCAAGGACATCACTCCATCTGAGATCTGAGAGCATTCATTCCTGGAACATGTTAGTACAGCATAATGACATTGATTAAAAAAAGTCAGTTGATCAAATGAAATCGCAAGCCAACAGATGGCTCCAACTTTATCCTGTTCTCCATTTGTATGTTTCATAACAAGAAAAGGCTTTCTAATGTGCTGGGGTAGTTAGCAGCTCTTAATTTGCAAATAAAGGTAGGAACTCCTAACCTAACCCTGTGAAAACCCTTACGTAAATAAAAAAAAAAGCTAGAGAGAGAGAGAAAGTGGGAGAAATTACATGAAAGAACAACGGATAGTTGATAAAAGGATAGTCCACACCCAAGCTATCTGATGGGAAGCACTATCTACTCTATAGATTAAGAAGAATCATGTAATATTCTGGTGTATTAGTTAATGATTGTCTTCGCGCTTACATCTGCAGCAAGTAGTTTATTCAATTCTGCTGTGATTCTGTTTGCAAAATAACTGTGCATACGGTCGTGTTTTATTTTGTGACCTGCTGTTGCTGACTCTCTCGGCACTTGAGATAGTTCTTCCTGTGAGTGAAAGTTATTCAGTATTGTAAAGATCTCAGTAAGATATCGTAATCTCCGCTTCCTAAGAAAGAGAAAGAGAAAAAAGGTTGAGGGATTTGAGTCTTCTTTTAAAGGTTCTGTTTCTGAACAATGATACGAGCATTACAGCTTTTCTTTATTCCTTTCTAGTATATCTTCATTTATATAATTTGCAGACTAAAACTAGATAACACATTCAACATCGTGTCTGATGTTTACTTCTCAAAGTTTCTAGCTGTGCAGCCTAGCACTGTGATCTTTGCTGCTCGTAAATAGTCATTGCTTAGTAAAAATGAGGCCATTGCTCATGATTACTCCAAGGTCTTTTTCTTGTATCTGTTAGCTTCATGTTAGAATTTCTTTGTACGTGTCTGATATTATTACATTGAAAATGCATTTCTTTGTACTTGTCCCCGTTGAAACTTATTTTCTGCTTATCCAACAACTGTGTAAACTTGTCCAAGTCACTCTGAATACTCAAACAATCTTCTTTCTTTTTTCTGATAAATTTAACATGAAGAATTTGGATTACTTTTTTTTTTAATCGTCTTTCAAAATCATTTCTAATTTTTTCTCTTGTTTTCTCTTTGCAACTGTATGTAGTTTGTATAGTTACCCGGGTTACGAGTAACTTTAAATTTATTGTTTGCGTTGCAATTTTTGCCTAAGATCTCAGCTAACAGTCTAAGTTATCTGTATTTAGTAGATCGATCAGAGTAACGTTAGTGTCGTTACTCGGCGATCAGAGTAACGTTAGTGTCGTTACTCGGCGATCAGAGTAACGTTAGTGTCGTTACTCGGCGTATCATAGCAAAGGCAGCAGATCTGTAATTGAGAACCATCACTGTGTAATTTTGAATCACAAAGTGTATATTAATTTTGAAATGAATGTTGTGATCGTTGTTTTCAAGTCTGTCTCCTAGCTTGCCTGATTGTATAAGATCACAATCTGTGTAGAGATCAAGATCCAAAATATTGTTGCCATGGGTAACATAAGTAACAGTTTGAGTTAAAAAGTTGTCCTCATTGATGATGACGAGTCGGGCGGCCTTCTGATTGACATATTAAAGTCCTCAACTTATAATGATTATTTTTTTCCCTGAAAATTGCCTTTGACTTTGTTTGCGAGGACGCTGTTGTACGAGGAATATAACTGTGTTGCTTTTATTTGCTTGGATTTATACGAATAGTGTCGTATCCTATTACATTATGCTCACGAATTTCTGGTATGCAGTTCTTTGTTAACATAATCACTGTACCACCTGCTGCTTTATGAATGTGAACCTTATTAAAAATATTTATTGCTGTCAAAAGTATTTATGCTATTTGAGGTTGTTGGGTTAAACCAAAATTCACTTTGGACAGTAGTATCTGTTGATAAATTAGACATGTGCAACACTTGGGTATCTTTAATGAGGAAATGTTTCACCACACAGAACATAATAGCAGGAGGCCAAGGCAAGAGTATGTGGTACTGGAAAACTTCATGTACCAACACGTAAGGGACACTACCAGAGAGAGAGAAGAGGATGAACCAGCGAGACTGGACCTAGTATTCACCTTGAGTAGTGCAGATATTGAGGACATCACATATGAAAGACCCCTTGGGGCCAGTGATCATGTGGTTTTAAGATTTGAATACACGGTCGAGTTACAAGTGGGGGGGGATGCAGAGGGGAGCAGGAAAAGCCAGACGAATAAAGCCAAACTACAAGAAGGGGGACTATGCGGGAATAAAGAACTTCCTGAACGGGGTTCAGTGGGACAGAGAACTGGCAGAGAAGTTAGTAAACGAGATGATGGAATACATGACAACAATATGCAAGGAAGCTGAGGAGAGGTTTGTACCCAAGGGTAACAGGAATAATGAAAAAGCCAGGGTGAGCCCGTAGTTCACCCAGAGGTGCAGGGAAGCCAAAACCAAGTGTGCCCAGATAAGAAAGGAGGTCCAACGACAATATGAAAATTATATAGCAGCGAAAGCCAAATCTGACCCGAAGCTATTGTACAGCCACATCAGGAGGAAAGCAACAGTCAAGGACCAAGTAATCAGGCTAAGGAAGGGAGATGGATCACAAGAAACGACCGAGAAGTATGCGAGGAGCTCAAGATGAGATTCAAAGAAGTGTTCACAGAAGAGACAGAAGGGACTCCAGAAAGATGGAGAGGTGGGGTACACCAGTAAGCGTTGGACACAATACATACAACCGAGGAAGAAGTGAAGAGGCTGCTGAGCGAGCTAGGCACCTCAAAGGCGATGGGGTCGGATAACATCTCTCCATGGGTCCTGAGAGATTGTGCAGAGGCGCTATGTGTGCCCCTAACAACAATATTCAACACATCTATCGAAACGGAGATTACCTGAGGTATGGAAGACAGCAAATGCAATCCCAATTTTTAAAAAAGGAGACAGACAAGAAGCACTAAACTATAGACCAGTGTCACTGACATGTATAGTATGCAGAGTTATGGAGAAGATTATCAGAAAAAGAGTGGTGGAACACCTAGAAAGAAATGAACTTAACAACAGCCAACACAGTTTCAGGGACTGGAAATCCTGTGTCACAAACCTACTAGAGTTCTATGACAGGGTGACAGCAGCAAGGCAAGAGAAAGAGGGGTGGGTAGATTGCATTTTCTTAAACTGTAAGAAGGGGTTTGACAGAGTTCCACACAAGAGATTAGTGCAAAAACTGGAGGACCAGGCAGGGATAACAGGAAAGGCACTACAATGGATCATGGAATACCTGTCAGGAAGACAGCAGCGAGTCATGGTACGAGGTGAGGGGTCAGAGTCGGCTCCTGTGACGAGTGGGATTCCACAGGGGTCAGTCCTAGGACCGGTGCTGTTTCTGGTATTCGTGAACGACATGGCGGAATGACTAGACTCCGAAGTGTCCCTGTTTGCAGATGATGTGAAGTTGATGAGAAGAATTTATCGGACGAGGACCAGGCAGAACTAGTAAAGGATCTGGACAGGCTCCAGGCCTGGTCCAGCAATTAGCTCCTGGAGTTCAACCCCACCAAGTGCAAAGTCATGAAGATTGGGGAAGGGCAAAGAAGACCGCAGACGGAGTACAGTCTAGGGGGCTACAGGCTACAAACCTCACTCAAGGAAAACGATCTTGAGGTGAGTATAACACCAGGCACATCTCCTGAGGCGCACATCAACCAAATAACTGCTGCAGCATATGGGCGCCTAGCAAACCTTCAGTACAGCATTCCGCCATCTTAATAAGGAATCGTTCAGGACTCTGTACACTGCATATTGGAGTATGCGGCACCAGTTTGGAACCCACACCTAGCCAAGCACGTAAAGAAACTAGAGAAAGTGCAAAGGTTTGCAACAAGACTAGTCCCAGAGCTAACGGGTATGTCCTATGAGGAGAGGTTAAAGGAAATCGACCTGACGACACTGGAGGACAGGAGAGATAGGGGGGATATGATAACGACATATAAAATACTGAGAGAAATTGACAAGGTGGACAGAGACAGAATGTTCCAGAGATGGGACACAGCATCAAGGGGACACAGTTGGAAGTTGAAGACACAGATGAATCACAGGGATGTTAGGAAGTATTTCTTCAGTCACAGAGTAGTCAGGAAGTGGAATAGTTTGGGAAGTGATGTAGTGGAGGCAGGATCCATACATAGCTCTAAGCAGAGGTATGATAAAGCTCATGGTTCAGGGAGAGTGACCCAGCAGCGCCCAGTGAATAGGCGGGGCCAGGAGCTGTGACTTGACCCTTGCAACCACAACTAGGTGAGTACTGTGGCTTCATCAGTCCATACAAAGGAGAATGGTGTGTGGCGAAACGTTTCTTCATTATAGATAACCAAGTGTTGCACATGTGTTTAATTTATCAACTTGTCGGTCCTCTGAATCATTCATCTACATTCCTGTCAGACACTGCAACATCTTGGGATCTTAATAAAGAGAATTCTTCACTTGCCTAAATCTTGGGCACGACCTACTTCCACATTGAACAAATGTGATACCACCTACGACTGCTGCACCTCTCCTGCCTACGGTATATAAGCCACTTCGCGCATATGCTGTATTCTTTTCAAGACTGATGGACTGGTTACATCGACTCGAGGCTGAGGGACTGATTACCTCAAACTCCTTCTGTTCTTCACCATTCTCCTTTGTATGGACTGGTGAGGCCAATGTGTGACGAAACGTTTCCTCATTAAAGATACCCAGGTATTGCACATGTGTCTAATTTATCAACTTGTCGGTTCTCTGAACCATTCATTTTCAGTAATATCTGTATTGTCTAATTATTCTTATGTGGATAATTCATATACTGCCAGCATTTATGCAAAAAAATAACTCAGATGGTTTCTTCCAGCTGAGTTAATTAGCTTAAATTACTTGTCTCACTTGCCACCCAACTTCTTGTGCAATCTATATGCTCACTCCCTCATTCTCCGCACCTTCGTACTCCCATCCCCCCTGGAAAGAGAAAAAAAGGAATGAGAGAGAGAGAGAGATAGACAGACCATTACACATTGACTTTAGTGGTTACCTTGGCACACTGTTGTTGTCTTAGTGATCACTGATAATGTCTTTATTATAGTGGAATATCAGAGAATAAATGCCCTCGTCTGCTACCCGTCCCTTTCCACCCCACGATAGTATATAAGCACCAGCCTTCTTGGCTGTGCTCCAGAATCTTCACGACTACGGTGCTCTTCACACCAACTAAAAGGCTGAGGGACTGATTACCTTATCTTTTGTATATAATTTGATAAACCTACTGGATGGCGAAACGTCTACAATAAAGATATCCAGATGTTGCACATGTGTCTAATTTTCGTCTTGATGTAAGATGTCAGTGACTATCGACAATCATAAAGAAGGTTTGGAAAAAGATCCTTATGTATAGTTCAGGGTATTTATTAAAGGAAACGTTTCGCCACGAGTGGCTTCTTCAGTCAGCTGAAGAAGGCAGCAAAATTTGACCGCATCAGGTCACTTGTTCTATCTAGGCTGGAATATTGCTGCACACTAACAGCACCTTTCAAGGCAGGTGAAATTGCTGACCTAGAAAATGTACAGAGAACCTTCACGGCGCGCATAACGGAGATAAAACACCTCAATTACTGGGAGCGCTTGAGGTTCCTGAACCTGTATTCCCTGGAATGCAGGCGGGAGAGATACATGATTATATACACCTGGAAAATCCTAGAGGGACTAGTACCGAACTTGCTCACGAAAATCACTCACTACGAAAGCAGACGATGCAACATCCCCCCAATGAACAGCAGGAGTGTCATTAGCACGTTAAGAGACAATACAATAAGAGACTGTTCAACTGCCTCCCAGGATACATAAGGGGGATTACCAACAGACCCCTGGCAGTCTACAAGCTGGCACTGGACAAGCACCTAAAGTCGGTTCCTGACCAGCCGGGCTGTGGCTCGTACGTTGGTTTGCGTGCAGCCAACAGTAACAGCCTGGTTGATCAGGCTCTGATCCACCAGGAAGCCTGGTCACAGACTGGGCCGCGGGGGCGTTGACCCCCGGAACTCTCTCCAGGTAAACTCCAGGTAATAGGGAAACCATTCAGATGTAAAATAGGCTGTGAAATGACAGTGTCGAACGATAGTCATAAAATCTGTTTTAACAATAGAAAATCTGGAACTAAATGAGGTGACCCAGTTGCCAGGACGATCGATGGCGTAATGGAGAGTGGTTGCAACGAGCCGACGGGGTGGGACTGCACAAGAAATAGCAAAATTAGGAACGTGGTAATACTGAGGATGTAGCCTTAATATTTACTTGAGCACTGTAATGCCTTTCTGACTGAAAATCTTTGGTAAAAAGTGTTAGTTTGCGTTGTAGCTCTAATGAATATTCTTGGGACTAAATGTTGTTGCAAATGCGTTTAAATTTTCATTATCTGGGTTTCTTTATTGTAGAAGTTTCGCCATCCAGTGGCTTTATCAATACAAATTCAAGGATATGAATGGAAGACAGAAGAACTATATACAAAAGATGAAGTAATCAACCTTGGAGTTGGTGTGACGAGCACCGTAGTCGTGAAGATTCTGGAGCACAGGCAAGAAGGCTGGTGTTTATATACTGGCGTCAGGTGGAAGGGGATGGGCAGCAGACGAGGGCATAATCACTGGTATGGCGGATTTCCCAAGGGGAGTAGGTCATACCCAAGGGATGGGTTAGTTGTAATAGTAGTAGCCGTGAAAAAAGTTATGCAGGTGTCCTCTGAACCAAGATTCCATGATGTTGCAGTGTCTGACAAGTTGTACATGAATGGTATACAATACCGACAAGATGAAAACTGTGACACATGTGCAACATCTGGGTATCTTTATTGTAAACGTTTCGCCATCCAGTGGCTTTATCAAATCAAATTTAAAGAAATGAATGGAAGACAGAAGAACTATATACTGGATGGCGAAACGTCTAAAGTAAAGATACGCAGATGTTTTACATGTCTAAATTTTCATCTTGTCGGTACTGTATACCATTCATGTACGGACTAAATATTGTTATGCCAAGGGTGTCGTAAGCTTTTCTTGATTCAAATTAAAGAGCAGTGACTGAATGGTTCGAAGTGAAGACGTTCCGAATGTATTTCTCGAGACGGAGTGAGGGTTCCATGATAGAAAATCCCCGTTCTAAAGCCAGGCTGGTGAGCTGAAAACAAGTTTAGAGTTTGTAAGTACCACACGATTTATTTGTTAACTATGAGCGCTTGCATCTTCCCGAGTAGTACTGGTAATAGCAATAGTGCTATAATGAGAAGTATCTTGGCCCGAGGAACAGACTGAAAAACGTGTAAGACGAAGCTGAAGATTGAGATTAGTTCTGCAGGAAAAAAACATTGAAGCACAGAGACATGGACGTCATCTGGCCTAGCTCATGTTAGCTGGAACTCGGATAACGTGAATGTGAGTTCACGGAGCATGATGGGAAGACGCATCTTGACCCGAGGAACAGATTGAAAAACGAGGAAGAAGAAGATTAGAGCTGTAGGATGAAAGCACTGAGGTATGTGCATATAGACGTCATCTGGTTCTGCTGCTGTAAGTAGACGCTCGGATAGCATGAATGTGAGCTTACAGAGGGTGATGGGAATATTGCAAGGTTCCTCTGTATGAGACGTTATATCAAGTGGGAAGCTGAGCGAAGAAAATAATACTAGGCTAAGCAGTCAAAGAATGAAGTAAAACGTAGCAATAGTGGCTAAATGACATAGATGAAAACTTTAAAAGAAACCTTATTAGGTGAAATATGATAGAGAAAAGCAATAAGACAAACCGTGTATGGGATATATAGAAAGTTTAAATAAATATATATAGTGAGTAAGTACTGTACATTAAAATAGAAGAACAGCCAAAATAGGATAAGAATACACTGAATGGAAGAATGACGTATGTAAGAAAAATTACAATGACGATTAGAAATGACAAGGATTAGGAAAAAAAAGTTATGAGAAAAGAAAATTCACATAAGACCTAATGAAAATTTAGAGAAGATTATAACTGTTTCTCTTCCTACCATATAAAATTATAATCGCCATGCTTAACTAGTTATAAGCTAATTATAGAAACACAAGGGAAGAGAACCTTCTTTCTCTGTTTCTTTAAACGTTCAAGAAGAATTTAGAAACAACAGAACATAACTCGATTGGTCCTTGAAATATAACTAACCTATAAGGAAATATACCTGTGATAAATAAGTATAACTAAATCACAACAAAAACGTATCTAGCAGCTTTGAGAAGCATAGAAAAATATGACTATGATAATGGAATACAATACCGACAAGTTGATAAGACACATGTGCCACAGTTAGGTATCTTTATTCCGAACGATTTGCCTCTATAACAAGCTTCTTCAGTCGAGTACAGAGGAAGCAGCAGAAGCAGTAGAGATGTCAAGACGACTGAACCAGTCCTTGACGTTGTTTCAAGGGTGTAAGTCCCTCAGCCTGGAGAAGAGTTTTGCTCCATATTCTGAAACATTGTTCCATCTCTACTGCTTCTGCTGCCTCCTCTGTGTTCGACTGAACAAGCCTGCTGTGTAGGCGAAACGTTTCGGAATAAAAATGCCTAACTTTTGCACATATGTCTTATTTTTCATAGAAAGACATGAGATAGCAAGATACCTCAGCTTTCATCTTGCCTCTGCCGTCAGGTTGGCTGTGATGTATTACCCATTTGTCCGCTCCAGTCTCAGTACCTACATATGTGAAGATTAGACACATGTGCAACATATGCAAATAAAGATACCGAGATGTTGCACATGTGTGTAATTCTTCATCTTGTTGGTATTATATTCCATTCATGTACACCCATATAAGTGACTTAAGAAGTAATAATAATAATAATAATAATAATTAATAATAATAATACTACAAGTACATGTACAAGGTATACAGTCCTAGCTGACATCAATGGCATACTACAATATAGAAAACCCCCTTGTTATGCAGAGCATTTCTATCAAATTAGGTCAGTTTTGTCCCAGGATGCGACCCACACCAGTCGACTAACACCCAGGTACCCATTTTGCTGATGGGTGAACATAGACAACCAATGTTTCTACCCTCGCTGAGAATCGAACCCAGACCCAGGCCACGGGGCACCGTACCGTTCAGACACTTAAAAATATTATAACTAACAAGAATGTAAACTACAACAGACATATAAACACTGCTACTACAACCATGATACTCCTGATACTCCTCTATTTCAATAATTGACAAGGAAGGGAAGCTGGTTTCCGGAGTTTTCCCCTAAAACGTCTTCGAAAAGTTTCTTATAATTACGAGGTTGTAACTATCACACGCCTCTCTTCTCAAATGTTCTCTTCTATAACCATTGAACTTCATCTTGGCAATAAATTTAAAACTGAATTCTCCCTGAGTGTTACAGTTTTGTAAAATTAAGGCAATACATTCTCCCTATAACTGTATAATACAATAACTCATAAACTTTCTCACAACCTTCCTCATAATTAACGATAAACAAGTAAGAAACCCACAACTATAACTGTGAAGAAAATACACTATAGTCTATCTCTCCCTAATATATCCAGTGAAAATTTATCTTCGTGATTTTGATTTTGAGCGGAACAATGAATTTTCGAACGGGTATTAAAATACACGACTGTGTTAATTAATTCTTATTATCTTATTGACAAAAATCGAAAAATAATGCATTTTATATAGATTGTATAGCTTACCAGACACCCTATGTGTGGTTCCTCGTACCTAGAGCCTGTTACCTGGTACCAATTGCCATATCTGTTGCCATGAGCGTGGTGCAGGGTATCTGGTACTGCATGACTAGTGATAGATGTCTGGATGCCATGTGCCAGGTTTTAAGTGACTGGTGCCAGATACCTGGTGATCGGTGCTAGGTACCTGGTGACTGGTGCTAGGTACCTGGTGACTGGTGCTAGGCACCTGGTGACTGGTGCTAGGTACCTGCTGATTTGTGCTAGGTAACTGGTGCTAGGTACCTGGTGACTTGTGCTAGGTAACTGGTGCTAGGTATCTGGTGACTGATATTAGATGCCTGGTGGCTAGTGCTATGTGCCTGGTGACTAGTCCTAGGCACCTGGTGACTGATGCTAGGTACTTGGTGACTTGTGTTAGGTACCTGGTAACTGGTGCTAGGTACCTGGTGGTTGGTGCTGGTTACCTGGTAACTGATATTAGATACCTGGTGATTAGCACTAGGTACCTGGTGACTGGTACCAGGTACCTGTTGATTGCTACTAGGTACCTTTTTGACTGGTGTTAGATAGCTGACGATTGGTGCTAGATACCTAGTGATTGATGCTACGTACCTGTTGACTGACGTTCCGCACCCAGTACCAGGTATCGGGTGACTGACGAAAGGTGCCTTGTAACTGATGCCAGGTGCCGTATTACAGGTTCAGGGTTCCTCGTAGTTGGTGCAAGTTCCAAATTCCTGATGCCAGATATCTGGTGCCTGATTCCAGGTGACTTGTGCACGAAGCTTCCAGTGTGGTTCCAAGTATAGGACACTAGGTGCCAATTACCAAATGCTCGGTGCGGGATAACATTAATGTAACAGTGTTAATCAGGACAATTACGGTTCCCTTCTGAAGCAAGCACTAATTATTCTCAGTGCACCTGGCTACCTGAATGACCTGCTATCATAGTTACTGAATTCCCAGAGGATAAGAACTAACAACGCCTCAGCTAATCATAAATAACAGACACCTCATATTGTAAGGTTGCTATCCATATAGAAGTGATATCAGCTGTTATGATAGCTGTTGTGATATTCATGTTCACTAAAGTATTATACTTATGACAGAGACGGAAGTCCAAGACGACTGGCATCACGCACACATTATGTTCATGTAATATTCATGACTACCTCGACGCTATCAGGGCGGAGCAGCAAGTCTCAGGACCCCGGCACACTGTGCAGCAGCAATGCTGCAACTTGATTTGCAGGACATCTGCAAGCTGTGTTGCAGGACTCTTGAAGGATATGCAGCAGGATTCCTGCTGGCTGTGTAACAGGACTCCTGGAGGCTGTGTGGCACAACTGCAGGTTGGGATGCAGAAATCCTGCTAGTTGTGTGGAAAGATTCATATGGATTTTACAAGATTCCTGTAGGATATGTAGCGGAAATTCCAAGGACTCACGAAGTTGTGTGGCAGAAAGTCACAGGACTCCAGGACGCGTAGCAGTAAATTACCCAGGTCTCCAGCAAGCTGTCACACACAGGAATATCCTCATACAAACTACATGTGTGCCCATGTTCACGCGTCCATGTTACCAGTCACACAAATGTACCCCACGAGACTCCAGAAATCTTACTGGGAAAAGGATAGTAAGATACTTTTTTGTTTGCATCATATTCGCTCCTGGAGCTCCTGTCACCACTGCAAATTGAATGTCATTCGTGTTATATTATACTGAGAGTATAACGACGCCATGGCAGGCAGCGTGTACCGCCTAGTAGAGTTGCCAGATTCTTCAGTTTTCAGCACAACACACAGCTAGTGATCAATTAGCAGACGGGGCGTTGTTGTGTTACCTGTGTTTCAGTTTGAAAATAATGGCTCTGGCATGGAGTCATATTGCACAGAGAACTGCAGCATTGCGAAGTATTATATTTATGCTCATGGGGTAACATGTAAGCGTCAGACAGCGCCTGACCTGGAATGGCGAGGGCAATTCCTTGAACCAGCAGTACCAGTATCAAGATACCCAAGGGCAATAGACTGTTATTTTTAACATACTGGCCCTTCCCCTCCGAGGTAGGGACAGCTGAAAAGGAAGAAACGTTTTCACCATCACTCACATTATCACTGTCTTGCCAGAGGCGCTCTGAGGCTACAGTTAATTAAGATGGCCCGCAGATATCTCAACCCCTCCTTCAGAGTGCAGGTACTGTACTTTCCGCCTCCAGGGCTCAATCAGATCCAACAGCACGTCAAGTCATAAAAAATCATTTGCCTTTATTCACTCCTATTTTACACACATGTGCCTGCTGGATGTCCAAACTTTCCTAAGGCGACACCTACCCTGCCTTCCACTACAGATTTATACACCCTACAAGCAATCCTGTTTCAACCTATCCTCTCTAAATATCCAAACCCCCTCAATAACCCCTCCTCAGCTCACTGGATAAGTCTTATTAATCTGAATCCGCCTTCTAATCTCCAAACTATGAATTCTGTGAATAATATTCACACCACACATTGCTCTCAGACATTACATCTCCACTGCCTCCAGCCGCCTCCTCAGTTCAACATTCACCACCCATGCTTCACACCCATATAAGAGTGTCGGTATCACTATACTCTCATACATACCCCTTTTCGCTTCCATGGATAATGTACATTTTCTCCACAGTTGCCTCAATGCACCACCCACCTTTATTTCCCCTCATCAGTTCTATGGTTCACCTCATCTTTCATAGACTCATCTGCCGACAAGTCCACTAACACATAGCTTTCTGAGCACATTCATTTTCTCTATACTGATATCCAGTTTTTTTTATTACCTAAATTTTAGTTGCTTAAACTTTGTTACCTGATCTTGTTACCTAAATATGTTGTTATCCAGTGGATTATATTAGATTTGTGCATTAGATTTGTACAGGACCTGCCAAGTATGGGTCAATAGGCCTACTGCAGTGTTCCTCCTTTCTTATGTTCTTATATCATCGAAATCAGACTGGAGTGAAATTTTCCGTTTTGAAGAACAACTTTCTTTCAAAACAGTAGTAGAATGATTTTTTTTTTTCACATAGGGCGGAATGTAGCTTTATATCACTGAAGGCAGAGTGTAGCTTTATATCACTGAAGGCAGGGTGTAGCTTTATATCACTGAAGGCAGAGTGTAGCTTTATATCACTAATGGCAGTGTAGCTTTATATCACTGAAGGCAGAGTGTAGCTTTATATCACTAATGGCAGTGTAGCTTTATATCACTGAAGGCAGAGTGTAGCTTTATATCACTAATGGCAGTGTAGCTTTATATCACTGAAGGCAGAGTGTAGCTTTATATCACTAATGGCAGTGTAGCTTTATATCACTGAAGGCAGGGTGTAGCTTTATATCACTAATGGCAGTGTAGCTTTATATCACTGAAGGCAGAGTGTAGCTTTATATCACTAATGGCAGTGTAGCTTTATATCACTGAAGGCAGAGTGTAGCTTTATATCACTAATGGCAGTGTACCTTTATATCACTGAAGGCAGAGTGTAGCTTTATATCACTGAAGGCAGAGTGTAGCTTTATATCACTAATGGCAGTGTAGCTTTATATCACTGAAGGCAGGGTGTAGCTTTATATCACTAATGGCAGTGTAGCTTTATATCACTGAAGGCAGAGTGTAGCTTTATATCACTAATGGCAGTGTAGCTTTATATCACTGAAGGCAGAGTGTAGCTTTATATCACTAATGGCAGTGTAGCTTTATATCACTGAAGGCAGAGTGTAGCTTTATATCACTAATGGCAGTGTAGCTTTATATCACTGAAGGCAGAGTGTAGCTTTATATCACTGAAGGCAGAGTGTAGCTTTATATCACTAATGGCAGTGTAGCTTTATATCACTGAAGGCAGAGTGTAGCTTTATATCACTGAAGGCAGAGTGTAGCTTTATATCACTAATGGCAGTGTAGCTTTATATCACTGAAGGCAGAGTGTAGCTTTATATCACTGAAGGCAGAGTGTAGCTTTATATCACTAATGGCAGTGTAGCTTTATATCACTGAAGGCAGGATGTAGCTTTATATCACTAATGGCAGTGTAGCTTTATATCACTGAAGGCAGGGTGTAGCTTTATATCACTAATGGCAGTGTAGCTTTATATCACTGAAGGCAGGATGTAGCTTTATATCACTAATGGCAGTGTAGCTTTATATCACTGAAGGCAGGGTGTAGCTTTATATCACTAATGGCAGTGTAGCTTTATATCACTGAAGGCAGGATGTAGCTTTATATCACTAATGGCAGTGTAGCTTTATATTACTGAAGGCAGGGTGTAGCTTTATATCACTAATGGCAGTGTAGCTTTATGTCACTGAAGGCAGAGTGTAGCTTTATATCACTGAAGGCAGAGTGTAGCTTTATATCACTGAAGGCAGAGTGTAGCTTTATATCACTGAAGGCAGAGTGTAGCTTTATATCACTGAAGGCAGAGTGTAGCTTTATATCACTGAAGGCAGAGTGTAGCTTTATATCACTGAAGGCAGAGTGTAACTTTATATCACTGAAGGCAGAGTGTAACTTTATATCACTGAAGGCAGAGTGTAGCTTTATATCACTGAAGGCAGAGTGTAGCTTTATATCACTGAAGGCAGAGTGTAACTTTATGTCACTGAAGGCAGAGTGTAACTTTATGTCACTGAAGGCAGAGTGTAACTTTATGTCACTGAAGGCAGAGTGTAACTTTATGTCACTGAAGGCAGAGTGTAACTTTATGTCACTGAAGGCAGAGTGTAGCTTTATATCACTGAAGGCAGAGTGTAGCTTTATGTCACTGAAGGCAGAGTGTAGCTTTATATCACTGAAGGCAGAGTGTAGCTTTATATCACTGAAGGCAGAGTGTAGCTTTATATCACTGAAGGCAGAGTGTAGCTTTATATCACTGAAGGCAGAGTGTAGCTTTATATCACTGAAGGCAGAGTGTAGCTTTATATCACTGAAGGCAGAGTGTAGCTTTATATCACTGAAGGCAGAGTGTAGCTTTATATCACTGAAGGCAGAGTGTAGCTTTATATCACTGAAGGCAGAGTGTAGCTTTATGTCACTGAAGGCAGAGTGTAGCTTTATGTCACTGAAGGCAGAGTGTAACTTTATGTCACTGAAGGCAGAGTGTAGCTTTATATCACTGAAGGCAGAGTGTAGCTTTATATCACTAATGGCAGAGTGTAGCTTTATATCACTGAAGGCAGAGTGTAGCTTTATATCACTGAAGGCAGAATGTAGCTTTATATCACTGAAGGCAGAGTGTAGCTTTATATCACTGAAGGCAGAGTGTAGCTTTATATCACTGAAGGCAGAGTGTAGCTTTATATCACTGAAGGCAGAGTGTAGCTTTATATCACTGAAGGCAGAGTGTAGCTTTATATCACTGAACGCAGAGTGTAGCTTTATGTCACTGAAGGCAGAGTGTAGCTTTATGTCACTGAAGGCAGAGTGTAGCTTTATATCACTGAAGGCAGAGTGTAGCTTTATATCACTGAAGGCAGAGTGTAGCTTTATGTCACTGAAGGCAGAGTGTAGCTTTATATCACTGAAGGCAGAGTGTAGCTTTATATCACTGAAGGCAGAGTGTAGCTTTATGTCACTGAAGGCAGAGTGTAGCTTTATGTCACTGAAGGCAGAGTGTAGCTTTATATCACTGAAGGCAGAGTGTAGCTTTATATCACTGAAGGCAGAGTGTAGCTTTATGTCACTGAAGGCAGAGTGTAGCTTTATATCACTGAAGGCAGAGTGTAGCTTTATATCACTGAAGGCAGAGTGTAGCTTTATGTCACTGAAGGCAGAGTGTAGCTTTATATCACTGAAGGCAGAGTGTAGCTTTATATCACTGAAGGCAGAGTGTAGCTTTATATCACTGAAGGCAGAGTGTAGCTTTATGTCACTGAAGGCAGAGTGTAGCTTTATATCACTAATGGCAGAGTGCGCAGCGTGTAGTCTTATACAAGCGTGTAGTCTTATACAAGCGTGTAGTCTTATACAAAAGTGTAGTCTTATACAAGCGTGTAGTCTTATACAAAAGTGTAGTCTTATACAAAAGTGTAGTCTTATACAAAAGTGTAGTCTTATACAAGCGTGTAGTCTTATACAAGCGTGTAGTCTTATACAAAAGTGTAGTCTTATACAAAAGTGTAGTCTTATACAAGCGTGTAGTCTTATACAAAAGTGTAGTCTTATACAAAAGTGTAGTCTTATACAAGCGTGTAGTCTTATACAAGCGTGTAGTCTTATACAAGAGTGTAGTCTTATAAAACAGAGTGCAGAATATAGTCTTATAAAACAGTGTAGATTGATACATGAGTGTAAGCCTATAAAACAGTGTAGTAAGTCCATCACTGAGGGTAGATTGTAGCCTAGTATCATATTTTTAGTAACGTTTAGTTCGCTATCTCTTGGCGCCGAGTTTAGCCTAATAACACTAGGCCAGTTATATTATCATCTTCATTATGAATGTGCCCATATTACTCTTATTAATACTAATAAAATAATAAAGAGTAATATGGGCACCTCCCAGTTCTTCAAAAATCTCGTTTCAGTTATTGCAAAATTATCATTGTTTCCAACACAAACAATCAAGTTCACTTCGTTAGTCTTATTCTTAGTAGTACTTCGATTATATGCAGTAGTAGGTTGGTAGACAGCAACCACCCAGGGAAGTACTACCGTCCTGCCAGATGACTGTGAAACAAAAACCTGTAATTGTTTTGCATGATGGTAGGATTGCTGGTTTCTTTTTCTGTCTCATAAACACGCTAAGATAACAGGGATATCTTGCTACTCCTACTTACACTTTGGTCACACTTCACAGACACGCACATGCATATATATATATACATACATCTAGGTTTTTCTCCTTTTTCTAAATAGCTCTTGTTCTTTTTATTTCTTCTATTGTCCATGGGGAAGTGGAAAAGAATCTTTCCTCCGTAAGCCATGCGTGTCGTATGAGGCGACTA
Organism: Cherax quadricarinatus; assembly: GCF_038502225.1. Taxonomy (NCBI): domain Eukaryota; kingdom Metazoa; phylum Arthropoda; class Malacostraca; order Decapoda; family Parastacidae; genus Cherax; species Cherax quadricarinatus. The sequence continues at coordinate 51,291,914 of NC_091292.1, read as the reverse complement.
AAATGCCGGGAGCAATGGGCTAGTAACCCCTTCTCCTGTATACAATTACTAAAAAAGAGAAGAAGAAAAACTTTATAAAACTGGGTTGCTTAAATGTGCGTGGATGTAGTGCGGATGACAAGAAACAGATGATTGCTGATGTTATGAATGAAAAGAAGTTGGATGTCCTGGCCCTAAGCGAAACAAAGCTGAAGGGGGTAGGAGAGTTTCAGTGGGGGGAAATAAATGGGATTAAATCTGGAGTATCTGAGAGAGTTAGAGCAAAGGAAGGGGTAGCAGTAATGTTAAATGATCAGTTATGGAAGGAGAAAAGAGAATATGAATGTGTAAATTCAAGAATTATGTGGATTAAAGTAAAGGTTGGATGCGAGAAGTGGGTCATAATAAGCGTGTATGCACCTGGAGAAGAGAGGAATGCAGAGGAGAGAGAGAGATTTTGGGAGATGTTAAGTGAATGTATAGGAGCCTTTGAACCAAGTGAGAGAGTAATTGTGGTAGGGGACTTGAATGCTAAAGTAGGAGAAACTTTTAGAGAGGGTGTGGTAGGTAAGTTTGGGGTGCCAGGTGTAAATGATAATGGGAGCCCTTTGATTGAACTTTGTATAGAAAGGGGTTTAGTTATAGGTAATACATATTTTAAGAAAAAGAGGATAAATAAGTATACACGATATGATGTAGGGCGAAATGACAGTAGTTTGTTGGATTATGTATTGGTAGATAAAAGACTGTTGAGTAGACTTCAGGATGTACATGTTTATAGAGGGGCCACAGATATATCAGATCACTTTCTAGTTGTAGCTACACTGAGAGTAAAAGGTAGATGGGATACAAGGAGAATAGAAGCATCAGGGAAGAGAGAGGTGAAGGTTTATAAACTAAAAGAGGAGGCAGTTAGGGTAAGATATAAACAGCTATTGGAGGATAGATGGGCTAATGAGAGCATAGGCAATGGGGTCGAAGAGGTATGGGGTAGGTTTAAAAATGTAGTGTTAGAGTGTTCAGCAGAAGTTTGTGGTTACAGGAAAGTGGGTGCAGGAGGGAAGAGGAGCGATTGGTGGAATGATGATGTAAAGAGAGTAGTAAGGGAGAAAAAGTTAGCATATGAGAAGTTTTTACAAAGTAGAAGTGATGCAAGGAGGGAAGAGTATATGGAGAAAAAGAGAGAGGTTAAGAGAGTGGTGAAGCAATGTAAAAAGAGAGCAAATGAGAGAGTGGGTGAGATGTTATCAACAAATTTTGTTGAAAATAAGAAAAAGTTTTGGAGTGAGATTAACAAGTTAAGAAAGCCTAGAGAACAAATGGATTTGTCAGTTAAAAATAGGAGAGGAGAGTTATTAAATGGAGAGTTAGAGGTATTGGGAAGATGGAAGGAATATTTTGAGGAATTGTTAAATGTTGATGAAGATAGGGAAGCTGTGATTTCGTGTATAGGGCAAGGAGGAATAACATCTTGTAGGAGTGAGGAAGAGCCAGTTGTGAGTGTGGGGGAAGTTCGTGAGGCAGTAGGTAAAATGAAAGGGGGTAAGGCAGCCGGGATTGATGGGATAAAGATAGAAATGTTAAAAGCAGGTGGGGATATAGTTTTGGAGTGGTTGGTGCAATTGTTTAATAAATGTATGGAAGAGGGTAAGGTACCTAGGGATTGGCAGAGAGCATGCATAGTTCCTTTGTATAAAGGCAAAGGGGAAAAAAGAGAGTGCAAAAATTATAGGGGGATAAGTCTGTTGAGTGTACCTGGTAAAGTGTATGGTAGAGTTATAATTGAAAGAATTAAGAGTAAGACGGAGAATAGGATAGCAGATGAACAAGGAGGCTTTAGGAAAGGTAGGGGGTGTGTGGACCAGGTGTTTACAGTGAAACATATAAGTGAACAGTATTTAGATAAGGCTAAAGAGGTCTTTGTGGCATTTATGGATTTGGAAAAGGCGTATGACAGGGTGGATAGGGGGGCAATGTGGCAGATGTTGCAAGTGTATGGTGTAGGAGGTAGGTTACTGAAAGCAGTGAAGAGTTTTTACGAGGATAGTGAGGCTCAAGTTAGAGTATGTAGGAAAGAGGGAAATTTTTTCCCAGTAAAAGTAGGCCTTAGACAAGGATGTGTGATGTCACCGTGGTTGTTTAATATATTTATAGATGGGGTTGTAAGAGAAGTAAATGCGAGGGTCTTGGCAAGAGGCGTGGAGTTAAAAGATAAAGAATCACACACAAAGTGGGAGTTGTCACAGCTGCTCTTTGCTGATGACACTGTGCTCTTGGGAGATTCTGAAGAGAAGTTGCAGAGATTGGTGGATGAATTTGGTAGGGTGTGCAAAAGAAGAAAATTAAAGGTGAATACAGGAAAGAGTAAGGTTATGAGGATAACAAAAAGATTAGGTGATGAAAGATTGAATATCAGATTGGAGGGAGAGAGTATGGAGGAGGTGAACGTATTCAGATATTTGGGAGTGGACGTGTCAGCGGATGGGTCTATGAAAGATGAGGTGAATCATAGAATTGATGAGGGAAAAAGAGTGAGTGGTGCACTTAGGAGTCTGTGGAGACAAAGAACTTTGTCCTTGGAGGCAAAGAGGGGAATGTATGAGAGTATAGTTTTACCAACGCTCTTATATGGGTGTGAAGCGTGGGTGATGAATGTTGCAGCGAGGAGAAGGCTGGAGGCAGTGGAGATGTCATGTCTGAGGGCAATGTGTGGTGTGAATATAATGCAGAGAATTCGTAGTTTGGAAGTTAGGAGGAGGTGCGGGATTACCAAAACTGTTGTCCAGAGGGCTGAGGAAGGGTTGTTGAGGTGGTTCGGACATGTAGAGAGAATGGAGCGAAACAGAATGACTTCAAGAGTGTATCAGTCTGTAGTGGAAGGAAGGCGGGGTAGGGGTCGGCCTAGGAAGGGTTGGAGGGAGGGGGTAAAGGAGGTTTTTTGTGCGAGGGGCTTGGACTTCCAGCAGGCATGCGTGAGCGTGTTTGATAGGAGTGAATGGAGACAAATGGTTTTTAATACTTGACGTGCTGTTGGAGTGTGAGCAAAGTAACATTTATGAAGGGATTCAGGGAAACCGGCAGGCCGGACTTGAGTCCTGGAGATGGGAAGTACAGTGCCTGCACTCTGAAGGAGGGGTGTTAATGTTGCAGTTTAAAAACTGTAGTGTAAAGCACCCTTCTGGCAAGACAGTGATGGAGTGAATGATGGTGAAAGTTTTTCTTTTTCGGGCCACCCTGCCTTGGTGGGAATCGGCCGGTGTGATAATAAAAAAATAAAAATAAATACTTCGATTATTTGTATAATGCACATTAAATTATAATTTCTTCTGCAACTTGCCGCTCTTCATCTGTCTTACCATTATTTTTGTTGTTGTTATCTTTACTGAGTAATACATGATAATTATTTCTAAAATTCATAATATTACAAAAATTATATTCATGTTGCCAAAGTACATTGTTCCAACACAAAAACTCATGGCACTGCCTATTTCTTGTTTAAACCCCAAACAACATCCACTGCCATACTAGCCAAGGCTGCCACCGCTGACCTAGATAAATGAACCCCATCCCTGGCAAACATGTCATACTTACCGTAGTAGTCCCAGTTGTCGGTGAATGGCGCTGCAATATCCTTTCAGTATTTTCCCAGCTAGCAATTAACACGAATTTCTCTGGGCATGGTCGCATTTCCAGCCATAATATTGTCATGATGGGTAACGATATCCTGCATTCAAGCTGTAGGAAAATACACCTCTGCCTCCTATTGCCGTTTAATCTGACTGTTCCAGTAAATTTAATCTATCTTAGAGGTGAGATTTGCCTAGATGTCCGTCTCTGGACATGGCATAGTACATTTCACATGGTACAGAAATGTTGATGACATTTATACAGTCTCGAATGAGTAATGGGGACCATTCGATAATGTTAACTTGCAAACTTTATATATTCTAGTCCCCTAGTTGCCCTTCGAGTCTACATTTATAATCGGAGGGAATCATTGTTATAATTTGCAATTTAACGTAAATCTACAAATTTTGCCAATTATTTACACTCCTTCAACCATCATTCTGGCTTGATAAAAAAAAAATTTGGCCTTACACTAAGAAAAATCAAGCATTCACAATGTTTAAGGCGACGATAGCTAGATCTATTAGAGGGATTGTTTGTGGTGAGGATTTGACTCTAGGAAGTGAGCAGGTAATACAATATAAAATAATTTTAAACATACTGTAACCATTATAATACCATAGTGAAGCATAGTTGCGGTTCGAATACCGGATATTAGCTGAAAAAGTACCACTATATTATGATTGTCAAGTCATATCTGCATCACCTACACATTTGTTAGTATAGCCAAACCTTCACTCCCAATGGACCCCGTGTTAGAGGTAGTTTTCCTCGCTTATAAACATTGTCAGCGCTTTAGAAATATCACAATAAATTATTGTAACTTGCCCCCACCCAGGAAAGAACCCGAGCCCTAATGGTTGTGAGTAGAATGCTCAACCACTGAGTTATGAGGTTGTGAGGCAGGTCAAAAGAATGGTGCTCGCCTCTTCGCTGGGTATTTCAATTTAAAATTTTCTCATTACGTATTCTGGAAGCAAGACTCGTATCAAAGATGAAGTTAAAAATCTCTCAGGATATCCAGAACGGGTGAATTATTCAGAAGAATAAATTACGGCTCTTTTACTCCGAGAACGCTTAGGAAGGCATAAATCAGATGATGCCTAGGAAAACAGCGTTCTTATTCCCTATAATAATAGAGTGCGTGACACTGGAAAGGAAAATGAATGTGAGTCTCATTTATCGGGATAAGTCATGATCCAGACGTCTGCAATTCGTTGATGCAAACGTTTCTCCTGAAGACTGTTTTTGTCAGACATTTTCCGGAAATAGTGTAGCCATTTATCAAGGTGTGGTCAGTCGCCGGTGTTAGTCACTAGTGATGTAGTCAGCCACTAGTCACGTCATAAGTTACCAGTGATGTTTCCAGTTATCACTGGCGTGACCAATTACTAATGGCGTTATCAGTCGCCGGTGGTGCGGTCAGTCACCATATTGGTGGAAGGACACCTGACTTAAGTCATATGGAACAAGTGTATAAACAGTCAAGTGCAGGAACAACTTACTGAATTGTAAGATTAGTTGTTATATTGTAATAATTGCCTCATCCATGCATAAAGTTTGTTTTACGTATGTTGCAAGCAGCTTCCCAGTCAATATTATAATTGTTTTTCTTAAAATTCTGGAAAATATAAAAAAAAATTCTAATGAGTTATATTAGTATGTATTTAGTAATTCTAGTGATTTAATATTTATCTGTCGTTTGTATGATTGGTTTAAAAGAAATTCACATTAATTTTTTTTTTAATTGGCAGTTATTGTGCTAGTAGTTACTGCATTTTTTTATTTTTTAAACATGTTTTTATTAAAAATTTAATTTTAGATACTCTCGTGTTGCTTTAATTTTTCATATGAGCTCATTAGTAGTAACTAGCAATGAGCATTTATGTAGAAGTTATTCTGTATAACTTTTAATCTTTGCAGTTATAGTGCTGTTTCCTTTTTTTTTTTTTAAGTATTATTGTCTCAGTTTCAGTTAGCATACAAACATTCCCGACTCTGTACATCTAATTTAACCAAAACTGACTGAAAGATATAAATATAATTCGTCGTATATATAGATTTCCGATAAAACATGATCTAATTTTCTTTACATATTTTTTAATCATATGAAACTCTTAAGAGTAATAAAAAAGTATACACACGCAAATGGGTTGGCTTGCAAAAGGACAGAATCTAAGATCAAACCAAACCAAATCCAGAGTCAAGATTCTGTAAGGTCAGCGAAGACCTGACGTTATCATTATGATTATTTTTTAAACGTACATTGCAGCCTTGGATCTCAGTACTTCAGTCTTCAGCTAGGATGACTCTCACTGTGCATGGAGTGTCACGTCTTCACTTAACCCGCCTTTCATGTGACATTACCTTCCTCAGAATGATGAAGCATTTTTCCTTGTACGAGAAAAGCCAAGTTGTTTATCCCTGCACTGTATCTGCTGAGGTGGATCTCAATTGGAGTTCAAAATGTACAGCATCTTTCTTCCTCTCTTTTACGAAGAGAATAATACACCTGTCAACGATGCTCTGTATTTTCTCGTAAGTTATATGATCCTGCCCAGGATAATCTGTTTTTCTTTTTTTATGAGGTGCGCATCTTAAAAGCAGGTAAATACCTGGAGTATACCTGTAAGGTGTTCCGGGGTCAACGTCGCCGCGGCCCGGTCGATGATCAGGTCTCGCGGTGGATCAGGGCCTGATCAAAAAGGCTGTTACTGTTAGCTGCACGCAAATCAACGGCTGGTCTGGTACTGACTTTAGGTGCCTGTCCAGCTCCCTGTTGAAGACAGCCAGGGGTTTATTTGTAATTCCCCTTATGTATGATGGGAGGCTTACCGACGGCGCCCCTGCTTTTCATTGGGGGATGTTGCACCTCCTGTTGGATCTATTGCTTTCGTAGTGAGTGATTTCAGTGTGCAGATTTGGGACTAGTCCCTCTTAAGATTTTTCACGTGTATTTGTCATGTATCTTTCTCGCCTGCTTTCCAAGGAGTACAGGTCAAGGAACTTCAACCATTCTCAGTAATTTAGGTGTTGCATGGTACTTATACGTGCAGTGAAAGTTCTCTGTATATTCTCCAGGTCTGCAATTTGGCTTGGTGTCCCTAGTTTTGAAGGTTCCCAGTATTCATCTTATCATTTTCGTAGCAGATGTGGCAGAGGCATTGTTGTGATCTTTTAAAGTGAAATTCTCTGACATTATCACTCCCTGGTCCTTCACATTAGTTTTCTGCTCTGTTGTGTGGTTGGAATTTGCTTTATACTGGGATCCAGTTTTTATTTTCTCGAGTTTTCTTTTGAGGAATAATTGAAATCTGTCTTCAATGAACTTCATAAACTTCATAAAATATGGGTATAACTATGACAGTTTTTAAAGAGGTTGACCGGTAAGCCAGCGGAAAGTCTTGGTTAGATGCTCAGAAGCTCCAGCGGCGGGTCATCATCTAAAACCCGCGTCAGGGAAACACTTGTCCTGCAATTGAGCAAAGATAACATTATCTGCATTCTTGTTTTTCTGGATTGATCCTAACAGGCCAGTAAGGTTTCTGTTGGGATTCAAAATCCGAAGTTCACTGAAGGAGCGAATCAGTGATCCGCCAGAAAACAATTGATGATCACAGCTGGGAAAGAAAATATCAGTGATGTGTTAGAATGTCTCGGGAGGAAGAATGATGATTTCTATCGGCTGTTCTTAATTCCTCCTTGGACATTCGCCTCGACCCTCAAGACATTCGCACTGATGTAACTCTCTGCCTTTTTTACCCTATCATTTGAACACTGAGTCACATTGCTACTTCTGGACACATGGCTACACTTAAATTTGTACGTAGTTCTCATCTATACACATGTGTATAGAATTAATGCTTTTATCTCAAAATGTGTTTCGGATGCACATCTGTGATACGCAGTTTTAGGTAATTAACGGCTTAGCATACTTAAAATGACTCAGAAAATGCCTTAGGATGTCATAATTTCTGAACTCTTAACCTGACTACAGAGACGCAGCCTCTCTCAGGGAATCGTTGTACTGATGGAATAATTACTGACAAGATGATGAACAGAAGACACTGGCAGTCTTCAACAAAGGTATGGTGACTCGAAAAACAAGAAACAATTGAATGAATGACGGTGACATTCTTTTATTGTTGTAACCCTACTTCGGTGGGAGACAGCTAGTGTGTTATAAAAATACTTGGGTATCTTCACTGCCAAAACATTTCGTCTGCACAGCAGTCTTCCTCAGTAGGATTCACGCGAAAAAAATATTGGAGGCATTGGAAGTAGTTTTGAGATGATCAGTCCATCAGCCCTGGAAGGAGGTATTTAGTCCCTCATGTGGTGTGCATGTGTCTTACTCATCAGTGTCGGGGTGTCTTGATGCAGAACAAAGCTCAGACCTCTACAACACAATTGTCATCAAAGATTTAAGTTATACCATGAATTAAGGAAAGATCCTGAACTTCACCTTACAAAAGCAGACAAAGCAAATGCGATAATAATTATGGACAAAGTAGATTATAGTGAAAAAATCAATATTAGGAGATAGACTGACCAGCTGTTTCTGTTGTTGACGGACTGATCATATCAAAACAACCTATTCTGTTTACAGTGTTTTATTCGCTTTTATTCGACTGAAGAATCGTCTTGTTCAAGCCAAACTTTTGCCTCAATGAAGATACCAAGAAGTTTAACATGTGTTAATATCTTAGGGAAGCTTAACAAGTCCTAGGACATATAGTTTCTGTGTTGTCACTCACGATTTTCTAATCTGAATATTTACATCTCTTATACTACTTTTATTTCAAACTGACATCTCAATGAAAATAAATGTATCCTACCAAGGTGCCAGTGCCATGATGCATAATGACTTCCTTAAAATACACAATATTTTGTTTACTGACTACTGTGAGAGATGGTTTCACCCCCTGGCCAACTTCATGAAGATGAATTGGACTCGACTAGGGCGTTGATCCTGAAGAATTGTCACGCCCATCTATCTCACCAGTCTTAGACTAGAGTGCATTTCCCCGCTTGAAGGAGAAAATGCGTGAGAAATGTCTCCATTAGAACGTAGGACCTGAAGGAAACAATGAATTCGTCTTGAATTGTATCTCCTTTGACCACTAAACTCTCATAGAGCATAGAGTGCCTATAGAATAAAATTTAATCAGATTTGATACAATAATAATAATAATAATAATAATAATAATAATAATAATAATAATATCTTTATTTACAAGTACATGTTCATGGTATAGACAGACCTAGCTCACATCAATGACATAGTATATGACTACTGTATATAAAGCACCTTGTTATGCAGAGCATTTCTGGCAAATTAGGTCAGTGTCCCAGGATGCCACCCACACCAGTCGACTAACACCCAGGTACCCATTTACTGATGGGTGAACATAGACAACAGGTGTAAAGAAACACGTCCAATGTTTCTACCCTGGCTGGGAAGCGAACCCAGGCCCTCGCAGTGTGAAGCGAGAGCTTTAGCCACCAGAGAGGTATAGTTTATCCAGAGACAGACAATATGTACAGTCATTTAAAACATCCAGAACTCACCACATGGAGGCAGATATTCGTCCAGTTGCAGATTTAAATGTTTCAAGCATTTGCTTGGTCATCAGTACCGAGGAACTACTACCCTGACACCAATGTAACATTGATGGAGTGAATATATATATGACATTTTATTAAGTCGTACATTTTATTAAGTCGTACATTTTCATGGAAATTTATTTTGCATGAAATAAAAACAAATTTCAGCTATAGGAAACTTTATTAGACAACTTTATTATACAATATTTTTCAAGTCAATAGATAGTACCTGGAGAAAGGATATTATAAAGGCAAGAGCGAGAGAGGTCGAGTTTGAGAGTGAACTTGAGGTAACATTCAGCCTTGATGGCTGGTCCCGAAGCTGTATTGCACGTTGGTGATGAAGGTTGTAATTAGAGCGATTTTAAAGCATTTTGTTTTAATTTCTCGCCATCATAATAACTCAGTGTCTTGTTTTCGTCCACTTTATCAATGGTTGTGAGAGTTCCTGAGATGTAACGTGAAGTTACATCTCAGGCACTTTATCTCACATATATTTGATTGAATCCTTGATATGGAATATCATGCACACTAGCACTTCTTAACTGTTGCTTTTGTTCCTGTGTTTTGTAAGTTCTTATATCATGTTTGAGGTGTAGATTAAATCTATATTGTTGCCCTGATTTAGAATTTTTTATTACTAGTAAGGAATGTGGCAGATGTTGCAGGTGTATGTTGTAGGAGGTAGGTTACTGAAAGCAGTGAAGAGTTTTTACGAGGATAGTGAGGCTCAAGTTAGAGTGTGAAGGAAAGAGGGAGTGTGAAGGAAAGAGGGAGTGTGAAGGCTCACTCAGCCCTGTAACAACTTCAGACAGTATTACCAAGGCTGGCTCCTCCTCAGGAAAATTAATGAATAGAAAAAAAAATAATAACAAACATAAACACTTTATTATATAGAAAATATTAAATATAAAACACTTAAATATGAAATATTAATCCTACATTAAAGAAAATGAAAAATGAAAAATATAAATGATAAATGAATTCAACGCCAATATAAAACTTGGGTGTCTGGTGTTGGTGACACTGTGTTGTTGAAATCGTGGCCGTTGCTGATGATGGGGCGGGGGGGTCTTCGCAGGTGTTGGTTACAACCCACTGGCTTGTTCTTCACAGTATAGCCTTGAGTATTCTATCCGGATGACAGGAAAGCAGGTTCTTTACCGCTGCAATGATGAGGGGTTATGTCGTGCAATTTCATACAGGTGCACAGGTAATTAAATCCAAAAAGGGGAAGTCTCAGGACGTTAGTCCATCTCCATCAGTTCTTCTCGTTGATTGGCAGGTGACCCTCTGTGTCATCCAAGCTGGAAAGATAGACAGGTTACCCTCTGCTTAAGAAATCACTCTCCATGATAAGTACAATACCGAAAAGATGTGGTGATTATTACAAGAGTCAACTTAGAGCAAGACTGAAAGGACTAAGTTTATTATTGGTCAAAAGTGAAGCTTTTAACCAATAAATCCACTAGAATACAAGGCAGGCATGTACTTACAGTAGTGCTGGGAGCTGTGAGTCTAGTGATTACTGTTTGGACCGGAGCCCCACACGTCACCTTTCGGGGGGGGGGGAAGAAGGAGGGGAAGGGATAGCGGGAGCTAGACTGACCCTACCTTAACAAGCAGCCGGCAGTCAAACTATCACTTTCTGGGTGGGGGAAAAAGGCGGGAATAGCGGGAGCTTGACTTACCCTACCTTAACAAGTAGCCGGCAATGAAACTATCACTTTCGGGGTGGGGGAAAAAAGGCGGGAATAGCGGGAGCTTGACTTACCCTACCTTAACAAGTAGCCGGCAATGAAACTATTGTTACTATATACTCCCTCGCTACTCCTATCTATTGAACTTTTCCCTCACACTCCCCCACACCAACACTTAGTCAAGGAGTATAAGAAGAATAGGCGAGGAAAAAGTTCTAACATATGGAAGTCGCGTAAGGCAACAAATCTTCTACTGACTGTCACGACTTAACCAGTCAGAGAAATAATTGGATGAACCATTGATATACACAATATGGAACTTAAAAGCCTGGAGTGCCAATGTCCACCTCAAGAGGCGACTGTTGGTTCCCTTAAAAGTTTCTAGGTATATCAAAGGATTGTGGTCCGTTTTTAAAATGAATTCTTTTCCCAGCAAATAAAATTTAAGTTTGGAGATACCCCACACAAGGGCCAAACATTCCTTTTCTATGGTGGAGTATCTCGTTTCTGCGGGAAGGAGTTTCCGGCTTAGGAAGCATACAGGGAAGGGAGTACCATCATGGTATTGTAGTAGCACTGCACCTAAGCCAGTATTGGAGGCATCAGCTCTTAAACAAAATGTTTTATTAATATCTGGAATCTTAAGTATAGGGTCTTTCGAAAAGATACTTTTAATCTCATTTAACTTTTCCCGAGCTACGTCGGAAAGTTCAAGAGGTTCCTTCACAGACTTTTTAAGGAAGTCGGATAAGTTGCCTGTAAGATCAGTAAGGTTCGGGATAAACCGTGCATAAAAATTTACAGAACCAAGAAAGCTACGCATGAGCTTCTTGGTTTTGGGGAATTTAAATTCTAATAAAGCTTTGATCTTACTGGGGAGAGGCTGTAGAGAGTTATTAGAAAGTATCAGTCCAATATATCTAATCTTGTTATACCCAAGGAAGCATTTCTTCGGCTTGGCAGTGAGGCCATGTGAGCGTAACCTACGCAAAGCTGATGTTAATGTTTGGATATGTTCGCCCCACGTGGATGTCATTATGTTATCAAAATAAACTGAAACATTTGGCATATTACCCAAGACCTTTCTCATCAGTCTCACGTAGGTAGCACAGGCAGTTACCAAACCGAAGAGCATAGTTCTATACTGCATCAGTCCTTTGTGTGTAGGAAAAGCGGTGTACTGCTTAGAAGAAGGATCTAACATTACCTGATGATATGCCTGCGCAATATAAATCTCTGAAAAGAAGGAAGCGTCATAAAATTTGTGTAGATCGCTATCTATTAAGGGCATAGGCTCATCATCCCACCGAGTTATAGCATTAAGGCCTCTGAAGTCAATAGCAAGTCTATATGAATTATCCTCCTTCTTAACCATGACTACTGGTGAACAATATGAAGATACTGAAGGGGCAATGATCTTTAGTTTTAAAAATTTGTCTACCTCTCGGTAAAATGCATCCCTAAGGTGAACTGTAACTGGGTATAATTTTCGTTTGATAGGATTGTCTGTCACTAAGTCAATCTTATGGACTACCGTGGAGGTAACACCTGGAATATCAGTAAAGACGTCTGAAAAGTTACTCATACATTGAAGTAGTTCATGTCTCTTATGGTCATCCAAAGATTCATTAATATTAATGTTGGTTGCGTCCGAGTGGTCAAGAGTCACCAAGTCATGTAGTTCTTCATCATAGTCTAAGTTAGAGGTGTCAATTACACACACCTTACATTCTTCAGTTGTCTTATCAAGTTCGTGTGGAAAAACAAAGTCAAAGTTATTAAGGCAGTTAACCGAATTTCTTCGGTAATATTTCTTAAGGATGTTGATATGATAAAGGTTAGGTTTCCCCTTGACTTCTATGAGGTAGTCAACTTTCCCACAAATTTTTAATACTTTATATGGACCTTTCCACGCTACTAATAATTTATTTGATTTGATAGGCAAAAGTACCAGAACTTCATCCCCTACTTTAAAACTTCTCCTCTGACTTTTGGAATCAAAATAGGTTTTGTACTGGTCCATTGACAAACTTAAGTTTTTCGAAACTATGTCAGAGGTCTCCTCAAGTTTGGATCTAAGTTCAAGGAGAAACTGGTAAGAAGACTGAACCTCAGCATTTACCTCCTCATTAGTCCATAAGTCATGAAGGATGGACAGTGGACCTCTGGCCTGTCTACCATAGAGAAGTTCAAAAGGTGAAAACCCCAAAGAGTCACTGGGAACTTCCCTCATGGCAAACAAAGCACAGGGTAGGTAACGATGCCACTCCTTAGGTTTAAGGGAGCAAAGTTTCCTTAAAATTGACTTTAGAATCGAATGCTGGCGCTCAATCCTCCCATTACAGCTGGGGTGATAGGGTGTGGTGAAGAGAGGCTTCACTCCCAGAAGTTTGTATAGATGTTGCATTAAGTCAGATATGAATTGTGTCCCACGGTCAGACAAAATTTCTCTAGGGATGCTCACTCTGGAGAAGATGGACAAAAGGGCTTCAGCCACCTCTGTAGTAGTTATGGTTTTAAAGGGAACGGCTTCAGGGAAGCTCGAAGCATAATCAACTAATGTTAATATATATCTATGTCCCCCAGATGAAAGTGGAGATAAAGGACCAACGATGTCAATAGCTACTCTTTCAAACGGTACCGTAAAGATTGGCATTTTGACCATAGGTACTCGCCTGGTACCTCGGGAGGATGACAGTTGGCAAACTTTACACGATCTACAATAGGTAGTGACATCTGAGGACATTTTTGGCCAAAAATAGGTTTCCCTAATTTTATTTAAGGTTTTACGATGCGAGAAATGCCCTGCCACTGGCAGGTCATGAGCCATTTTAAGAACAGTCTCTCTGTATTGACTTGGAACAACTAAGATGGAATAGTCTATCTCATCTGAATTTAATTTGAATACTGACTTGTACAAGATACCTTTTTTATATTCAAATTTATATGAAAAGTTTTTCCTTTGGATAACTTGATTTTGTTTAGCGGCATTATGGCAATTCTGAAGAGAAGGGCAATTACGTTGTAAATTGACAAAGGAGTCCTTCGATATGTCTAAAGGCTTAAAGTCAGAGAAAATCAAAGGATGGACAGTAGGAGAAGCCTGGGCTTTGGTCTGAGCCCTAGTCAAGACATTTATGGTATCGGAGGTGATATCTTCACTTTCATCTAATAAGTGAACCGGTGATCCTACTACCTCGCTTTCGAGAGTAGCATCACTGGTTTTTAATCCCACATGAATCTCACGAGACATTGTCTCATCTGAACTTTCGAGGGACTTCTCTGACTCTACAGGAAGAGGATCTGAAAAGCCTATGTCCGCCTTTGGTGATGAAAGGTCAACCTCAGAAGGAAGAATGGCACCTTTTACATTACCTATTAGTACGGAGCAAGAAGTGATGGGAGCTAGTACGGCTTCAGACCAACCTGTGAACCATTTAGACCTAATGTAACAACGGATGGTAGGAAAAGTGTCCGTACGGCCCAAGTAGTCTGAAAGTATAGCAGAGGAATGAGTTTCTTTAATTAAGGTTAGGGAACAGCTTATCAGAAATGACTATACATGTGCATCCAGTGTCTCGTAAAATGGTAGATACATTAAGTCCATTAACTGTTTCTGAACAGAAGGGAGCTTGGTCATTACAGTCTTTAAAACATCTTCCAACTTTTTGGACCTTCTTAGAAGGACAATCTGGACGTTTATGTCCCTTAACACCACACAAATGACAAACAGGAATAAAAGAAGTCATTTTACTTTCCACTAGAGGCTTTGATTTCTTAAGGTCTGATGAACTCTTGCCCTTAGGGTTCGATCCCTTTAGGTCTTTATAGGAATTGTGAGCCTCAGCATACAGGTCAGCAGCCTCAGCAACTTCCTCAGCTTTAATCACGTTACGTTCTCTGATGAATGTTCGTATCTGGTGAGGAAGAGCTGTCAGGAACTGGTCAGCAATCATGAAGTCTCTAAGAGATTCATAACTGTGATCAATTCCTGAACTCTCTATCCAGAAGTCGAACAAACGAAAGAGTGTTACCTGTAACTGCTGAAAGTTCTGGCCAGGCTGTAAGGTGGCATACCTGAAATCTTTCCTGAAAGAATTAGTGGTTTTTTGATATGCTTTAAGGATTGCCTTCTTCAGTAGGTTATAATTACATATAATATCCTGCGACAAAGTTGCATAGATATTCAAAGCTGTACCAGAAAATAACATTCCTAACCTGGTAGCCCAGGTGTCAGCAGGCCATTCACAGAGGGTAGCGGTATTTTCAAACCTGATAATGTGTGAAGTTATGTCTTCCCCCTCTGTAAAGGGAGGTAAATTAGGTGTTGGAATATGTGCACTAGCTGCATGATGTTCAATTACTCCTTCCTCTAATTGTTGTTGTGTAAGAGTTAACTTTTTATTCTCTAATTCAAGGCGAGCTTTTTCGAGCTCGCGATCCTTTTCTCTCTCTATGAACTCAAGTTCTCTAGCTTTTTCCTCAACTTCTCTTTCCTTTGCTCTTTCCTCAAGTTCTCTTATTTTAGCCTGTTCCTAACGTATTTTAGCCTGGTCCTCACGTACTCTAGCTCTTTCTTCACGATCAAGTCTATCACGCTCCTTTTTGTCTTCTCTTTCTCTTTCTAACCGTCTTTCTTAGATTTCTCTCTCAATTCTCTCTCTCTCTCATTTTTCTCTTCTCTTTCCCTTTCTAACTGTCTCTTCTCTCTCAATTCTCTCTCTTTCAAATCTTTCCTGGATCTTAGCACTAATGAAAGATTCTAAATTTTTCCCTGTTATTCCTAACTTACTTCCAGCATTCATCCAAAACTGGTATTCCTCCATACTTGCAAGAATAACTTAAGCTGTCAGGGGAAATGAAATGGGTATTAAAGAAAACAGAGGGTTCAATTCCTGCTCTGCTCAAACTGTAAATAAACCAGAGGGCTCGATCCCTACTTCAATTAAACAATATGTATTAATTAAAATGAAGGGTTCTATGCCGGCTCCGAGCAAACGGTAAGTAGAATGGGGTCACTTGACCATCCAATCTTCTCACCAACAAATCAAGAGTGTCCTATGACAGTTCCCTTGATATAATAAAGAGCTCAATGAAACAAATTGTCACTGGAAAATCTCGGGTCCCTAGAGTCTAATCCTCCAAAGTGTTTCAAGCTCACACAAAAATAGATGGCAGAATTAACTAGTATTCTTGCCTTGACTTGACTTACAATAAATTGAGACTATAACAATCACCAAATCTTTTAAATACCTGTACTGTAGTCCTACCATAGAGAATGATTACTCATGGCTGGTGGTAACCGTCTGTGGTATGCAGCGCTGTAGTTCCAATGGTAGATTCGAGATGGAGTTGAATCTTGAGTCAGTAGAGTTGATCCTGGCAAGGTCGCCACTTGTGAAGGCTTACTCAGCCCTGTAACAACTTCAGACAGTATTACCAAGGCTGGCTCCTCCTCAGGAAAATTAATGAATAGAAAAAGAAATAATAACAGACAAACATAAACACTTTATTATATAGAAAATATAAAATATAAAACACTTAAATATGAAATATTAATACTACATTAAAGAAAATGAAAAATGAAAAATATAAATGATAACTGAATTCAACGCTAATATAAAACTTGGGTGTCTGGTGTTGGTGACACTGTGTTGTTGAAATCGTGGTCGTTGCTGATGATGAGGGGGGTCGCACGTGTTGGTTACAACCTACTGGCTAGTTCTTCACAGTATAGCCTTGAGTATTCTATCCTGATGACAGGAAAGCAGGTTCTTTACCGCTGCAATGATGAGGGGTTACGTCCTGCAATTTCATACAGGTGCACAGGTAATTAAATCCAAAAAGGGGAAGTCTCAAGACGTTAGTCCATCTCCATCAGTTCTTCTCGTTGATTGGCAGGTGACCCTCTCTGTCATCCAAGCTGGAAAGATAGACAGGCTACCCACTGCTTAAGAAATCACTCTCCATGATAAGTACAATACCTAAAAGATGTGGTGATTATTACAAGAGTCAACTTAGAGCAAGACTGAATGGACTAAGTTTATTATTGTTCAAAAGTGAAGCTTCTAACCAGTAAATCCACTAGAATACAAGGCAGGCATGTGCTTACAGTAGTGCTGGGAGCTGTGAGTCTAGTGATTACTGTTTGGACCGGAGTCCCACACGTTACCTTTTGGGGGGGGAGGAAGAAGGAGGGGAAGGGATAGCGGGAGCTAGACTGACCCTACCTTAACAAGCAGCCGGCAGTCAAACTATCACTTTCGGGGTGGGGAAAAAAAGGCAGGAATAGCGGGAGCTTGACTTACCCTACCTTAACAAGTAGCCGGCAATAAAACTATCACTTTCGGGGTGGGGGAAAAAAGGCGGGAATAGCGGGAGCTTGACTTACCTTACCTTAACAAGTAGCCGGCAATGAAACTATTGTTACTATATACTCCCTCGCTACTCCTATCTATTGAACTTTTCCCTCACAGGGAGATTATTTCCCAGTAAAAGTAGGCCTTAGACAAGGATGTGTGATGTCACCGTGGTTGTTTAATATATTTATAGATGGGGTTGTAAGAGAAGTAAATGCGAGGGTCTTGGCAAGAGGCGTGGAGTTAAAAGATAAAGAATCACACATAAAGTGAGAGTTGTCACAGTTGCTCTTTGCTGATGACACTGTGCTCTTGGGAGATTCTGAAGAGAAGTTGCAGAGGTTGGTGGATGAATTTGGTAGGGTATGCAAAAGAAGAAAGTTAAAAGTGAATACTGGAAAGAGTAAGGTTATGAGGATAAAAAGATTAGGTGATGAAAGATTGGATATCAGATTGGAGGGAGAGAGTATGGAGCAGGTGAATGTATTCAGATATTTGGGAGTGGATGTGTCAGCGGATGGGTCTATGAAAGATGAGGTGAATCATAGAATTGATGTGGAAAAAAGGGTGAGCGGTGCACTTACTGGTCTGTGGAGACAAAGAACTTTGTCCTTAGAGGCAAAGAGGGGAATGTATGAGAGTACAGTTTTACCAACGCTCTTATGTGGGTGTGAAGCATGGGTGATGGATGTTGCAGCGAGGAGAAGGCTGGAGGCAGTGGAGATGTCATGTCTGAGGGCAGTGTGGTGTGAATATAATGCAGAGAATTCGTAGTTTGGAAGTTAGGAGGAGGTGCGGGATTACCAAAACTGTTGTCCATAGGGCTGAGGAAGGGTTGTTGAGGTGGTTCGGACATGTAGAGAGAATGGAGCGAAACAGAATGACTTCAAGAGTGTATCAGTCTGTAGTGGAAGGAAGGCGGGGTAGGGGTTGGCCTAGGAAAGGTTGGAGGGAGGGGGTAAAGGAGGTTTTGTGTGCGAGGGGCTTGGACTTCCAACGGGCATGCGTGAGCGTGTTTGATAGGAGTGAATGGAGACAAATGGTTTTTAATACTTGACGTGCTGTTGGAGTGTGAGCAAAGTAACATTTATGAAGGGGTTCAGGGAAACCGGCAGGCCGGACTTGAGTCCTGGAGATGGGAAGTACAGTGTCTGCACTCTGAAGGAGGGGTGTTAATGTTGCAGTTTAAAAATTGTAGTGTAAAGCACCCTTCTGGCAAGACAGTGATGGAGTGATGGTGAAAGTTCTTTTTCGGGCCACCCTGCCTTGGTGGGAATCGGCCAGTGTGATAATAACAAAAATAATAAGGAAGACTAGGAACTTGTCCATGTTACTGGCGGTTTTGAGTGTCATAAGAACATTCACAAGTTTCCTTCTCCAGTTATGAAGAAGAATGTCAGATAAAAAATCGTATTTAACAGTGTCACATTCTTCTCCTAGGAATTCAGAACAACAGAGTCAAGAATTTCCCAGAAAAAATCTGGTTAAGACACCTCAATTAGTTTTAGTACAATGATGTGACTAGATGTGTATGAAATCTTCTCTCGATTGAACTATGTATGAGAATATCTAGAATTTTGATTTTGTTTACCTCATTTTCCAACGTAAACTGAACCGATAGTTCACTGTAGTATAAGTTGCTTTCTAGTTGTTGCAAATCATGTCGAACTGAAGTGAAGATAAATATTACATATACATTTCTCATCCATGTTCTGTGGAAAAAGGTTATTACGACTTTGTTACCATGTGTCTGTGAAAACAGGGGATAGCATAGCACTAAATGGTGAATCTATATCCATGTTGTATATTTAATGTAGTATATACATCTGTGTGAGAAGCAGTTGAAGTTTATACATAATTCAAGTAGCTGAATAAAATCATTAGAGTAATTCAAAGTTACTATTCATTTTTCCGTAGAGTATATCATTGGCTTATCTAGTACTTTGCTGAATTCCTAGACGGAGAATGTAACACTATAGCACTATCAGAGACATTAACAAAACTGCATTATCTTACATTCTTCATTCGAAAATAACGAAAGATGCGAAAATTCTTAGTACACCCAAAACTACAAGTAACTTTGAAAGGTATTCAGTCTGCTATGTAGTATATTCTAGAAAATATCTCAAAAAAATACCGTAATACTTCAACAAGAGAGTTTCATTCATCACCTCGTCTATGATACGACACCTCACAATACATAAGAACATGAGTATCAACCGTGAAGAACATATATGTCTGAAATCCTTGTTATTCCCTTAGGGGATAACTGATAAGGTCTAATAGGAAAGTGCCTGACCGGGGGTTGAAAGGAAAAGCATTAATCTCAAGAATATAACATGTGAAGGAGCTGTGGACGTTACTAACTCATTTGCTCTGCCTCATGACCAGTGCATGACATCTAACATAGCAATGAATCAGGGGAGATAGGTATGTCATGCATTATATGAAAGGGATAGAAAGAATAAGATGGAGAGTCTGTCTAGTATCCTGACTAGAAGTAGGAATGAACGTGTTGTTTTCCATAATGATGGGATAACGATGGCATGAAGCCTCGATCGAGGAATTGTTGAAAAGGCTCCGAAAGACTATATTGAGTAAAGAAAAAAGTTTTAAATCTGTGCTATGTAAAATTCGGCCAAGGAAGAGGGTGGGTAATGAAAGGCTGTCTAGGACCATTGGCATTAATTGCTGACCGGAATGCCTTTTCCGATCTTTCACGACTGGAATTCAAAAATTTTGGTTAGTTCAGGAAAGCGAGCGGTTAGTAGTCTGTCTGGGGGTTTCAGCTAGTTTATAGCAGTAGTCCGGGAAACGTCACTTATTTGAAAACTCTGAAAAGGACACTAACGCTAAGACTGTAAAACTAATACGAACAAAAATCTAGATCTCTTGATGGTTGGGTTCACGAGTTTCCCTGAGAAGGGACGTTCTTGTGAAGTTGTGAACGATAAAAATGGCATCCAGTCTGAAAATTAAAACGAAAAAAATTGTACTGAGATGGAAACACCATAAATAAGAAAAATATCAATAGAGGGCGCAGAAAAACTTGCCCGTTCACGAAGATGGACGAACTAAGAACAACTGTACGTATTATATATTTAGATTTTCTAACGATGAACAAGATGTAGTTCAACTTGAGAAGTGGACACATGCCTGCCACATGCCTGCCACATGCCTGCCACATGCCTGCCACATGCCTGCCACATGCCTGCCACATGCCTGCCACATGCCTGCCACATGCCTGCCACATGCCTGCCACATGCCTGCCACATGCCTGCCACATGCCACATTACAAGGACGTAAATTATTCCCCACTGATGGAAACAATGAGAATGGGGATGGACTGCGAGAAAACTTGAGCTCTTGCGTCAAAAATTATGATAAATCTGCAAAAACTGACACTGAATCTGTAGGTAAGCAATTTTTGAAGGAAATAAAAATCTGATGTTAGGCGAGCAATATCGACACCTCCCTCACCTTACAAATCGGCCAACGAAGACTTTGGGGGGGGAAGAAATTGTCGGGCTTCAAGATATGAAAATGCAGTGAACATTAAAATGGTATAAAATACCGACAGATTGTTAGGTAAGACACATATGCAACAGTTAGGTATCTTTATAAAGATACCTAACTGTTGCATATGTGTCTTACCTAACATGAAAATGCAGTAAACTTAGCCAATTTTAGCCAAATTGATTTGAATTCTTTGAGTAGTCTAGAGTCAAAAGACTTCCTTGAAGTAATCCAGAACTATTCCTTTAATTTGTCAGAACTGATGAGATGACATAACCTGCTTTATGTGTCTCTAGCAAACAAGAAGACCCTTGTGAACAATTTACGAAGAACTTTGCTATAAGTGATCCCAAATCTGTTACATTTAACATTACCTGTAAGTATGAAAATACAGTATTAGTGATGCAGTAAAGGTCTTATATTTTCTTTCAGTAGATACAATTGCCTTAAATAACACACATTTTGTTTGAATAGGTAACGAAGAAAACTGCCAGTATGACTTGTGAATACTGTACATAATGTCCAAAAAAACATACATTCCCTAACGAGAAATAAGATCAAATAAAACTGGTTTGAAATGGTTGAATATGCGATTAAAAATTCTTTGGATGGTAGAGGTAAGAGGGAGTCACCTAATGAACCATCACGGTCATCATCTTATGTGAAGGTAAGAGAGTCACCTAATGAACCATCACGGTCATCATCTTATGTGAAGGTAAGAGAGTCGCCTAATGAACCATCACGGTCATCATCTTATGTGAAGGTAAGAGAGTCACCTAATGAACCATCACGGTCATCTTATGTGAAGGTAAGAGAGTCGCCTAATGAACCATCATGGTCATCTTATGTGAAGGTAAGAGAGTCACCTAATGAACCATCACGGTCATCTTATGTGAAGGTAAGAGAGTCGCCTAATGAACCATCATGGTCATCTTATGTGAAGGTAAGAGAGTCACCTAATGAACCATCACGGTCATCTTATGTGAAGGTAAGAGAGTCGCCTAATGAACCATCATGGTCATCTTATGTGAAGGTAAGAGAGTCGCCTAATGAACCATCACGGTCATCATCTTATGTGAAGGTAAGAGAGTCACCTAATGAACCATCACGGTCATCTTATGTGAAGGTAAGAGAGTCGCCTAATGAACCATCATGGTCATCTTATGTGAAGGTAAGAGAGTCACCTAATGAACCATCACGGTCATCTTATGTGAAGGTAAGAGAGTCGCCTAATGAACCATCATGGTCATCTTATGTGAAGGTAAGAGAGTCACCTAATGAACCATCACGGTCATCATCTTATGTGAAGGTAAGAGAGTCGCCTAATGAACCATCATGGTCATCTTATGTGAAGGTAAGAGAGTCGCCTAATGAACCATCATGGTCATCTTATGTGAAGGTAAGAGAGTCACCTAATGAACCATCACGGTCATCTTATGTGAAGGTAAGAGAGTCGCCTAACGAACCATCACGGTCATCTTATGTGAAGGTAAGAGAGTCGCCTAATGAACCATCATGGTCATCTTATGTGAAGGTGGTAAGAGAGTCACCTAATGAACCATCATGGTCATCTTATGTGAAGGTGGTAAGAGAGTCACCTAATGAACCATCATGGTCATCTTATGCCAAGGTAAGAGAGTCACCTAATGAACCATCATGGTCATCTTATGTGAAGGTAAGAGAGTCACCTAATGAACCATCATGGTCATCTTATGTGAAGGTAAGAGAGTCGCCTAATGAACCATCATGGTCATCTTATGTGAAGGTAAGAGAGTCGCCTAACGAACCATCACGGTCATCTTATGTGAAGGTGGTAAGAGAGTCACCTAATGAACCATCACGGTCATCTTATGCCAAGGTAAGAGAGTCACCTAATGAACCATCATGGTCATCTTATGTGAAGGTAAGAGAGTCACCTAATGAACCATCATGGTCGTCTTATGTGAAGGTAAGAGAGTCACCTAATGAACCATCACGGTCATCCTATGTGAAGGTAAGAGAGTCGCCTAACGAACCATCACGGTCATCTTATGTGAAGGTAAGAGAGTCGCCTAATGAACCATCATGGTCATCTTATGTGAAGGTGGTAAGAGAGTCACCTAATGAACCATCATGGTCATCTTATGTGAAGGTGGTAAGAGAGTCACCTAATGAACCATCACGGTCATCTTATGTGAAGGTGGTAAGAGAGTCACCTAATGAACCATCATGGTCATCTTATGCCAAGGTAAGAGAGTCACCTAATGAACCATCATGGTCATCTTATGTGAAGGTAAGAGAGTCACCTAATGAACCATCATGGTCATCTTATGTGAAGGTAAGAGAGTCACCTAATGAACCATCATGGTCATCTTATGTGAAGGTAAGAGAGTCGCCTAATGAACCATCATGGTCATCTTATGTGAAGGTAAGAGAGTCGCCTAACGAACCATCACGGTCATCTTATGTGAAGGTGGTAAGAGAGTCACCTAATGAACCATCACGGTCATCTTATGCCAAGGTAAGAGAGTCACCTAATGATCCATCATGGTCATCTTATGTGAAGGTAAGAGAGTCACCTAATGAACCATCATGGTCATCTTATGTGAAGGTAAGAGAGTCACCTAATGAACCATCACGGTCATCCTATGTGAAGGTAAGAGAGTCGCCTAACGAACCATCACGGTCATCTTATGTGAAGGTAAGAGAGTCACCTAATGAACCATCACGGTCATCTTATGTGAAGGTAAGAGAGTCACCTAATGAACCATCACGGTCATCTTATGTGAAGGTAAGAGAGTCACCTAATGAACCATCACGGTCATCTTATGTGAAGGTAAGAGAGTCACCTAATGAACCATCACGGTCATCTTATGTGAAGGTAAGAGAGTCACCTAATGAACCATCACGGTCATCTTATGTGAAGGTAAGAGAGTCACCTAATGAACCATCACGGTCATCTTATGTGAAGGTGGTAAGAGAGTAACCTAATGAACCATCACGGTCATCTTATGTGAAGGTAAGAGAGTCACCTAATGAACCATCACGGTCATCCTATGTGAAGGTAAGAGAGTCGCCTAACGAACCATCACGGTCATCTTATGTGAAGGTAAGAGAGTCACCTAATGAACCATCACGGTCATCTTATGTGAAGGTAAGAGAGTCACCTAATAAACCATCACGGTCATCTTATGTGAAGGTAAGAGAGTCACCTAATGAACCATCACGGTCATCTTATGTGAAGGTAAGAGAGTCACCTAATGAACCATCACGGTCATCGTAAAATAGAGGTCAAAAAGTATGATGAAAACTAAGAGACTATGAAATAAAACTACAAAGAAATTAAAGTTAAATCTTAGTTTCTTTCAGATATATAGAACAAGGACTAAAGAAAATTTGGATTTATTTTAACAAACTTTGGACACCTAACTGATAATGAGGTAGAAATTATCTCGATTTTTAACAATTATTTTCTGTCTTATTTGTAACATATGACACAAATAAAATTCCAGAAATTACTTATTTCATGGAACCTGAGGAAAGCGAATTATATAACATCACAGACACTAAAGACTTTGGTATTAAGAAAGTGGACCGAATAAAGCAAAACTGTTCTCAAGCGGCCTTATATAATAATCCAAAATAGAATTTAGCAATCTGGTAAATAGTCTTCTCACTACTAACTGATATCTGGAAGATGACTAATGTGATTCCTCTCTGTTAAACAGGAAATAAGTCCCTACCATAGGATTACCATCCATTCATCCTGACATCAACAGAGACCATCCATTCATCCTGACATCAACAGAGACCATAAAGCATAATTTGATTAATGAGTCTCACCCAAGATTCACAAGGGGCCGTGCATGCCTAAGGTAGTAAGGTAGTGGATCATGATAAAGAATACGATGTTGTCTACTTGGAATTCAGTAAAACTCTTGAAGTTAAATGGTGTAAAGTTATATGGGGCAACGGAGGTGTATTTGACAGTACCATTGCAGAGTCGAGGGTGGAGTTCTTTTGGCGAACGTAGTGTTCTTGTTCGAGGGTGAGGTCAGGCCTGGGGTATGGCCGTCGACTTCAGTTTCTTCTTGTACGGCGTGACTGTTTTGGCAGAGTGACTCTTGTAACAGGGTGACTATTGTGATAGTGTCTCAGGGGTGATGGCATACCTGGGAAGATGTGCTGGAGGAAGGTTGCAGATATGTAGTGTATGTATTTTATATGATTATCAAGCCGTAAGTTGTATTTATAATAATAATAATAATTATTATCTTTATTTCTGAAAGTACATGTACAACGTATACAGTCTCAGTTGACATCAATGACATACTACCGCATAGAAAGGTCCCTTGTTATGCACAACATTTCGGGCAAATTTAGTCAAATTTGTCTCTACGATGCGACCAACACCAGTTGACTAACACCCAGATACCTATTTTACTGGTGGATGAGCAGGGACAGCAAGTGCCTTAAGGAAACACGTCCTAATGTTTCTATCTGTACCAGGGATCGAATCCCTGATTTCAGTGTGTGATCTGAGTGAGCTAGCAATTCAGCTATAGTTTGTTTTATGCTTACGTGAATGGCATTTTTTTTTTTTTTGTGCTAAAAGGTCTGAGTGGTGGAGAGTTCAGAAATGGTTGCATTTTTGCCAGGAGACTGAAGGCGCCACTGATAGTGTTTGGTCTTCCTGTGGCCTGTAGTTTATTTTTAAATAACTTTTATAAATACCCCTAGACAAGGTATTTTATATTTCCCCTCACCTCCACGTATCTTGGTAACAGTACCCTTAACATGTTGGAAAGTTTCGCCTACACAGTAGACCTCTTCAGTCGAGCACAGAAAGTAGGCAGGAGCAGTAATTATGTGAAGATGTTATCAGTCCATCACCTTTGAAGATTTAGATTTGAGGTTGTCAGTCACTCAGCATTTCTGATATTCACCCTTAACATGTATATGCCCAGTACTGTTGTAGAAAAATGTATGTTACGTGCTCAAAACTTGGATAAAACTTAATTATTAACTTACATCTTAAACGTTGACAAGTCTTTCTTTGAAAAAAAAGCTCAGATTGATTTTGGGATTGAAATATTACTTGTTACGCGATAATTTCTAAGTGGCCCATCGAATGGGCTTAACCTTTCAACGCTGATAACTTGGTAATGCAACTTTAAGGGATTGCAAACTCAGTGTGAATTTTGGCATATTTTTCTCTCTGATATAAGTTTATTCCTCTTCAGTTTACATTTAAAACTGACGTTCCGTAATTGAAAGTTTGAATTAAGTTTGGACTGCATATGATCTAATTCGTTATTTTTATTGAAAAATTGCGATTTTTGACATTTGAATTCTTACGCCATGAAAATGTTATGCTATATTCTGCACTGTTCTATCGTGTGCAGTGCAGTACAGGGTGCTTTTTTTTAAGCCAGGGATGCCTTTCTGGGATCGTGCAGCAACCAGAATACATCTAGTTTCCAAAGCTCTTGCAATCCTTCACAACGTACTTCTTAATGTCTCCTACATATGGTGTAATGTATACTTATGCTCCCGTCGACAATTCTCTTTTGCGCTTCTGCACCAAGTGTTTGATTGATAATAAAGACTTAATGGCTGTTGTGATGGGTTGGTTGTTTAATATATGCAACATTAACACAACATTAGATGCAACATTAATGCCAGTGACCTACTTATCAATAATGTGGAGCTCTCAGCGCGGCTCAGGGGGTCACATGAGTGGTCACTGACTAACTGACCCCAAAATCTTTGACAGTGTATCGTCCGAGCACACACCAGACAGTGAGAAGCACTGATGATGTCCGAAGGGATGAACCTCAGTTCAAAACTAAGTTTTTGAGGTGGATTTGAAGCCCAGGCATGAAACCTCTGCCTCATTACACATAAGACAAAAAAATTTGACAGTGTCGATTCTACAGATCTGATGATCTTTCTGGTGAGGCGTAGTTTTTGCCATATATTGGTGTTACAAATTTATCTGGGCATATTATGAATTGCACCAGATAGACAGAGAAAAGGATGCATAACCTCAGTTCTCCCATTTATTGTTGTGGTTTAGCACTTCTGTTTTATTATAATTATTCCATTTATTGTACAAGTGAAGCATACACAGGAGCTGCAGCCACACATGTCTTTCCTCTGGCCTCAAAGATTCAAAACTGACTGTACGTCTAAGACCTCCGGTACCAGCTGCTGTCTGGGGACCAATGACATATGCACATGGCATAAGCATCACTGCTTAAAAAAAATGCTGTCATGCTTTAACATATAGCGCCACACTAACAATTATGCATACCAAGGGACGCGAATTCTGACATTATTGACAGCTGGGCTATCCTACGGCTGGGCGACCACACAGTAGCAACAGTACTAGGCGTTGTTGCACAAGGAGCATGAGTTGCGAGATCAAAATTAGCAAGAAGTGAAAATTATACAATGCAACTTAAGAAACATAGTTGAATTATTGATTCAAGTATTCAACACATATTCATAAATCAACAATAGGTTAATAAATGAATGAATGAATTGAAAATTTTGAGTCATTTCCCGAAATCTGGATGAAAATACTATAAAAAGGAAAGTAAATAGAAGAAAGTAACTTGCTGTGGCACAGACAACAATCTGTCAGAATTTAGAATTCATGGAAAGACTTTAACAAGAATCCTAAAATAGAGACACTGAGCAAGCTTTATTGCAAGGCTGTAATACTGAAGGACACTGAACACAGCAGAATACTTCATAAAATTTAATGAATGGTATGTTAATGGTTATCGCTTGAGACATGTCTAGACATAGGCAACAAAGGCTGATCAAGATTATACTTATTTACATGTGCAAACATATTTATTTTTTTATCTTTTTAAGAATACTTAAAATTTAATAATAAGTAGTGGCGTTACACATATATCTACGGAAATGCACTCCTACCTCTGCTATTACACAAGAGGCATAAGAGAATTATCATACCGAACACTAGTCCCCAAAGATGTTCCATCTACTTCTGTGTTTTCAGAGTCATTAGTCATCTAGACCTGTGAGCATGCTTGCAACTGACGCGGTCTCAGAAACGTTACATCAGAAACGTTACAATGTCACACTCAGTTACGAAGAGTACTATATGATGAAAGATATTGTAAAATGACGCACAGCCTCAAGGAGTATCATAAGATTGCACACAGTAACACAACATCATGACTCATTCGTGTAGATGAACATAGGGTGACATGCAGGCACACAACGCAAAGTGGCCCACAGTGACTCGAAGAGGACACAGTATGGCAGAGCCCAAATATGTTTCTACGACCATATATACTTGATCCTGTTCGAGTGAACATACAGGATCTCAACTACTGATAGACAAATGACTGCACTAGCCCCTGCAGAAGGTGTCTCTCTGCAGACGGCCTCTGACATTCACTGGAGAAGGCATCGACATTTCAAGTAGACACTTTCCGATAGTGCATCTTCTGTGGAGGAACCCACCTCAAATTAGTAGCAATGACACTGAAAGTCCCGGAGCCTCTGTTTGAGCGTCCCGTCACCCTAGGCATCCTCGCACTTTCTTACGAGAAAGACACTGTTACAGTGTAACCAGTGCCCACTGCTTGGTAATGCTACTGATGAAGGTTGAAGGTTTGCCAATCTCTTAAGCTGGGGCCCCAGCTGCAGTGTTAGCAGCGTCTTTGGAAACCTGTCAGGTTAACGAAAATGCGGCCAGAGCAGGACGGATAACTCGAGGGGAGAATCCCATAGTCTCTTTTGTAGACATTACATGCTTGTTCAACAGACTAAGCACCTACGGTGCTCGGTACGAATGCCAGGCTAG
Organism: Cherax quadricarinatus; assembly: GCF_038502225.1. Classification (NCBI taxonomy): domain Eukaryota; kingdom Metazoa; phylum Arthropoda; class Malacostraca; order Decapoda; family Parastacidae; genus Cherax; species Cherax quadricarinatus. Next base: position 51,263,301 of record NC_091292.1, on the reverse strand, counting down.
ACATGGTTACAGGAACAATAATAAAGTCAACTGATAAAGACCCTTAAATTTAAGTTAAGCATATTAGAAAAGAGATTATGATTAAGCGAAGGAGGCACGTAACTTAACATAGTACACGAGAACAACAACTGAAAAAAAAGCAAGCTGGAAGCACAGCAAATCTACCCAAAAATGTAAATGTAAGTAGCGAAGTTCTATAAAAAAAAGTCAATTGAGATACTGTCTCTTCCCAACAAGAGTTGCAAGAAATAAAATGTAAACAGAGTAATTAAAAAAATTCCCAAAAGGAAAGCTTACTTCAGCAGTTCAGTGAATCTGTTACACAGATATTTACAGACAGGAAGTAAAATCACAATGTAAAAATCATGAGACAAGGATTAAGGAGTAAACGTACCTATAAAAATCGAGACTGGGAAAATCAAGAATGTCAAAACATAGAAGGGTAGGTAAGCCTGTACATACATAAACTAAAATAAACAAAAAAATAAATGGGTATCACTTGAGGGCTAGGCTAAGCCTAGAATTAATGCAATAAGATATATCACAAAGCATAACAGAAAAGAGGCTTATTTCTCATACTGCTTACTAGCAGAGAACAAATCTCCCTAAGGAGTATAAGAACAGTAGAATAATCTAACATTCCTATAAAAATATTAATAAAAGCACGACTCACAGTAAAAGAATAATGTAGATAAATGGTTCAGAGAAGCGACAAGTTGATAAATTAGACACATGTACAACACTTGGATATCTTTATTGAGGAAACGTTTCGCCACACAGTGGCTTCATCAGAATGGTGAATATACCCAAGTGTTGCACATATGTCTAACTTATCAACTTGTCGGTTCTCTGAACCATTTATCTACATTCCTGTCTGACACAGCATCATCCTGGGATCTTAATACAGGGAATTCTTCACTTGCCCAACCCTTGGGCATGACCTACTTCCACATGGGTCAAATGTGATACCACCTACGACTACTTCACCTCACCTGTCTACAGTATATAAGCTACTTAGCGCATATGCTGTAATCTTTTCAAGATTGATGGACTGATTACTTCGACTCTATTCTGAGGGACTGACTAACTGAAACTCCTCCTGTTCTTCACCATTCTTCTTTGTATGGACTGATGAAGCCACTGTGTGGCGAAACGTTTCCTCATTAAAGATACCCCAAGTGTTGCACATGTGTCTAATTTAAAACAATATTGTCTGACTCACACACAGGTGACATCACGGCAACTTTCCAGGCATATTTATGCAAAATGTCACAGGAAAATAAAAGTTATAAATGGCTGCCACAAACACACTGCTTGTAACTATACCAAATAGAAGCAAATTACCACAAGCAAAAACCAAAGAATAAACACATCATATACAGGTAAAAAATAAAAGTGCATAGAGTGTACCAATGGAATTCCTGCAGCCAATCAAGGAAAGGAAAAAAAATAAACTGGCAGAAAGAAAACGTAATTGAGAATTTCCCCAACATGAACAAGGCACACAAGAAAGAACTGAACCTGTTATAGCAGAACAAGTTGGCAGTTGAACCATTACAAACGTCAACGCAGTAAAATAATAAAATTCCACCGAGAAAACGGCAAATAAATAAAAGAAGGAAGCTGAACAACAGTCCTAGAAACAGAGCCTAAATGAACAGTAAAAAAATAATATACTTAAATAGTCCCAACAATAGAGCAGCAGTGTACCTGTTAGGTAGTCATAAAAAAAAGTTCACAGTGCACAGTTCTAAGTGGAGCTTGGAAAACAAATGCAAAACTAATGCAGAACCAGTAATGGCATCGAAGTCTGTGAAGGAACCCAAAGGGAAAACAAATCACAAAGCGTGCGACACATGTAGTGTGCGACACATGTAGTGTGCGACACATGTAGCGTGCGACACATGTAGTGTGCGACACATGTAGTGTGCGACACATGTAGCGTGCGACACATGTAGTGTGCGACACATGTAGTGTGCGACACATGTAGTGTGCGACACATGTAGTGTGCGACACATGTAGCGTGCGACACATGTAGTGTGCGACACATGTAGCGTGCGACACATGTAGCGTGCGACACATGTAGTGTGCGACACATGTAGTGTGCGACACATGTAGCGTGCGACACATGTAGTGTGCGACACATGTAGTGTGCGACACATGTAGTGTGCGACACATGTAGTGTGCGACACATGTAGCGTGCGACACATGTAGCGTGCGACACATGTAGTGTGCGACACATGTAGTGTGCGACACATGTAGCGTGCGACACATGTAGTGTGCGACACATGTAGTGTGCGACACATGTAGCGTGCGACACATGTAGTGTGCGACACATGTAGTGTGCGACACATGTAGTGTGCGACACATGTAGCGTACGACACATGTAGTGTGCGACACATGTAGTGTGCGACACATGTAGTGTGCGACACATGTAGTGTGCGACACATGTAGTGTGCGACACATGTAGTGTGCGACACATGTAGCGTGCGACACATGTAGTGTGCGACACATGTAGTGTGCGACACATGTAGTGTGCGACACATGTAGTGTGCGACACACGTAGCGTGCGACACATGTAGCGTGCGACACATGTAGTGTGCGACACATGTAGTGTGCGACACATGTAGTGTGCGACACATGTAGTGTGCGACACATGTAGTGTGCGACACATGTAGCGTGCGACACATGTAGTGTGCGACACATGTAGTGTGCGACACATGTAGTGTGCGACACATGTAGCGTGCGACACATGTAGTGTGCGACACATGTAGTGTGCGACACATGTAGTGTGCGACACATGTAGTGTGCGACACATGTAGTGTGCGACACATGTAGCGTGCGACACATGTAGTGTGCGACACATGTAGTGTGCGACACATGTAGTGTGCCACACATGTAGCGTGCGACACATGTAGTGTGCGACACATGTAGTGTGCGACACATGTAGTGTGCGACACATGTAGTGTGCGACACATGTAGTGTGCCACACATGTAGCGTGCGACACATGTAGTGTGCGACACATGTAGTGTGCGACACATGTAGTGTGCGACACATGTAGTGTGCGACACATGTAGTGTGCGACACATGTAGCGTGCGACACATGTAGTGTGCGACACATGTAGTGTGCGACACATGTAGTGTGCGACACATGTAGCGTGCGACACATGTAGTGTGCGACACATGTAGTGTGCCACACATGTAGCGTGCGACACGTGTAGTGTGCGACGCATGTAGCGTGCGACACATGTAGCGTGCCACACATGTAGCGTGCGACACATGTAGTGTGCGACACATGTAGTGTGCGACACATGTAGCGTGCGACACATGTAGCGTGCGACACATGTAGCATAATACTTTTCTGAGGTAGTATGGACACTAAGTAACACACCACTGTGAAATTACACATGTAACAGAGCACAGTAAATGAGGAACAGCAATAGCTCACAGCGAAGCATAGTACTGAAGACAAACAGAAATACAGCTGAAATAGATGTATTGAACCAAAGAAATTAAGCTGCTTATTCTACTAATGAAGATGCAAGACAAGAGAAGCGAAGGACAGAATATTCATACGACGAGGCTGCTTGCTACTGTCATGGCGGCGGCATCTGCGGAACAAACCAATAAGACAACATTAAAGAGTGCGCAGGAGGGGCAGAGTATCTTTTCGATGAACTATGATATCACCAGGAAAACGTTGACCTGGATATCGAATTGGTTTTCACCTTGTCCGTCTCTCAAATATTCAACACCTCAATTTGGTACACAAAGAAACGATGGGCAAGGAATGTGGAGGTAGAAGATTGAGACACTTATGCAGCATATGGGAATCTTTATTCAGGAAACGTTTCGCCACACAGTGGCTTCATCAGTCCAATACAAAGAGGAAGGCGTAAGGAGAGGGGGAGTATGAGGTAATCAGTCCCTCAGCCTGGAGTCGATGTGTTCAGTCCATCAATCTTCAACTTGTCGGTTTTTCAAACCATTCATCACAATGTGGAGGTAGTCATGTGGCCGCCATGGTAACAACTGCCTCTGTTGGAGCTGGCTTAACGGGGCTATTGGTACAAGGGATGCCACAGGAGACCTGAGTAGCTTACCACTGCATGGGTGACAGACGAAGCATGTGGCTTGCAGCAGGTATCAGGCAAAAGTGTACGCAGCTGCACTAGCTTAAGAAGCCGGTGTTTTAGTACTGAGTTGAAAACGGCTTGCCTGACTAGAAACTAAAGCTGAGGTAGGCGAATACCTAGCAGACATGGGGCATAAAAGCAACATAGGCTTGTAGATGACACCGGCTTGCTGACATTTGGGCTAGCTTAGTGGCAGATGGACCAGCTTAATGGTTGTTCAGTTTCGCCGCTAGCTCAATCCTCGTGTCAACCACTCAGAAGGACGTTTTAGCTTAAGAAAAGAAGGAACCAGGGCTGGAGAGCAGGAACAGCAGCAAGAGGCGGGCCCTGCTAGATGGGGACAAAGTCCACACGCCCAACATCTAGGAAAAGCACTGCATTAATGGCAAAATGCGTTATTTTGTAGGTAAAACTTGCGATTTTTGCTTAAATGGCAATGCACTTCTTGCCGAATAGGGCGAGCAAAAATTTGTGTATGCGTTAATTTCGCAAAAATCATTCTGCGAAAAAAATATATTTCATTGTGTTTCTTAATTATTAAACTATTGTAAATTTACATAAAATATGTTTAGTTGAATTAAACTAAATTAAATTGCACTTGTTATAATAAGGTAGGGTAAGTTTCCTTAGGTTCTTTTGAAACAAAATCATTAATTTTTATATTACCATAAATGAAAAAATAAATCTTTAAATGTATAAGAGAAAATTTTAGAAAGAACTTAATTTTAAATGAGTTTTTGCTAATTGACCAGTTTTATCTATTCGGCACGACATATATATATATATATATATATACATATATATATATATATATATATATATATATATATATATATATATATATATATATATATATATATATATTATATTACTGTAACCACGAACAAGTGGTATTGATCAATAACAACACTGCGGCGAGACAAGGACTAGAACCCATGTTGTTTTGCCTGCCTCATGGTGAGCGAAAACCGCATGATGCTCTAACACACTGGACCACCAAATCCTACTAGAATCATGCACCCAGCAGAGCTAGGAGTTTTACCATAATCCGAGGACATACGGTGGTGTGGGTGCCTCTGAACTAATTTCATTCTTCTCCCCGTTTGGTGTGCTAGCCTCCACGAGCAGTATTTTATATTATTGTAACCATGAACAACACTGCGAAGATCTTCATTAGATAGTTAAAATGAAGCTGTTCGGCGTTATATTATTATCCGCACTTATAGGTAGGATGTTTATTTTTAGTGACAGGCGCTTCACTGTAACAACCTTGCTAACTGGCATTACTTTGTTAGTGTCTGGTGGTCCCTCACACCGCCAAGGAAGTACGGGTGTCACGATGTATTGTAAGGCTGGGAGCCATGGCATCAAGTCAGTCCTGGCCTGCATAGAGCCAAGTGGGAGGGAGATATAGTGTTGGAGTGGTTGGTACTTTCGTTCCGTAAATGTTTGAAAGGAGGGAAGGTACCCAGGGACTGGCAGAGAGCATGTGTAGTTCCTTCATAACTAGAAAGGGGGACAAAAAGTTTGTAAAAATTATAGGGGAATAAATTTATTGAGTATACCAGGTAAAGTATACGGTAGGGTTATTATTGAAAGAATTAGAGGTAAGACAGAGAGCAGGATTGCAGATGAAATACACGCTCTCTGCCAATCCATAGGTACCTTCCCTTCTTTCATACATTTATTAAACAAAAATACCACTCACTCCAACACTATATCCCCCCCTACTTTTAACATTTCTGTCATGATCCCATCAGTTACAACTGCTTTACCCCCTTTCATTCTACGTAATGCCTCACGCACCTTCCCCCACACTCACATCCTGCTCTTCACTCCTAAAACATGTTATACTTCCCTGGCTAGTGCTGGAAAATTAATGCCTCCCTTTCTTCAGCGACATTTAAAAGTTCCTCAGAATATTCCTGCAATCTATCCAATATCTCCATTCGTTCCCTAGGCTTTCTTAGCCTGTTTCTCACTCCCAAATTTTTCTTATTCTTCCCAAAAAATTTTGAGAGTGCCTCTCTCACTCTATCATCTGCTCTTCTTTTGCACTCTCTCACCACTCTCTTCACCTTTCTTTTACACTCCATATACTCTACCCTTCTTACATCACTTCTGCTTTGTAAAAACCTCTCATAAGCTACCTTTTTCTCTTTTATCACACCCTTTACTTCATCATTCCACCAACCACTCCTCTTTCCTCCTGCACCCACCCTCCTATAACCACAAACTTCTGCCCCACATTCTAACACTGCATTTTTAAAACTATTCCATCCCTCTTCAACCCCCCCTTACTACTCATACTTGCACTAGCCCACACACACACACACATACACATACACACACACACACACACACACACACACACACACACACACACACACACACACACACACACACACACACACACACACACACACACACACACACATACACACACACACACAAGGGGACACAGTTGGAAGTTGAATACACAGATGAATCACAGGGATGTTAGGAAGTATTTCTTCAGCCACAGAGTAGTCAGTAAGTGGAATAGTTTGGGAAGCGATGTAGTGGAGGCAGGATCCATACATAGCTTTAAGCAGAGGTATGATAAAGCTCACGGTTCAGATATCATGTGTGGTTCGAACACGTGGATTGGGTAAAAATACTCACGTAGGCTGGAAGTACGTATATTGGAACTGAAAGTATGTGAAACGCCAAACAGCCGCGACCTGCCTCCTTGCTCTCACTCGTAAGACTAACTAACCCCAGTACCCATATGTGAGGGGGGTGTTTGAATACTGCTGTGGTCAGCAACAATATGAATACAGACAGTGATTCACGCAGAGACGGTTGGTAGTGAGTCATCTACTGGTACACTGGTTACTGGTAACTGGTGAAGTACGTATATTGGAACTGAAAGTATGTGAAACGCCAAACAGCCGCGACCTGCCTCCTTGCTCTCACTCGTAAGACTAACTAACCCCAGTACCCATATGTGAGGGGGGTGTTTGAATACTGCTGTGGTCAGCAACAATATGAATACAGACAGTGATTCACACATAGACGGTTGGTAGTGAGTCATCTACTGGTACACTGGTTACTGGTAACTGGTTACTAGGAACTGGTACTACTACTGAGACAGAGAGAGTGACCTAGTAGCGATCAGTGAAGAGGCGGGGCCAGGAGCTCGGACTCGACCCCCGCAACCTCAACTAGGTGAGTACACACACATACACACACACACACACACACACACACACACACATATATATATATATATATATATATATATATATATATATATATATATATATATATATATATATATATATAAACGTGTGTGTGTGTGTGTGTGTGTGTGTGGAGAAGTTACCTCCAAAGGGGGGAAAGAAGGAGATTATTACCCTTCCCTCGTTCCCATGCTGCAATGGAGTGGGATACCTTCCCTTCTTCCTATCAGCACTTGCCATACAACTCACTTAAATGTTTGCCCGAGGAAACTCCTATTCAAAGACATTCTAAATACTATATTAATAAGGTTTTAGCCTAATGGTATAGTAGGCTATATTAAGTTAAGAACACCACTGTGTCGAGGAAATCTCATTCTTGGATTCAGCTTCGTCGCCATAACTGGAAGCTGAATGTTCTATACATAAGGTCAGCAGAAATCCTTGAGGTCCACTTTTAAACCCGAAGTCAGTGGCACTCAGGTATCGAACACAGTAACAAGCAGAGCGTAGAACGACAGAGCGAGTGAGCGAGCGAGCGAGAACAGCGTTAGAAGTACTCTTCGTGACTATGCTTGTGCTCTTACAATATCCGGGAGAAGTGAAGCAAAGATATGGTCTTCAGATGCAAATAGGTAACTCTGTTAAGCGAGATATTGCCAGTAATTCTCCCTGTCGTGGTACATTAACCACGGACATAGCAGTCTTGTGGACAAGTGATGGTGAAGTCAAATAACGTTAAAACAAGTCAACGAGTGCGTTATGTATTGAACAGTAAGTGTGCAATGAACTAGAACGCAAGTGTGTACGACGAACTGTCGACACAGTATTCCGAAACAGCGTTCAACGTGACTACAGTGGCGAAAAGAAGTATAGACGTCCTTGTGATTCTTCAGGTACTCATGTGAAAGCAGCACTGCTTTACACGTAGTTGCCCTTCCTTAATGACTTCGCCTACCAAAATATCTTCAGTTCTGTTGCTTAATTAGTTCTTTTCCTCTTTTTTATATCCAAAATAATCAAAATTAATCATATTCGCTAGGAACAATCGGTTTAACGTATCACTTAGGAAGGTCCCGTTCTTAATTCATGTTCCTCAGTTTTATTTATTTATATATTTTTCTTTTCAATTTAAGAGCCATAAGTATTCAATAGAGGCTTGACACTCTCATATACTGTACTGATATTGCAAACGTTCTTATTTATCATCTATTACAGTATCTTCCTTTGCTCTATATAGATGCATCCTTCCAGTATTCTGTTATCTCTGAAATTAATTTTGTGACTGTACGTGTGTGTTGACATATTGCGTCATTACTGTTCCTAGGACGTACTGCGTAACTGAGTTAATAAAATCAACGTCTAGAATCATTTGTTTCACGACTGGAACATTTATCACAATCGGCACATACAATCATTAATTTATCTTATTTTACTTTGCATAATTTCTTCCAGACATGCGTCTTTAGGTATAGCTTATCCTTTTCTCTATACCCATTTACCAATTACGTTTAAAGTTCATCTCGTTTAACTGTTTGGAAAAGTTTTCCATCAGTTCTTGGAGAGATGAAGAGATACCTACTCATCGATATTTTTACACTAATTGAATATAGAGGTTTTATTGTTCCTTGACTAATTTTAAATTAAATATTTATTTTAACCTAACACCTACACTTTAAGGAACTTCATGATGACGTTTCGGTGCGTTTTGGACCATCGTCACGTCACAACTGAGGCGAGAAATGCAATAGTAGTAGTAGTAGTAAAAAGCGGTAGTATAAGTAGTAGTAATAGTAGTGACTGAGGTGCTCATAGAATTAGCGACGGTGAAAGTAGCAGTAGTAGTAGTAGTAGAAAGTAGTAATAGTAGTAATATTAATGGAGGTAGCAGCAGTGGCGGTAGTAACAATGAGGTAGTGGTAGTACAACTAGTAGAAATGGTGGTGGTGGTAGTAGTAGTAGTGGTAGTGCTAGCAGTACAAATAGTAGAATAAAATACTCAGTGTGTATAAGTAGTAAAATAATTTATGGGAATGAAAGAAGTTGTATTAAATTTAGTATTAGATTTAGTAGTAGCAGTAGTTGTACTAGGGGTGGTAGTAGTCGTAGCAGCTGTAGTAGTTGTAGTAATAGTAGTGGTAATTGTAGTAGTAACAGCAATAGTAGTAGTGGAATGAGTAGTAATAGTTGTTATAGTAACATTATAAGTAGTATTGTCACAGTTGCCCAAAGTTCCTTCATTGTCTACTTCTACAGAATTATAATTCTCATTACTAATAAACAACATATTATGATACTGAAAAGAAACAGGGAGTGTAAACAAAACGTAATTTAGGAAAATGTTCGGTGATAATATTCGTGGGGCAGGACACAGAAATTTACTAGTTCCTCTTCTATTAACATTAAGTCAGTGAGAGGGATGACAATCGTAATGATTCTTACCTCTACTCGATAATTTTTAGATGTTTTAGTCCAGCGTGACGACAGGAGATTAAATTTAAATTTACTGTGTATAGGAAGTCACCTAATGTGTCGTCGTTCATTCAGTATTATTCCACTCATACTCAGGGAACTAGGGTTGCAAGGAGTACATCATCAAAATATTTCTGAGAGCTTTACTTATTTGCAACTCCTAATATATAGAGGATGAAATTGGTAAGGTATTCAACATTAGGTCAAAGCTGAGATATCCCAAGAAATTTTGTTGTCTTGGTGTTAAGGGCAGTTAAGAAAATATTTAATACTGGGATAGTGAAACCAAGGTTTACTAAGTCCACCGACCAACGTGACAGGTTTTTCCTCTTATATGTAGGACAATCAGATGAATCACTTGAAGCTAGAACTGCCCACCATTAGTAATCTATCAGGACAGTTTGGAGTAAAATGCGATCTTCACCCATGTTAATACTTGCAGTCACCCGCTGAAATGGAGAATAGACTAAGTCACTGAAACAATTGCATCCACTCTTATTAAACACACACACACACACACACACACACACACACACACACACACACACACACACACACCACTTTCTGCCCTTAAAAAGAAGGATGGAGAAATTAGGCCAATTGCTGTGAGCAACATTTTTCACCGCTTCGTTTCCAAAACTGCTGTCTGAAGAATTCACATAGAGGCGGCCATGATGCTTCAACCAAACCAACTTGGCTTTAGGGTCCCCCAAGGAAGCGAAGCAGCGGTTCGTTTAACAAGGGCATATATTAACAACCTGCCTAAAGACAATGTAGTGGTAAAATTACATTTCAAGATTTCACGTAATCTCCTGAAAAGAGACGTGGTATTAGCAGCTGTACAAGAACATTTCCCTGGTCTCTTCCCTTTTGTTTCAGCTGGATATAGAAAGGAATTAACGCTCCTATTTGGAGAGCATGAAATTACGTCATCAGAGAGTGTCCAGCAAAGGGATCCTCTTGCACTATTTCTCTTCTATATTACGGTTAGGGAAATCACGGTCAGGCTGACCAGTGAGCTAAACGTCTGGTTTCTGGATGATGGCAGACTGAAGGGTACAAAGGAGTCCCTTCTTCATTATCTTACACAGGTGTTGACACGAGGACAGGAAATGGGACTCATTCTCAGTCCACCCAGATGTGAAATCATCTCGGTCAGTCAACAAGTGATTGATGTAGTGAGATCAAAACTACCAGGAGCATCAGTCATTTCCTTCAAAAATAGCGTCTTGTTTGGAGCACCTCTCATAAGTGATGCCATTGACACAATTCTCAGGAAGAAACTGGATGAGTTGAGGAGGATGGAACAATGAATAGGCAGTCTTGACACCCATGATGCCTTGTACCTTCTCACAAAGTGCTTGAGTCCATCCAGGTTAACATATTTCCTAATATGTTCGCCCTCATACAAATAACCCTATGCTGCATGAATACGACAGTATCCCGGGGGATATTTTTTACGAAAGTGCTCAACCTTATTTTGGAAGATGGGCAGTGGGACCAAGCTACACTTAATGTCAGACTGGGAAGCATTGGTATCCGCAGGGCATCACAGAATGCGCTACCTGTTTTCCTGTCCTCATGTGTTGCATCCAGTAGACTTGTAGCAGCGATTCTCCCTGACCATCTTTGGGACAAAGTTGGAATCCATGACCAAAAGTTCGTTGATGGAGTCACACTCTGGGATAATCTAATGGGCTCTGAAACCAGATCTGCTCCTCCAACAACTACATATAGTCACACTGGGACGGTCCAGTAGTGGAGAATATAGCTTCAGAGTGTGTCTGGGAAGGATATAGCCCGCCTCCTGGCAGTGAGAGCACATCATTCAGGGGACTTTCTGTTGGCTGTTTCCAACTCCTCCCTTGACACACGCCTTGATCCACAGGCCATCCACATTGGTGATCCCCTTTTTCTTGTCGCCCCCTATTCTCGCTGAACACAGGTGTATTTGCGACAGTGAATCAGCAGACCGATTAGGGTACCATGGCCTAGTGTGCCGTAGATCCAAGGGAAAAATTGCAAGGCATGAAAAGGTTAATATCATCAAGAGAAGTCTCGCAACAGCTGAATGCCCAGCAATAAGGGAGCCACCCCAACTATGCAGATTGGATCGTAACTAAAAGCGACCAGATAACACCCTTCAAGCCTGGACAGACGGCAAGCAGATGGTGTGGGACTATACACATGCATCTACACTGTCTTATACCTTACTCATATACACCATGGAGGAAGAAGGGGAAGCTCCCAGCTTAAGGGAGTCCCAAAAGTTTAGAAAATGCGGTGAACTTGCTCAGCATCATATATTCGTTCCAATAGGCTCAGAGACCCTTGAGCCATGGAGGAAGAGTGCTTCTAAGTTCATATCTTTGAACGTATAAGAGAAAATTTATAGAAAGGACTTAATTTTAAATGAGTTCTTGCTAATTGACCAGTTTTAACTATTCGGCACAATATCTTATATATATATAAAGGCATACTCATCCCTGTAAGATCTTATGGAAGTATTAACAAGGCTGGCTCCTCCTTAGGAAAAGTAACAGAAAAATAACAATAACATGCAAATATAAACACTTTATTGTAAGAATTTATGTGGAAAATTTTTAAAACAGTTAAACATGAGAATTAATCCTATTTGAAAGAAAAATGAAAAATAAAATATAAAAATGATAATTTTTATATAGATAGGTTGGTAGACAGCAACCACCCAGGGAAGTACTACCGTCCTGCCAGATGACTGTGAAACAGAAACCTGTAACTGTTTTGCATGATGGTAGGATTGCTGGTGTCTTTTTCTGTCTCATAAACACGCTAGATAACAGGGATATCTTGCTACTCCTACTTACACTTTGGTCACACTTCACAGACACGCACATGCATATATATATATATATACATACATCTAGGTTTTTCTCCTTTTTCTAAATAGCTCTTGTTCTTCTTTATTTCTTCTATTGTCCATGGGGAAGTGGAAAAGAATCTTTCCTCCGTAAGCCATGCGTGTCGTATGAGGTGACTAAAATGCCGGGAGCAATGGGCTAGTAACCCCTTCTCCTGTAGACATTTACTAAAAAAGAGAAGAAGAAAAACTTTATAAAACTGGGATGCTTAAATGTGCGTGGATGTAGTGCGGATGACAAGAAACAGATGATTCCTGATGTTATGAATGAAAAGAAGTTGGATGTCCTGGCCCTAAGCGAAACAAAGCTGAAGGGGGTAGGAGAGTTTCAGTGGGGGGAAATAAATGGGATTAAATCTGGAGTATCTGAGAGAGTTAGAGCAAAGGAAGGGGTAGCAGTAATGTTAAATGATCAGTTATGGAAGGAGAAAAGAGAATATGAATGTGTAAATTCAAGAATTATGTGGATTAAAGTAAAGGTTGGATGCGAGAAGTGGGTCATAATAAGCGTGTATGCACCTGGAGAAGAGAGGAATGCAGAGGAGAGAGAGAGATTTTGGGAGATGTTAAGTGAATGTATAGGAGCCTTTGAACCAAGTGAGAGAGTAATTGTGGTAGGGGACCTGAATGCTAAAGTAGGAGAAACTTTTAGAGAGGGTGTGGTAGGTAAGTTTGGGGTGCCAGGTGTAAATGATAATGGGAGCCCTTTGATTGAACTTTGTATAGAAAGGGGTTTAGTTATAGGTAATACATATTTTAAGAAAAAGAGGATAAATAAGTATACAAGATATGATGTAGGGCGAAATGACAGTAGTTTGTTGGATTATGTATTGGTAGATAAAAGACTGTTAAGTAGACTTCAGGATGTACATGTTTATAGAGGGGCCACAGATATATCAGATCACTTTCTAGTTGTAGCTACACTGAGAGTAAAAGGTAGATGGGATACAAGGAGAATAGAAGCATCAGGGAAGAGAGAGGTGAAGGTTTATAAACTAAAAGAGGAGGCAGTTAGGGTAAGATATAAACAGCTATTGGAGGATAGATGGGCTAATGAGAGCATAGGCAATGGGGTCGAAGAGGTATGGGGTAGGTTTATAAATGTAGAGTTTGAGTGTTCAGCAGAAGTTTGTGGTTACAGGAAAGTGGGTGCAGGAGGGAAGAGGAGCGATTGGTGGAATGATGATGTAAAGAGAGTAGTAAGGGAGAAAAAGTTAGCATATGAGAAGTTTTTACAAAGTAGAAGTGATGCAAGGAGGGAAGAGTATATGGAGAAAAAGAGAGAGGTTAAGAGAGTGGTGAAGCAATGTAAAAAGAGAGCAAATGAGAGAGTGGGTGAGATGTTATCAACAAATTTTGTTGAAAATAAGAAAATGTTTTGGAGTGAGATTAACAAGTTAAGAAAGCCTAGAGAACAAATGGATTTGTCAGTTAAAAATAGGAGAGGAGAGTTATTAAATGGAGAGTTAGAGGTATTGGGAAGATGGAGGGAATATTTTGAGGAATTGTTAAATGTTGATGAAGATAGGGAAGCTGTGATTTCGTGTATAGGGCAAGGAGGAATAACATCTTGTACGAGTGAGGAAGAGCCAGTTGTGAGTGTGGGGGAAGTTCGTGAGGCAGTAGGTAAAATGAAAGGGGGTAAGGCAGGCGGGATTGATGGGGTAAAGATAGAAATGTTAAAAGCAGGTGGGGATATAGTTTTGGAGTGGTTGGTGCAATTATTTAATAAATGTATGGAAGAGGGTAAGGTACCTAGGGATTGGCAGAGAGCATGCATAGTTCCTTTGTATAAAGGCAAAGGGGATAAAAGAGAGTGCAAAAATTATAGGGGGATAAGTCTGTTGAGTATACCTGGTAAAGTGTATGGTAGAGTTATAATTGAAAGAATTAAGAGTAAGACGGAGAATAGGATAGCAGATGAACAAGGAGGCTTTAGGAAAGGTAGGGGGTATGTGGACCAGGTGCTTACAGTGAAACATATAAGTGAACAGTATTTAGATAAGGCTAAAGAGGTCTTTGTGGCATTTATGGATTTGGAAAAGGCGTATGACAGGGTGGATAGGGGGGCAATGTGGCAGATGTTGCAAGTGTATGGTGTAGGAGGTAGGTTACTGAAAGCAGTGAAGAGTTTTTACGAGGATAGTGAGGCTCAAGTTAGAGTATGTAGGAAAGAGGGAAATTTTTTCCCAGTAAAAGTAGGCCTTAGACAAGGATGTGTGATGTCACCGTAGTTGTTTAATATATTTATAGATGGGGTTGTAAGAGAAGTAAATGAGAGGGTCTTGGCAAGAGGCGTGGAGTTAAAAGATAAAGAATCACACATAAAGTGGGAGTTGTCACAGTTGCTCTTTGCTGATGACACTGTGCTCTTGGGAGATTCTGAAGAGAAGCTGCAGAGATTGGTGGATGAATTTGGTAGGGTGTGCAAAAGAAGAAAATTAAAGGTGAATACAGGAAAGAGTAAGGTTATGAGGATAAAAAGATTAGGTGATGAAAGATTGAATATCAGATTGGAGGGAGAAAGTATGGAGGAGGTGAACGTATTCAGATATTTGGGAGTGGACGTGTCAGCGGATGGGTCTATGAAAGATGAGGTGAATCATAGAATTGATGAGGGAAAAAGAGTGAGTGGTGCACTTAGGAGTCTGTGGAGACAAAGAACTTTGTCCTTTGAGGCAAAGAGGGGAATGTATGAAGGCATAGTTTTACCAACGCTCTTATATGGGTGTGAAGCGTGGGTGATGAATGTTGCAGCGAGGAGAAGGCTGGAGGCAGTGGAGATGTCATGTCTGAGGGCAATGTGTGGTGTGAATATAATGCAGAGAATTCGTAGTTTGGAAGTTAGGAGGAGGTGCGGGATTACCAAAACTGTTGTCCAGAGGGCTGAGGAGGGGTTGTTGAGGTGGTTCGGACATGTGGAGAGAATAGAGCGAAACAGAATAACTTCAAGAGTGTATCAGTCTGTAGTGGAAGGAAGGCGGGGTAGGGGTCGGCCTAGGAAAGGTTGGAGGGAGGGGGTAAAGGAGGTTTTGTGTGCGAGGGGCTTGGACTTCCAGCAGGCATGCATGAGCGTGTTTGATAGGAGTGAATGGAGACAAATGGTTTTTAATACTTGACGTGCTGTTGGAGTGTGAGCAAAGTAACATTTATGAAGGGATTCAGGGAAACCGGCAGGCCGGACTTGAGTCCTGGAGATGGGAAGTACAGTGCCTGCACTCTGAAGGAGGGGTGTTAATGTTGCAGTTTAAAAACTGTAGTGTAAAGCACCCTTCTGGCAAGACAGTGATGGAGTGAATGATGGTGAAAGTTTTTCTTTTTCGGGCCACCCTGCCTTGGTGGGAATCGGCCAGTGTGATAATAAAAAAAATAATAATAATTGAATCAAACGCTAATTTGTACAGATGCAATTGGAGAAGATTATGTCGATGTTGTTGACACGGCGAGTTGTAGAAACTGTAGCTGTTGTTGAAGATAATCGGGGGGGGGGGAGGGAGTCACAGCTGGTATGTGACAATCTAACGACAATTTAGCCACACTATGTCGAGCCTTGAGTGATCCGTCAAGATAATAGGAACGCAGATCTGTCACCACTGAAGAAAGGAGGGGTAGCTGCCTGGGTTTAGTTACAATAAGGTAAGTAGATGGTGAGTAACGTCTCGTAACCGAGTTTGATCCTACTCTGTTAGAAATACTCTGTAGTTGCCAGATGACCCTAGCTGGTAGTCCAAGCTAGAAAGAGAGACGAAAGTTACCCAGCGCTCGATAAATCACTCTCCATGATCATGATAAGTGTATGGTGAGTATTTAAATAAATGATTTCAACATGAAAGTCAGGGCAGGATGAACTAAGTCGCAAAATTAAATAACAGTGAAGCTTTTAAACAATATATAATTTAAGACAGGCGAACACTTACAGCAGTGTTGGGAACTGCTAGTCAGGTGAAATATATATATATATATATATATATATATATATATATATATATATATATATATATATATATATATATATATATATATATATATATATATATATATATATATATAATCAAGTGTATGGTAAATTTATTATTGAAAGAATTAAGATTAAGACAGAGAGTAGATAGCAGATGAACAAGGGAGCATTATGAAGGGTAGGGGGTGTGTAGACCAAGTGTTTAAGTGAAACATATAGGTGAACAGTATTTAGGTAAGGGTAAAGAGGTTTTTGTGGCATTTATGAATTTGGAAAAGTCTTATGACAGGGTGGATAGGTCGGCATTGTGGCAGATGTTGCAAATGCCCTTTATGTGCATAGAGTTTTTACACAGTGTGATATGGACACGGGGTACATCAAAAAGAGATCTGTGTGTTGTGTTATGGTGGTGTGTCCTGTTAAGATTGGTGAGGAAAAGTTTGAGTGGAGGGTTTATGTTTGCGTGTATTGTTCTATGTATGTAGTAGGCACATGAATAAGTATGGATGTTCCTTGTAGATGAATGGTTCAGAGAACCGACATGTTGATAAATTAGACACATGTGCAACTCTTGGGTATCTTTATTGAGGAAACGTTTCGCCACACAGTGGCTTCATCAGTCCATACAAAGGAGAATCTTGAAGAACAGGAGGAGAATGAGGTAATCAGTCCCTCAACCTTGAGTCGATGTGGTCAGTCCATCAATCTTGAATAGAATACGGCATACGTGCGGAGAAGGAGCTTATAAACCGTTGGTAGGAGAGGTGCAGCAGTCATAGGCGGTGTCACATTTGTTCAATGTGGAAGTAGGTCGTGCCCAAGAATTAGGTAAGCGAAGAATTCCCAAGTATTAAGATCCCAAGAAGTTGCAGTGTCTGACAGGTTTGTAGATGAATGGTTCAGAGAACCGACATGTTGATAAATTAGACACATGTGCAACTCTTGGGTATCTTTATTGAGGAAACGTTTCGCCACATAGTGGCTTCATCAGTCCATACAAAGGAGAATCTTGAAGAACAGGAGGAGAATGAGGTAATCAGTCCCTCAACCTTGAGTCGATGTGGTCAGTCCATCAATCTTGAAAAGAATGCGGCATACGTGCGGAGAAGGAGCTTATAAACCGTTGGTAGGAGAGGTGCAGCAGTCATAGGCGGTGTCACATTTGTTCAATGTGGAAGTAGGTCGTGCCCAAGAATTAGGCAAGCGAAGAATTCCCAAGTATTAAGATCCCAAGAAGTTGCAGTGTCTGACAGGTTTGTAGATACCCAAGAGTTGCACATGTGTCTAATTTATCAACATGTCGGTTCTCTGAACCATTCATCTACAAACCTGTCAGACACTGCAACTTCTTGGGATCTTAATACTTGGGAATTCTTCGCTTGACTAATTCTTGGGCACGACCTACTTCCACATTGAACAAATGTGACACCGTCTATGACTGCTGCACCTCTCCTACCACCGGTTTATAAGCTCCTTCTCCGCACGTATGCCGTATTCTATTCAAGATTGATGGACTGACCACATCGACTCAAGGTTGAGGGACTGATTACCTCATTCTCCTCCTGTTCTTCAAGATTCTCCTTTGTATGGACTGATGAAGCCAATGTGTGGCGAAACGTTTCCTCAATAAAGATACCCAAGAGTTGCACATGTGTCTAATTTATCAATATGGATGTTCCTAATGGTGAGCAGATTTAGACTTTTGAATATTGGTGGAGTATGCTGTCGGGAGTGGGAATTTGTTATCATTCTGACTGCTGGCTTTTGCTGGGTTATTAGTGGTCTTAGGTGAATTAATGTTGTTGATCCCCATACACAAATTCCATATGTGAGATAAGGGTAGATGAGTGAGTGATACAGTGCAAGGAGAGCTGATTGTGGAACATAGTATCGCATGTGTGGTAAGACACATATGCAACAGTTAGGTATCTTTATTTCGAAACGTTTCGCCTACACAGTAGGCTTCTTCAGTCGAGTACAGAAAAGTTGATAGAAGCAGAAGAGACTTGAAGATGATGTAATCAGTCCATCACCCTTAAAGTTTTGAGGTGGTCAGTCCCTCAGTCTGGAGAAGAGCATTGTTCCAAAGTTTGAAACAATATGGAGTTGAAGTGACAGGATGGAGACTTATATAGCGCCAGGAGGTGAGACAGGTCACTAGTAGAACGCAGATGTTGGGAGGTCAGGTCCCTCTCAAATCCAGCCGCTTTCACTAGTAGAGGTAGTCGAAGTTGATTCCAGGTCTGTACCAAGATACCCTTGTGTTGCAGTGTCTGACAGATTGAACATTAAAATAGTATAAAATACCGACAGATTGTTAGGTAAGACACATATGCAACAGTTAGGTATCTTTATTTCGAAACGTTTCGCCTACACAGTAGGCTTCTTCAGTCGAGTACAGAAAAGTTGATAGAAGCAGAAGAGACTTGAAGATGATGTAATCAGTCCATCACCCTTAAAGTTTTGAGGTGGTCAGTCCCTCAGTCTGTCAGACACTGCAACACAAGGGTATCTTGGTACAGACCTGGAATCAACTTCGACTACCTCTACTAGTGAAAGCGGCTGGATTTGAGAGGGACCTGACCTCCCAACATCTGCGTTCTACTAGTGACCTGTCTCACCTCCTGGCGCTATATAAGTCTCCATCCTGTCACTTCAACTCCATATTGTTTCAAACTTTGGAACAATGCTCTTCTCCAGACTGAGGGACTGACCACCTCAAAACTTTAAGGGTGATGGACTGATTACATCATCTTCAAGTCTCTTCTGCTTCTATCAACTTTTCTGTACTCGACTGAAGAAGCCTACTGTGTAGGCGAAACGTTTCGAAATAAAGATACCTAACTGTTGCATATGTGTCTTACCTAACAATCTGTCGGTATTTTATACTATTTTAATGTTCAATAGTATCTCATCTTTGATAGCGTGCCTACAGTCTCGGAGATTTTCTTGGTTACTTGTTGTATATATATCTGGAACTCGAGGCTACTGTCAAGGTGGATTCCTAGGAATTTTCCCTCCGTGAGACTTGTGACGGGTGATCCGTTTAGCGTTATGTTAGGTGGAACATTTGCAGCTTTGTTTCCAAAATGAATGAAGTAGGTTTTGTCAGTATTCGGTGTAAGTTTATTAGTCATCATCCAAGCAGATATTTTCTGCAATTCGGCATTGACTGTGTTGGCGAGTATGACTGGGTTTAGGTGAGAGAGACGTATGTAGTGTCATCTGTAAATAATATGGGTTTGAGAAGCAGTTATGCATTCGGTAGGTCGTTGATGTAGATGAGAAAGAAGAGTGGTCCAAGGGCGCTTCCCTGTGGGACTCCGACTGTGATTGGTTGTGTGGAAGAGTTTGCACCATTTGTGTAAACATTGGCTTCTGTTGATAAGGTATGACTTTAGGTAGTTGAGGGAGTGGCCTCTTATACCATAGTGTGTTAATTTAGTGTACAGCAGTTCATGGTCGACTGTATCAAAAGCTTTACGTAAATCAATGAAAATTCCTAGCGGGACTTCTTTCATTTCGAGAGAGTTTTATATTAGTTCTATCATGTGTTTAGACAGTAACATTTGTGCTTTTATTATTCCTGAATCCAAGCTGACAGGGGTTTAGTATGTTATGTGAGACGAGGTAGGAATAGATCCGTCTATAAATTAATTTTTCAAAGATTTTAGAGAGGAGAGGTAAGCTAGATATTGGTCTATAATTATTCAAATCATCTTGGTCACCTCCTTTGTGTATCGGAGTGACCCACGCTATTTTGAGAATTGTTGGGAAGGTGAAAGATTCAATGGATTTGTTAAAGAGTGTTGCAATAATTGGTGACAATACTTGAGAAGCTTTTTTGTACATAAAAGTTGGCAAGTTGTTTATGTCTGGAATAAGGAAACAACATTTAAAGGAAATGATTAATCCAGTTATTGGGGAGATTGCAGAGACATTGCTTTCAGAGATCACGAGGTTTGTCAACAATTCCTTGGCTGGTCTGATTCCTGACGAAATTAAACCTTTCTATTTTTGGTGCAACACTTTGTGCACTTAAAAAGAAGGATGGAGGAATTAAGCCTATTTCAGTAGGCAACACTTTTCGCCGCCTCGTTTCCAAAGCTGCTGTCCAAAGCATTTGCGCAGAGTCAGCCATGATGCTTCAACCAAACCAGCTTGGTTTTGGGGTCTCTCAAGGAAGTGAAGCAGCGGTTCATGCAACAAGGGCGTATATCAACAACCTGCCTGAGGACAATGCAGTGGTAAAATTAGATTTCAAGAATGCATTCATTCTCCTGAAAAGAGACGTGGTATTAGCAGTGGTACAAGAACATTTCTCTGGTCATTCCCTTTTGTTGCAGCTGGGTATAGCAAGGAATTAATGCTTCTCTTTGGAGAGCATGGAATCACATCATCGTAGGGTGTCCAACAAGGAGATCCTCTTGCACCATTTCTCTTCTGTATAGCAGTTAGGGAAATCACAGTCAGACTGACCAACGAGCTAAACATTTGGTTCCTAGATGATGGCACACTAGCAGGTACAAAGGAGTCCCTCCTACACGATCTTACACAGGTAATGACACAGGGACAGGAAATGGGTCTCATCCTGAATCCATCTAAATGTGAAATCATCTCAGTCAGTCAATAAGTGATTAATTGCAGTGAGATCAAAACTACCAGGAGCAGCAGTCATTGCCCCCACAAACAGTGTCTTGCTAGGAACACCTCTGGGAAGCAGTGCCATTGACTTAATTCTCAGGAAGAAATTGGAAGAGTTAAGGAGAATGGAACAATGAATAGGCAATCTGGACACCCACGATGCCTTGTACCTTCTAACAAATTTAAATTTAAAAAACATTTATTTTATTTTTTTAACAATTGCAACCTTGCAACATTTTAAATTGTTATACTGCAAACGGGCAGGATCGAGTGTACTCGGTCTTCGAATATCTGCAATTGCTCACCATGTAACTTTCACAACTCCCTATAGATGGCCTCAGTGACCTTATATCGAGTGGCTCTATCCCCTCATAGGACATCACTTTCAAATTCGCATTTTAACCTGCCTTGCCCTTTGAAGGGTTAAAGAGTGTTGCAAAATTGGTGACAATACTTGAGAAGCTTTTTTGTACATAAAAGTTGGCAAGTTGTTTATGTCTGGAATAAGGAAACAACATTTAAAGGAAATGATTAATCCAGTTATTGGGGAGATTGCAGAGACATTGCCTTCAGAGATCACAAGGTTTGTCAACAATTCCATAGCTGGTCTGATTCCTGACGAAATTAAACCTTTCTATTTTTGGTGCAACACTTTGTGCACTTAAAAGGAAGGATGGAGGAATTAGGCCTATTGCAGTAGGCAACACTTTTTGCCGCCTCCTTTCCAAAGCTGCTGTCCAAAGCATTCGCGCAGAGTCAGCCATGATGCTTCAACCAAACCAGCTTGGTTTTGGGGTCTCTCAAGGAAGTGAAGCAGCGGTTCATGCAACAAGGGCGTATATCAACAACCTACCTGAGGACAATGCAGCGGTAAAATTAGACTTCAAGAATGCATTTAATCTCCTGAAAAGTGATGTGGTATTAGCAGCGGTACAAGAACATTCCCCTGGTCCCTTTTCCTTTGTTTCAACTGGACATAGCAAAGAATCAATGCTCCTGTTTGGAGAGCATGAAATCACATCATCACATTTCTGTATAGCGGTTAGGGAAATCACAGTCAGACTGACCAGTGAGCTAAACATCTGGTTCCTGGATGATGGCAGACTGAAGGGTATAAAGGAGTTCCTTCTACATTATCTTACACAGGTGATGACACGGGGAGAGGAAATGGGTCTCATCTTGAATCCATCCAAATGTGAAACCATCTCAGTCAGTCAACAAGTAATAAATGCAGTGAGATCCAAACTACCAGGAGCATCAGTCATTGCCTCTACAAACTGCGTCTTGCTTGGAGCACCTCTTGGAAGCGATGCCACTGACACAATTCTCAGGAAGAAATTGGAAGAGTTCAAGAGAATGGAACAACGAATAGGCAATCTTGACACCCACGATGCCTTGTACCTTCTCACGAAGTGCTTGAGTCTGCCCAGGTTGACATATTTCCTAAAATGTGCACCTTCATATGATAACCCTATATTGCACGAATATGACAATATCCTGAGGCAGATTTTTACCGAAGTACTTAACCTTACTCTAGAAGATGGGCAGTCAGACTAGGAGGCATTGGTGTCCGCAAGTCATCACAGATTGCACTACCTGCTTTTCTGTCCTCATGCGTTGCATCCAGAGGGCTTGTAGCAGCAATTCTCCCTGAACATCTTAGGGAAAAGATTGGAGTCCAGGATCAAAAGTTCATTGACGGAGCCATGATCTGGGATAATCTAACAGGCTCTGAAACCAGACCTGCTCCCCCCAACTACTACAAACAGTCGCACTGGGATGGCCCAATAGTGGAGAATATAGCCTCAACAATGCTTCAGAGTGTGTCAGGGAAGGACAGATCCTGGCAGTGAGCTCCTCATGCAGGGGACTTTCGGTTGACTGTTCCCAACTCCAGGCTTGGCACACGGCTCGACCCACAGACCACCTGCATTGGTGATGCCCTTCGACTTGCTGCCCCTATTCTCGCCGAACGCAGGTGTATTTGTGGCAGTGAAGCAGCAGACCGATTCGGGTACCATGGTCTTGTGTGCCGTAAATCCGAGGGAAAGATTTCAAGACAGGAGGTTAATAACATTATCAAGAGAAGCCTCACAACAACCGGATGCCCAGCAGTAAGGAAGCCACCCCATCTATGCAGATCTGATGGCAGCCAGAAGCTTCCAGATGGTATTACCCTTCAAGCCTGGACAGAGGGTAAGCAGGTGGTGTGGGACTACACATGTGCATCTACCTTGGCTGATACCTATCTCCAATACACCAGGGAGGAAGGAGGGGCAGCTGCCAGCTTCAGGGAGTCCCAAAAGTCTAGAAAATATGGAGAACTTGCCTATCATTATATGTTTGTTCCCATAGGCTCAGAGACCCTTGGCTCATGGGGAAAGAGTGTATTTAAGTTCCTTAAGGAACTAGGCAAAAACCTCATCAGGGTAACTAGGGATCCCAGAGCTGCTAGTTTTCTATTCCAGTGACTCAGTGCGGCTGTTCAGAGGGGTAATGCCTGCTGTATTTTGGGCACTCGCCCCAGCTCTGAGGAGCTGGATGAGATTTTTGCATTGTAATCAGTGACAAATACGTGTCAATGTGTACTAGACATGTGTCTCTCACAACTCATGTACTGTATGTGCCATGTCAATGTGTACTAGACATGTCTCTCACAACTCATGTACTGTATGTGCCGTGTCAATGTGTACTAGACATGTCTCTCACAACTCATGTACTGTATGTGCCATGTCAATGTGTACTAGACATGTCTCTCACAACTCATGTACTGTATGTGCCATGTCAATGTGTACTAGACATGTCTCTCACAACTCATGTACTGTATGTGCCATGTCAATGTGTACTAGACATGTCTCTCACAACTCATGTACTGTATGTGCCATGTCAATGTGTACTAGACATGTCTCTCACAACTCATGTACTGTATGTGCCATGTCAATGTGTACTAGACATGTCTCTCACAACTCATGTACTGTATGTGCCATGTCAATGTGTACTAGACATGTCTCTCACAACTCATGTACTGTATGTGCCATGTCAATGTGTACTAGACATGTCTCTCACAACTCATGTACTGTATGTGCCATGTCAATGTGTACTAGACATGTCTCTCACAACTCATGTACTGTATGTGCCGTGTCAGTGTGTACTAGACATGTCTCTCACAACTCATGTACTGTATGTGCCGTGTCAATGTGTACTAGACATGTCTCTCACAACTCATGTACTGTATGTGCCGTGTCAATGTGTACTAGACATGTCTCTCACAACTCATGTACTGTATGTGCCATGTCAATGTGTACTAGACATGTCTCTCACAACTCATGTACTGTATGTGCCGTGTCAATGTGTACTAGACATGTCTCTCACAACTCATGTACTGTATGTGCCATGTCAATGTGTACTAGACATGTCTCTCACAACTCATGTACTGTATGTGCCATGTCAATGTGTACTAGACATGTGTCTCACAACTCATGTACTGTATGTGCCATGTCAATGTGTACTAGACATGTGTCTCTCACAACTCATGTACTGTATGTGCCATGTCAATGTGTACTAGACATGTGTCTCACAACTCATGTACTGTATGTGCCATGTCAATGTGTACTAGACATGTCTCTCACAACTCATGTACTGTATGTGCCATGTCAATGTGTACTAGACATGTCTCTCACAACTCATGTACTGTATGTGCCGTGTCAATGTGTACTAGACATGTCTCTCACAACTCATGTACTGTATGTGCCATGTCAATGTGTACTAGACATGTCTCTCACAACTCATGTACTGTATGTGCCATGTCAATGTGTACTAGACATGTCTCTCACAACTCATGTACTGTATGTGCCATGTCAATGTGTACTAGACATGTCTCTCACAACTCATGTACTGTATGTGCCATGTCAATGTGTACTAGACATGTCTCTCACAACTCATGTACTGTATGTGCCGTGTCAGTGTGTACTAGACATGTCTCTCACAACTCATGTACTGTATGTGCCATGTCAATGTGTACTAGACATGTGTCTCACAACTCATGTACTGTATGTGCCGTGTCAGTGTGTACTAGACATGTCTCTCACAACTCATGTACTGTATGTGCCATGTCAATGTGTACTAGACATGTGTCTCACAACTCATGTACTGTATGTGCCGTGTCAGTGTGTACTAGACATGTCTCTCACAACTCATGTACTGTATGTGCCATGTCAATGTGTACTAGACATGTGTCTCACAACTCATGTACTGTATGTGCCGTGTCAGTGTGTACTAGACATGTGTCTCTCACAACTCATGTACTGTATGTGCCGTGTCAATGTGTACTAGACATGTGTCTCACAACTCATGTACTGTATGTGCCGTGTCAGTGTGTACTAGACATGTGTCTCTCACAACTCATGTACTGTATGTGCCGTGTCAATGTGTACTAGACATGTCTCTCACAACTCATGTACTGTATGTGCCATGTCAATGTGTACTAGACATGTCTCTCACAACTCATGTACTGTATGTGCCATGTCAATGTGTACTAGACATGTGTCTCACAACTCATGTACTGTATGTGCCGTGTCAATGTGTACTAGACATGTGTCTCACAACTCATGTACTGTATGTGCCGTGTCAATGTGTACTAGACATGTCTCTCACAACTCATGTACTGTATGTGCCATGTCAATGTGTACTAGACATGTCTCTCACAACTCATGTACTGTATGTGCCATGTCAATGTGTACTAGACATGTCTCTCACAACTCATGTACTGTATGTGCCGTGTCAATGTGTACTAGACATGTCTCTCACAACTCATGTACTGTATGTGCCATGTCAATGTGTACTAGACATGTCTCTCACAACTCATGTACTGTATGTGCCATGTCAATGTGTACTAGACATGTCTCTCACAACTCATGTACTGTATGTGCCATGTCAATGTGTACTAGACATGTCTCTCACAACTCATGTACTGTATGTGCCATGTCAATGTGTACTAGACATGTCTCTCACAACTCATGTACTGTATGTGCCGTGTCAATGTGTACTAGACATGTCTCTCACAACTCATGTACTGTATGTGCCATGTCAATGTGTACTAGACATGTCTCTCACAACTCATGTACTGTATGTGCCATGTCAATGTGTACTAGACATGTCTCTCACAACTCATGTACTGTATGTGCCGTGTCAGTGTGTACTAGACATGTCTCTCACAACTCATGTACTGTATGTGCCATGTCAATGTGTACTAGACATGTGTCTCACAACTCATGTACTGTATGTGCCGTGTCAGTGTGTACTAGACATGTGTCTCTCACAACTCATGTACTGTATGTGCCGTGTCAATGTGTACTAGACATGTGTCTCACAACTCATGTACTGTATGTGCCGTGTCAATGTGTACTAGACATGTCTCTCACAACTCATGTACTGTATGTGCCGTGTCAATGTGTACTAGACATGTGTCTCACAACTCATGTACTGTATGTGCCGTGTCAGTGTGTACTAGACATGTCTCTCACAACTCATGTACTGTATGTGCCGTGTCAATGTGTACTAGACATGTCTCTCACAACTCATGTACTGTATGTGCCATGTCAATGTGTACTAGACATGTCTCTCACAACTCATGTACTGTATGTGCCATGTCAATGTGTACTAGACATGTCTCTCACAACTCATGTACTGTATGTGCCATGTCAATGTGTACTAGACATGTCTCTCACAACTCATGTACTGTATGTGCCGTGTCAGTGTGTACTAGACATGTCTCTCACAACTCATGTACTGTATGTGCCGTCTTTGTATCAGCAGTGTATCGCTTAAATCTTCTGTACCATGTTGTGTAATAAAATATACCTATTGGTAAAACAGAATGAAAAGATGGGGTGGTAGGGGAAGTGGAATATTCAAACCGCTTCAGGAAGAAATCCAAATATTCTTCCTTCAAGCCTTTTTATCCACTATATAAGAACATAAGAATGAAGGAACACTGCAGAAGGCTTAATGGCCCATACAAGGCAGGTCCTTATCAAAATGACCTCTACCCAAAGCTACCCAAGAATTAACTCCCGTACCCAATGGCACCAATCAAACCCATATGTCGTGCCGAATATGTAAAACTGGTCAGTTAGCAAGAACTCATTTAAAATTAAGTTCTTTCTGAAATTTTCTCTTATACCTTTAAAGTTATATTTTTTTCATTAATGTTAATGTAAAAATTTTTAATTTTGCACCAAAAGAATCTTAGAAAACTTACCTAACCTTATCATAACAAGAGCAATTTATTTTAGCCTAACCCAACTAAATATATTTTAGATTTGTTTACAATAATTAAATACTAAACAAACCCAGTGAAATATATTTTTTTCGTAAGGTTCAGAATGATTTTGGCGAAATTATTGCATACACAAATTTTCACTTGTCATATATGGCAAGATGAGCGTTGCTATTTAAGCCAAGATCGCAAGTTCTGCCTATTCGGCACGACATATATATATATATATATATATATATATATATATATATATATATATATATATATATATATATATATATATATATATATATATATATATATATATATATATATATATATATATATTGTTACGAGTATGGCCATACCCGTTATATTTTATACGAGGATGTGCTCCTTTATTTTATAATATATATGCTAATGCTAATATTGTATTATATTACGTTTTGTTAGCAGTTCTTAATATTGTCATGTAGTGGGAAACCACTAGTGTAAGTGCCGGTTAGCACTTCAAGTACTTAAGTCTCCCTCAGACACGTGACCAACGTGACGTCGGCTTACCACTCAGTGGTACCGGCAGTAGGTTCACCGCCCTCGCTCAGAGCAGGTTCACTACTCTTACTGAGTAGGTTTACAGCACCTGCTCAGAGAAGGTTCACAACCCTTGCTCTGAGTAGTTTTACAGCACTCACTGAGAGAATTTCCTTCACACTCACTCTGACTAGCATTCCAACTTCTAGTCTGGGCTTGCATAGCCAAGGGAGCATA
Source organism: Cherax quadricarinatus (assembly GCF_038502225.1). Lineage (NCBI taxonomy): Eukaryota > Metazoa > Arthropoda > Malacostraca > Decapoda > Parastacidae > Cherax > Cherax quadricarinatus. The sequence goes on along the minus strand of NC_091292.1, from coordinate 51,234,946 downwards.
CCTCACTCATTGACCTCTCATAAGAGACATGTCAAGTTCTCTCTTGTGGTCGTTTTTCTTTCATGATTGAGTTCCTTTCTTAAGCTTGTCACTTTCGAGTTATTTATACTCGGGTAAATTAATCTTTCTAAGTGACTGAATAAGCCTTGTCGGCCTTTGTTAATTTGTGGTCTAGACTATTCTTAGTGATGTTGGATGAAAATGAGACTAAGTCCGTCACTTACGAGTTCTTGTATACTCTGAATTGATAGTTCAGATAAGTCTTGACAAGCATTGTAAGTTACTTTGTGGCAAGGTCTTAATAACCCTTATAGGTGCATATTATTGCTGATTTTAGTACAAACCTCAACCTCGAGAGGTTCATTTATTCATATCAATGTACTGTACGTACCAAGAGGAATGTAAGAGTTAAACTCCTTATTTTATGTTAATCATAACATATCATACATTAAGCTAAAACTCTACTAGTAAAGATTTTAAGTTTTAGTTATTTGTTTTGTAATCCTGAATTCTTATTAAAAGTTATTGTTACAAAACCGTACCCCTCAAGGAAGGTTCCTTGATGTTGGTGAGGGGCTCTTGATTTAGGGAATTGGATCTGTGCTCCAGTTCCCCGAATTAAGCCTGAATGCCTTCCACATATCCCCCCCCCAGGCGCTGTATAATCCTCCGGGTTTAGCGCTTCCCCCTTGATTATAATAATAATAATAATACAAAACCGTAAACAGGCTATATGTTCAACAAGAATGCTACCTTAACACTCTACCATACCATTGGAGAAGGTTAAGAAGACGAGTTTTGTAACATATATATATATATATATATATATTATTGGGACCATGAAAGACTGGTATTAATCAATAACATCACTGCACTAGCCAAGGAGTACAACCCATGCTGCTTTGGCCCGCCTCATGGCACATCCAGCCAAGCTAGATGCTGTACCCACCATCGAAGGATGGTGTGGACGCCTCTGAGCTAATTTCATTCTGCTCCCTGTTTGTGTACTAGCTCAACAAGCAGTATAGTATATTATTGTTCCCTACAATAATTTAATATACTGTACAGGAGTCAGACACAATTTCCAATCATGTTAGAGCGTGCAATAACCTGGCAAATTGGTCGAAAGCAAAAGTACAACATGCTGGATAGAGCAAGGTTGTGGATGGGGTCACAGTGGATGCAGGGATGGTGTACGGTATGTAGAAAGTAATGAACCTCACCATGGTATTCTGGGGGGCTGGGAGGGAAAAATGACCCTCTACAGTGGGGAGTGGTAGCCTGGAGAAGAATGTTAGAGAGTTGGGTGGGTGAGGAACAGACACTCGCTGTACACCTGCTTAAATAATTTATATTTTTTACACTGTCTTACAACAGACACAGCATTATTTGTTTCCCGTGCAGTTTGTGAAAGATGCGGGTATGTGTACTGCTTGACACTGGATGTGGAGTTACCTCTCCACGTGCCTCTCACCCCACCTCTCAGTGGCGTGGGGGAAGCGGCACTGACTGGTCCCTCTCTCGTAACACTCAATACCACACTGTTTCCCACAACATATCCGTCTGATAATAATAATAATAATAATAATAATTACAGGAAAGTGGGTGCGGGAGGGAAGAGGAGCGATTGGTGGAATGATGTGAAGAGAGTAGTAAGGGAGAAAAAGTTAGCATGAGAAGTTTTTACAAAGTAGAAGTGATGCAAGGAGGGAAGAGTATATGGAGAAAAAGAGAGAGGTTAAGAGAGTGGTGAAGCAGTGTAAAAAGAGAGCAAATGAGAGAGTGGGTGAGATGTTAACAAATTTTGTTGAAAATAAGAAAAAGTTTTGGAGTGAGATTAACAAGTTAAGAAAGCCTAGAGAACAAATGGGTTTGTCAGCTAAAAATAGGAGAGGAGAGTTATTAAATGGAGAGTTAGAGGTATTGGGAAGATGGAGGGAATATTTTGAGGAATTGTTAAATGTTGATGAAGACAGGGAAGCTGTGATTTCGTGTATAGGGCAAGGAGGAACAACATCTTGTAGGAGTGAGGAAGAGCCAGTTGTGAGTTGGGGGAAGTTCGTGAGGCAGTAGGTAAAATGAAAGGGGGTAAGGCAGCCGGGATTGATGGGATAAAGATAGAAATGTTAAAAGCAGGTGGGGATGTAGTTTTGGAGTGGTTGGTGCAATTATTTAATAAATGTATGGAAGAGGGTAAGGTACCTAGGGATTGGCAGAGAGCATGCATAGTTCCTTTGTATAAAGGCAAAGGGGATAAAAGAGAGTGCAAAAAATTATAGGGGGATAAGTCTGTTGAGTATACCTGGCAAAGTGTATGGTAGTTATTATTGAAAGAATTAAGAGTAAGACAGAGAATAGGATAGCAGATGAACAAGGAGGCTTTAGGAAAGGTAGGGGGTGTGTGGACCAGGTGTTTACAGTGAAACATATAAGTGAACAGTATTTAGATAAGGCTAAAGAGGTCTTTGTGGCATTTATGGATTTGGAAAATGCGTATGACATGGTGGATAGGGGGGCAATGTGGCAGATGTTGCAGGTGTATGGTGTAGGAGGTAGGTTACTGAAAGCAGTGGAGAGTTTTTACGAGGATAGTGAGGCTCAAGTTAGAGTATGTAGGAAAGAGGGAAATTATTTCCCAGTAAAAGTAGGCCTTAGACAAGGATGTGTGATGTCACTGTGGTTGTTTAATATATTTATAGATGGGGTTGTAAGAGAAGTAAATGCGAGGGTCTTGGCAAGAGGCGTGGAGTTAAAAGATGAAGAATCACACATAAAGTGGGAGTTGTCACAGTTGCTCTTTGCTGATGACACTGTGCTCTTGGGAGATTCTGAAGAGAAGCTGCAGAGATTGGTGGATGAATTTGGTAGGGTGTGCAAAAGAAGAAAATTGAAAGTGAATACAGGAAAGAGTAAGGTTATGAGGATAACAAAAAGATTAGGTGATGAAAGATTGGATATCAGATTGGAGGGAGAGAGTATGGAGCAGGTGAATGTATTCAGATATTTGGGAGTGGACGTGTCAGCGGATGGGTCTATGAAAGATGAGGTGAATCATAGAATTGATGAGGGGAAAAGGGTGAGTGGTGCACTTAGGAGTCTGTGGAGACAAAGAACTTTGTCCTTGGAGGCAAAGAGAGGAATGTATGAGAGTATAGTTTTACCTACGCTCTTATATGGGTGTGAAGCATGGGTGATGAATGTTGCAGCGAGGAGAAGGCTGGAGGCAGTGGAGATGTCATGTCTGAGAGCAATGTGTGGTGTGAATATAATGCAGAGAATTCGTAGTTTGGAAGTTAGGAGGAGGTGCGGGATTACCAAAACTGTTGTCCAGAGGGCTGAGGAAGGGTTGTTGAGGTGGTTCGGACATGTGGAATGGAGCGAAACAGAATAACTTCAAGAGTGTATCAGTCTGTAGTGGAAGGAAGGCGGGGTAGGGGTCGGCCTAGGAAAGGTTGGAGGGAGGGGGTAAAGGAGGTTTTGTGTGCGATGGGCTTGGACTTCCAGCAGGCATGCGTGAGCGTGTTTGATAGGAGTGAATGGAGACAAATGGTTTTTAATACTTGACGTGCTGTTGGAGTGTGTGCAAAGAATCATTTATGAAGGGGTTCAGTGAAACCGGCAGGCCGGACTTGAGTCCTGGAGACGGGAAGTACAGTGCCTGCACTCTGAAGGAGGGTTGTTAATGTTGCAGTTTAAAAACTGTAGTGTAAAGCACCCTTCTGGCAAGACAGTGATGGAGTGAATGATGGTGAAAGTTTTTCTTTTTTGGGCCACCCTGCCTTGGTGGGAATCGGCCAGTGTGATAAAAAAAAAATAATAATAATAAAATATATTTACTTCAAGTACATGTACATAGTATACAGTCCTAGCTGACATCAGTGACATACTACTATATAGAAAGCCTCTTGTTATACTGAACATTACGGGCAAATTAGGTCAGTGTCCCAGGATGCGACCCACACCAGTCGACTAACACCCAGGTGCCCATTTTACTGATGGAGAACATAGACAGCAGGTGGAGAGAAACACGCCTAATGTTTCTACTCTGGCTGGGAATCGAGCCCAGGACCTCGCCGTGTGAAGCGAGAGCTTTAACCACCAGGCCAAGTATTCATCTCTGTGTTAACTGAAAGCATGACACATAGTACAAGACGTAGATGTGTTAATGAAGGAATTTCGAATTTTGTATATGCAACAATCTTAGCCGACACTCCTCCACCACCCACCTTAGCCATCTTTGTCAATACCACCACTCATCACCCTTCACACAAACTGCACAACATATATATATATATATATATATATATATATATATATATATATATATATATATATATATATATATATATATATATATATATATATATATAAAATGTCGTGCCGAATATGCAGAACTTGCGATCTTGGCTTAAATAGCAACGCTCATCTTGCCATATAGGACAAGCGAAAATTTGTGTATGCAATAATTTCGCCAAAATCATTCTAAACCTAACGAAAAAAATCTATTTCATTGTTTGTTTTGTATTAAATTATTGTAAACGTTTTTAAAATATATTTAGTAGGATTAGAGTAAAATAAATTGCACTTGTTACAATAAGGTTAGATAAGTTTTCTAAGATTCTTTTTGTGCAAAATTATAAATTTTTACATTAACACAAATGAAGAAAATATATCTTTAAACGTATAAGAGAAATTTTTAGAAAGGACTTAATTTTAAATGAGTTGTTGCTAATTGACCAGTTTTACATATTCGGCACGACATTTTCTTTTCTCTGAGGATGAGGGTCCCTATAACAGTTCTAGAAGTGGTACCTCCCTATATTATATATATATATATATATATATATATATATATATATATATATATATATATATATATATATATATATATATATATATATATATATATATATATATAATTTTGTTTTTTTTCTTTTTTTTTTCCAACAAGTCGGCCGTCTCCCACCGAGGCAGGGTGACCCAAGAAAGAAAATCCCCAAAAAGAAAATACTTTCATCATCATTCAACACTTTCACCACACTCACACATCATCACTGTTTTTGCAGAGGTGCTCAGAATACAAAAGTTTAGAAGCATACACATATAAAGATACACAACATATCCCTCCAAACTGCCAATGTCCCAAACCCCTCCTTTAGAGTGCAGGCATTGTACTTCCCATTTCCAGGACTCAAGTCCCACTATATGAAAATAACCGGTTTCCCTGAATCCCTTCACTAAATATTACCCTGCTCACACTCCAACAGATCGTCAGGTCCCAAGTACCATTCGTCTCCATTCACTCCTATCTAACACGCTCATGCACGCTTACTGGAAGTCCAAGCCCCTTGCCCACAAAACCACCTTTACCCCCTCTCTCCAACCCTTTCGAGGACGACCCCTACCCCACCTTCCTTCCCCTATAGATTTATATGATTTCCATGTCATTCTACTTTGATCCATTCTCTCTAAATGACCAAACCACCTCAACAACCCCTCTTCTGCTCTCTGACTAATACTTTTATTAACTCCACACCTTTTCCTAATTTCCACACTCCGAATTTTCTGCATAATATTTACACCACACATTGCCCTTAAACAGGACATCTCCAATGCCTCCAACCGTCTCCTCGCTGCTGCATTTACCACCCAAGCTTCACACCCATATAAGAGTGTTGGTACTACTATACTTTCATACATTCCCTTCTTTGCCTGCATAGATAACGTTTTTTGACTCCACATATACCTCAACGCACCATTCACCTTTTTTCCCTCATCAATTCTATGATTAACCTCATCCTTCATAAATCCATCCACCGACACGTCAACTCCCAAGTATCTGAAAACATTCACTTCTTCCATACTCCTCCTCCCCAATTTGATATCCAATTTTTCTTTATCTAAATCATTTGATACCCTCATCACCTTACTCTTTTCTATGTTCACTTTCAACTTTCTACCTTTACACACATTCCCAAACTCATCCACTAACCTTTGCAATTTTTCTTTAGAATCTCCCATAAGCACAGTATCATCAGCAAAAAGTAACTGTGTCAATTCCCATTTTGAATTTGATTCCCCAAAATTTAATCCCACCCCTCTCCCGAACACCCTAGCATTTACTTCCTTTACAACCCCATCTATAAATATATTAAACAACCATGGTTACATTACACATCCCTGTCTAAGACCTACTTTTACCGGGAAGTAGTCTCCCTCTCTTCTACACACCCTAACCTGAGCCTCACTATCCTCATAAAAACTCTTTACAGCATTTAATAACTTACCACCTATTCCATATACTTGCCACATTGCTCCTCTATCCACTCTATCATATGCCTTTTCTAAATCCATAAATGCAATAAAAACTTCCCTACCTTTATCTAAATACTGTTCACATATATGCTTCAATGTAAACACTTGATCTACACATCCCCTACCCACCCGGAAACCTCCTTGCTCATCCGCAATCCTACATTCTGTCTTACCTCCAATTCTTTCAATTATAACCCTACCGTACACTTTTCCTAGTATACTCAGTAAACTTATTCCTCTATAATTTTTACAGTCTCTTTTGTCCCCTTTCCCTTTATATAAAGGGACTATACATGCTCTCCGCCAATCCCTAGGTACCTTCCCCTCTTTCATACATTTATTAAACAAAAGTACCAACCACTCCAACACTATATCCCCCCCTGCTTTTAACATTTCTGTCATGATCCCATCAGTTCCAGCTGCTTTACCCCCTTTCATTCTATGTAATGCCTCACGTACCTCCACCACACTTACATTCTGCTCTTCTTCACTCCTAAAAGATGGTATACCTCCCTGACCGAACTTCCTCCTCCCTTAGTTTATACACTTTCACCTCCCTCTTACTTGTTGCCACCTTCCTCTTTTCCCATCTACCTCTTACTCTAACTGTAGCTACAACTAAATAATGATCCGATATATCAGTTGCCCCTCTATAAACATGTACATCCTGGAGTCTACCCATCAACCTTTTATCCACCAATACATAATCTAATAAACTACTTTCATTACGTGTTACATCATACCTTTTATATTTATTTATCCTCTTTTTCATAAAATATGCATTACTTATTACCAAATCTCTTTCTACACATAGCTCAATTAAAGGCTTCCCATTTACATTTACCCCTGGCACCCCAAATTTACCTACTACTCCCTCCATAACATTTTTACCCACTTTAGCATTGAAATCCCCAACCACCATTACTCTCACACTTGATTCAAAACTCCCCACGCATTCACTCAACATTTCCCAAAATCTCTCTCTCTCCTCTACACTTCTCTCTTCTCCAGGTGCATACACGCTTATTATAACCCACTTTTCACATCCAATCTTTATTTTATTCCACATACTCCTTGAATTAATACATTTATAGTCCCTCTTTTCCTGCCATAACTTATCCTTCAACATTATTGCTACTCCTTCTTTAGCTCTAACTCTATTTGAAACCCCTGACCTAATCCCATTTATTCCTCTCCACTGAAACTCTCCCACCCCCTTCAGCTTTGTTTCACTTAAAGCCAGGACATCCAGCTTCTTCTCATTCATAACATCCACAATCATCTCTTTCTTATCATGTGCACAACATCCACGCACATTCAGACTTCCCACTTTGACAATTTTCTTCTTATTATTCTTTTTAGTAATCTTTACAGGAAAAGGGGTTACTAGCCCATTGTTCCCGGCATTTTAGTTGACTTTTACAACACGCATGGCTTACGGAGGAAAGATTCTTATTCCATTTCCCCATGGATATAAAAGGAAAAGTAATAAGACCAAGAACTATTAAGATAAAATGAAAGAAAACCCAGATGAGTGTGTATAAATAAACATGTACATGTATGTGTAGTGTGACCTAAGTGTAAGTAGAAGTAGAAGTAGCAAGATTTACCTGTAATCTTGCATATTTATGAGACAGACAAAAGACACCAGCAATCCTACCATCATGTAAAACAATTACAGGCTTTCGTTTTACACTCACTTGGCAGGACGGTAGTACCTCCCTGGGCGGTTGCTGTCTACCATCCTACTACCTATTAAGCAAATATCGCAAACCAAGCGATACAAGATGCAAAACACGTGGTTGTTTTGCCTATATATATATATATATATATATATATATATATATATATATATATATATATATATATATATATATATATATATATATATATATATCATTGCTCAGTTTAAATTTATTTAATATTATTTTAATCAATAAGATATATATTTTCCAGTGATTTTCGCAGATTTATTGTATATTTTTTTTACACTGTTCGGCAGGAGTCATCTTTGCTTTTTAAGGAAAACTCACTGCATGTGTAGGTATGTGTGTGTGTGCGCGTAAGATGAAGTCTTAGCGAAAGGTGACTTGACTCATTCCTCTAAGTTTACAGTGATGTCAGAGTATGTGTCAAGTGTCGTTCTCGCTACATCACCTTGTGTAATAACACCACTCACATGATACATCCAGTTTACAGAATATTTTGATGTCACTCAAGCTATTAAAACAGTCACAGCATATACTAATATTATCCAGTATTTGCAAAAGCATCACTGTACTGTAATTACCTTTATTATTTATCGTTATATGTTTATTTAGTGTAAAAATTAATGTTATGTTTAGAATTGTTATTACTTCAATGTTTAGATCTTTGCTGTAATAACGTCATTATCTCTAAAATTTCTCTACCGAATAAACTAGGTTATTGAAGAGTGTGTGTGCTGTATAATCCTTGTGGTTCAGTGCTTCTTTCTGATTATAATAATAATAATTGAAGATTGTGGAGGTGTTGTCTCTGCTTGTTATAGTATTTTTAATGCGGACAGAGAATAAGATTTTAAAAGGTGTTATATTCAGTAAAGAAAGGGGCATTATTTAGTAAAGAAAGGGGCATTATTTAGCAAAGAATGGGGCATTATTTAGTAAAGAAAGGAGCATTATTTAGTAAAAAAGGGGCATTATTTAGCAAAGAAAGGTTCACTATTTATTAATGAAAGGGACATTATTTAGGAAAGAAATGGGCATTATTTAGCAAAGAAAGGGGCACTATTTAGTAATGAAAGGGGCATTATTTAGAAAAGAAAGGGGCATTATTTTAGTAAAGAATTGGGCATTATTCAGTAAAGAAAGGGACGTTGTTCAGTAAAGAAAGGGGCATTTTTTAGTAAAGAAAGGGGCATTATTTAGTAGAGAAATGGGCATTATTTAGTAAAGAAAGGGGCATTTTATGTATCTTGTTTAATCAAATATATGATTTTCTCTTTTTACAGCGAGAAGGCAAGTCTACAACAGACACAGTATAAACAGAAGAGAGAAGCTTGTCTTAAAATCACTCACAGTATATAGTGACGGCACTCAGTGACATAATACAGTACCGTGACATCACTCACTATATACCATACCGTCACTCACGAAATTTATCAACGTAACACGTCACACAGCAAAGTTGTGGTATATAATAACGTTTTCCAAACAACACAATAATTTCACCCACAGTACATTTATCCATCTCTTAACACCTCAGATATTCAAGATTTCTCGGAAACTGATTTGCGATTCAACATTTGTATTGCCTTTGCTATGACGCCGTCGAGTTCTATAAAGCTGGAGCAGATATTCCATTACTATGATATTGTTGAGTTAAAAAAAATCAAAGATTTAACGGATATCGTCGTATGATATCGATGTATTGTAAAAAGTCTTAGCAGATAAAAGTGACAAATATATTTCGGCATTCTTATTTATATTATTTATATTATTTATATTAGTTATATTAAGCGATGCATCTGTCATTAGTCCGTATTTTCTGATGAAAAATATTTCGTCAGTTTTTTTGTAAAAGATGGGAATCCATTTTGAAATATTTCAAGAGTTACTTTTCTCAGCGACATTAATAATAATAATTATAATATTACTTTTATTTTCTGAAACAAACGCTAAAATCGTATGGGCTATACACCGCCTGGGAAATGAGAGGGTTGAAGGGGTAATCGGACATCTGAGAATATTAGGGGTATATGTGTATCTGGTCTTCATCAGTGTCATCCTGTAGGATGCTGAGTCTGTTAATTATTTCTAACTCATTACCTCAACTTAGTATATATTTTTATCCAACATTTCACCTGATGATTTTCCCAAGACGTGATAAATTTAAGTTCACTTCCCTGATGAGTGAGTGTGATTGAGAAAGAGTGTGAATGAGAATGAGTGTATGAGTGATTGTGTGAATGAGAGAGAATGTGTGAATGACAGTGTGTTACTGAGAGTGAGAACATGTGGAAGCATTATCCAGCGTGTTTACGACCGGTGGACGAGGGCAGTCTTTTTCTCTCTCCAATTAGAATGTCCCTCTCAATCTTTCATCCCCGCCCTTTACCCATCCTCCATCTTTCATCCTACTTTCTCTCTCTCTCTCTCTCTCTCTCTGTTTATCTATCTATCTATCTATCTCTGTCTTTTCTTCCATACCCCCATTCCCTCTCTTTTCTTACCGTCTCTTTCTCCCTCTCTGGCTGATACTGAGGCAGTCATCCCCACAGAGCCATCGCCTCTCACCTTTAAGACACGACTCTTTGATAGGCATGAATTGTGCTCTGCTGAAGGGAAATGGAGCAAATGTACCAACCATATATTTTTATTTTGCTTTTTCTTTTATGCCTGTAGCTCTCACACACATACACAAACATTCACACACATCACTGCACGCACGTATTCGCGCATATATTCACATGCAAAAAAAATGCATGCATGAACACACACACACACACACACACACACACACACACACACACACACACGCCTCACTCTTTCTAACTTCTATCCCTCCCTCCCATCCCCGACCCATGAGCATGGACCAGGAAAACAGGAAATCGAAAACCGAAACAAAGTACTGTAACACAAAGGAAACTGAATGTTTTTATTATTATTATTATTATTATTATTATTATTGTTATTATTGACACCTCGGCCGTCTCCCACCAAGGCAGGGTGGCCCGAAAAAGAAAAACTTTCATCATTTATTCCATCACTGTCTTGCAGAGTGCAGAGACTGTACTTCCCATATCTAGGACTCAAGGTCGGCCTGCCGGTTTCCCTAAACCCCTTCATAAATGTTACCTTGCTCACTCTCCAACATCACGTCAAGTCCTGAAAGCCATTTGCCTCCATCCGCTCCTATCTAACACGCTCACGCATGCTTGCTGGAAGTCCAAGTCCCTCTCACACAAAACCTCCTTTACCACCTCCCTCCAACCTATGCTAGGCCGACCTCTACCCCGCCTTCCCTTCACTACAGATTTATACACTCTTTAAGTCATTCTGTTTTGTTTCTTCTTCTTTACATATCCGAACCATCTCAACAACCCTTCCTCAGCCCTCTGGATAATAGTTTTGGTAATCCCCAACCTCCTAATTTTCAAACTACGAATTCTCTGCATTATATTCACACCATACATTACGCTCAGACATGACATCTCCACTGCCTCCAGCCTTTTCCTTGTTGCAACATTCACCACCCATGCTTCTCAACCATATAAGAGCGTTGTTGTAACTTTACTCTCATACATTCCCCTCTTTGCTTCCATGGATAAAGTTCTTTTTCTCCACAGTCTCCTCAGTGCACCACTCACCTTTTTCCGTTCATCAGTTCAATGATTCACCTCATCTTTCATAGACCCATCTGCTGACACGTCCACTCCTAAACATCTGAACACATTCACCTCCTCCATACTCTCTCCCTCCAATCTGATGTCCAGTCTTTCGTCACATAAATTTTTTTTTATCTTCATCACCTTACTCTTTCCTGTATTCACTTTTATTTTTCTTCTGAATGTATGGTACTCAAATCCAAATGGAACAGCTAAAAAGAGTAGGGAATTAGGCCAGTGAATAGTAAAAGCATCCCTTGGCATCATATTACTGCAGATGATGAAATAGGATATTTTCACAGCTGGATATTAGATTATGAGGAAATAGAGTTGGTAAAGTTGTGCTAGTAATCAGAAACCAGTGGAAGTTTGAGAGGAAAGAAATATGGTCAAAGGACTTCATAATACGCATAGACAAGATTGGAAAACCCAATGGCAATATCAGTATTGTACATCCCACCAAGAAGCAGCAGGAGACTAAGGGAGACAAACAACGACAACAAGAGAGCGATGTGAGGAAACAATAGTGCCAGTGTGGCAGTTTATAACCACAAAAAAAAAAAATAAGAAAATCTGGAGCCACACAGAAGACCAGGAACTTGGAGAACTGAGATGATAAACGTGGTGATGATAAACTTTGTGTTAACATGGCAAGGAAACATCCCTAGAAGAGACGTAGTGAAACAGGAAGTCTGGACCTTATGTCCACCTCAAACAATTCTGACCACACAGTACTAAGTTTCACCTAAATATAGGAAGTACTATGTAAGAAACATAGTACGTGAATGAATGGAAAAACCAGACTTGAAAAGTGACACTTCCCAAATGAGGCATTTCGAAAATAAAGAGCATCGAGAAATGGAAACAAGAATGGATAGCGAATGAATTTATGGAGTATGTATGCATTTTTGGAGCAAAGAAAGCAGTAGCAAGAACAGAAATAGGCTAGTGTGAATATAGGCATAAGCAAAAATTGTAAGTTTATCGAAAAAAATAATGAATTCAAAGAACCCATGAAAACAATGAAGTGAGCAGAAGAGGCAGGAACAAATACACATGTATAATGGACAGGATGAACCACAATTCAGGAATGACAAATCTGAACTAAGGTTTATATATGGCTGCAACATAAGGAAGGCGACAAAAAAGGGCGAAGTGTAATGCTGATAAAGGAAAGAGAAGAGTTCATAAGAAAAGTCAAGGAAATCTGGGAGGAGCAGAACTAAATATTCAGGTAGGTATTGTTGGAGGATGTAAAAATGTTACCAGAAAGGTAAACAAAAAATACCACACCAACAGTTTCTGGACTCACAATTCTATAAATCCCGAACTCCCTGAAAAATTATGGTTCCTCCCCTTTCTCTTTTTTTTCTTATTAATTGACAATTTTTTTCATTGGCAATGATGTAAAAAAAAAAATATTTTTCACCAAACCTAACTTTGAAAACTCACTTGTCTCAACGAGGAAATTTTTAATGTCAGTCCTGCTGAACATATATCAGTTTTAAGTTTTTTAATATTATTTAAAACAATAATTTATATATTTCTTTCGTTATGATAAGATTGCATTTCAAACTTACGGCATAAAAAATTTTTTGCCTTTCTTTTCTGGCAAAAAATACCTTAGCTTCTCAGGCCTTACTCGCTGGTTTGGCTTATTCAACGACTCGAATTGTGGTCCTCGGCACTGTGCCAGTGAGCTATGATGCTTACAGTACGAAGCTTCGATGTGTATCACTTAAATAAGTGATACATCTGCTTGTCACATCAAGAAATACCCTCCAGAATTTTATTTATATTTTATCCCTTATTCGGTATAACATGCATCATAAATACCACATAGGTCGCCTTTCTTGTCCACGTACGACATCTTGTTTTAGCATATCAATGTTAGGACTGCAGAAGCCACTTGCAGCGAAGAGTTTCTCTTAATAAATGACGTGAACTGTACGTGTGTTTATCAACAATTTATCGACTTTACAATATGATTGACAACCATATCATCATTTGGTGAATGACCATTAGGATTTACAGTTTATGAGACAGGGTAGCAATAAATCCAGGTCAGTTTTATAATGAATTCCCAATTGAATATCCACTGTATGATTGCTATGTTGTCCTCTTTTTTGACTTTGATTAATAACTCTGGAGTTAACTGGTCATGCTGTCTATCATTTTCGACTAGTTGAAATTTGTTACGAGTTTATTATGTTAAATATCACTGAAGAGTATACTAATGAATCCCTCCTTCCAACCTCGAACTGGTTGCAACATCATATATATCGAGACATTACTTGAATAATAATAATAATAATAATCATAATAATAATAATAATAATAATATCTTTATTTTCTACAAGTACGTGTACATGGTATACAGGTTTTCTACAAGTACGTGTACATGGTATACAGGTTTTCTACAAGTACGTGTACATGGTATACAGGTTTTCTACAAGTACGTGTACATGGTATACAGGTCTAGCTGACATCAATGACATATTACTGTATAGAAGCCTCTTGTTATGCTGAGCATTTCGGGCAGATTAGGTTAGTTTTGTCCCAGGATGCGACCCACACCAGTCCACTAACAGCAAGGTACCCATTTCGCTGATGGGTGAACATAGACAACCGGTGTAAGGAAACACGTCTGGTGTTTCCACCCCTTCGCCGGGAATCGAACCCGGAGCCTTACCATGTGAAGCGAGAGCTTTTGCCACCAGTCCGCGGGGCGTAACAAAGATTTAGATGCTCTAGAGATACGAAAATCTAATATGGCGTTGAAGACTGAAATTTTAAATTATAAATATTTTACAAGATAAATGATTTTATTGGACTTTTAGTGGCATAATGGTGTCTCCCAACAGCATGATGGGTCGTCAGGTTAAAATATCTGTACGTAATTATACGGGGGTGAGCACAGGTGTGTATAGAAGATGTTTAGTGATGATGTGGGTGAGAAATGTGAAATATAATATAGATGAGAAATAAAAAATGTAATATGAATATTCAGTTTGAGAAATGGAATGTGTGAATCAGGTTTATGTTTCTGGTGATTATAACTTAAATTTTGGTGGATAAATCATGTTAGTTTATTAAGTTACTGTATGTCTTAAGAGCTCATGAAAAGATATCGTGTTCATGATGGTGGTTAAGTAGTATCTTGGATTATGGTTGTCATGACATAAGTGTTCAAGTTTTAATGGTCTTCTACAGTGCTCATAAATTATGTGTAAAAGTTGTCTTCATATGTCTAAAGTTTTTGTATTTATTTGTATCTGAATTTAAATTTGTGTACATGTTTGTTTTCATATGTCTTAAGTGATTACATGTCTAGTTTTTTTTTTTTTTGTGATCAAGTGTTAATTTCGTGTTTTTGGTTGATGGTGTACTTGTGAACTTTTTTTTAGTCATTATGTTTTGTGTAAATGTTTATATCTTCATTTGTCTTAAGTACTCATGTCAGAATTTTCTGTAATGGTGATTAGTTGTCATATTTTTGGTGTTCGTGTATATATTTTTGTTGCGTGTGTGTTCATATGGCATATATGATTGTGACTACCATATTTGTGTTTATGTTTTAGTGTATATATGTCTTAAGTATTTGTAATTGTATTTTTTGTGATCGTGTGTTAGTTTTGTGATTTTGGAGATTATTATTTGTTTGTGTAAAAGATTATGGCTTCATATGTTTGAAGTGTACATGTCTATTTTTGTGTGATATGGTGATTAGTTAACATGTCTTTAGTGATCTTAGGATAATGATCTGTCTTCAGTGAGATTAATTTTTTTGTAATCATCTTATTAATTTTGTGCTCATGAATTTGTGTTCTGAAGAGATGTGTATAAAAAGAGTGTCTACTAGAGTGTCTACTAAAGAAGGCCTGGTCACAGACCGGGCCGCGGGGGCGTTGACCCCCGGAATTCTCTCCAGGTAAACTGAGACCTTAGTAAAAGTGATCTGAGTTTTTTATAGTGATCATGTTCGAAGTGTTTGTGTTTATGTTATGCCTTAGATTTATTGGTGACACTGTCATGTCTTAGTTGAAGGTGTTTGTGTCTTAGTTATGGTGTGTATGTCTCATGTATTAAATATGTTGGGATCAAGTGTTTAGTGTTCTTGCCAAGTTTTTACTCATGTTTTTTGTGTATAAGTTTATAATATCTTCATGTGTTAATTTTGTGCTTTTGATGAATAGTGATCATGTCATTATATTCAAAGTGTTTGTGTTCAAGTTTTGTCATGTCTTAGTTGGTGATCGTTATGTCTAAGCGCTTGTGTTTTACTTTTCGGCCCCCCCCCCCATGTCTTAGATTTTTGTGCTCATGTTTCATGTCTTAAATTTTTGTGTTCATGCCATGTAATGGTTGGTTGCCATGTTATAGTGCACATATCTTGGTTTATGTCTTATTTTTGTGATCATCTAATAAGTGTTCATGTCTTAGATTTTGGTTATGTCTTAGATTTTCGGTGAACATATTATATCTTAGTTGGAGGTGTCTGTGTCTTAGTTTTGGTGGTTATGTTTCATGTCTTAAATTTGTTTTAAACATATCATGTATTACTTGTCATGGTATTTTTGTGTTTATGTCTTATTTTGTGTTCTGAAGAGATGTGTATAAAAATGAGTGCTCTGTGATCTTAGTAATAATGTTCTTGGTTAAAGTATTTTGAGGGTATGTGTATAAAAATGTGTATTAGTTGATGTTGAACATAAGATTTTGGTGGATGTTATGGATATTTTTGTTTTTCTGAGATGTGTTTAAAAATGTGAATGTTCTGTGATCTGTAGTGAGATGTTAAGACTTGTTGATGGGTGTTGTAGATCAACTGAGGTACAGGCTGACCTCACTTCTCGTCGGCGTCTCATTGATAAACTGGAAAAGAACTCCATGGTGGGCAAACCCCCAATACCTGGGGGGGGGGGGGGTTGTACAGCTTGGTGTCTTTTTGATATATTACTGAAAAAAAATTGTGTGTGTGCGTGTCTGTGGTTAGGTTAGGTGAGGTCTCAGACTGACTTCACACTTGCTTGGCGCCGTCTGTCCTGTGATCTTATCTCAGGTCGTTAATGCACGTTAAATCCTCTCTGAAGGCATTGGGCAACCCCTCACCAGGCATATAAGAGGGGGTAAGGATCTCATTAGGTGTTGGTTGTGGTGTTGGGGAAATATCGATGGAAAACTTTGTGTTATGGGTATTATAAGTGAAAAGTTGAGAATGAAAATTGTGGGTGTGTGTCTGTCTTGTGGGATATGAGTGAAATTGTGTATTATAACTGAAATTGTGACTTGAAAAGTGATGGTGTTGTGGGTTGTGAGTGAAAAGTTACGAATGAAAATTGTGAGTTGTGGGTATTAATGAAGGTGAGGTGTTGGGGTGGATGTGAAGAGGTGTGAGTTATGAGTGAAATTTTTTTTGAAACTGTATTATAACTGAAATTGTGACTTGGGAAGAGATGATGGTATTGTGGGTTATGAGTGAAAAAAATGGAAGATATAGAATGTTGTGGATTATGAGTGAGAGGGAGATTGGGGATAGTGATATGAAAGGGAAAGTGAGGTGCAGGGAGATGGGTGGATGTAAAGAGGTGAGGTGCAGGGGGTGAGGTTCAGGGGGTGAGGTGCAGGGGGTGAGGTTCAGGGGGTGAGGTGCAGGAGGTGAGGTGCAGGGGGTGAGGTTCAGGGGGTGAGGTGCAGGGGGTGAGGTTCAGGGGGTGAGGTGCAGGGGGTGAGGTTCAGGGGGTGAGGTTCAGGGGGTGAGGTTCAGGGGGTGAGGTTCAGGGGGTGAGGTTCAGGGGGTGAGGTTCAAGGGGTGAGGTTCAGGGGGTGAGGTTCAGGGGGTGAGGTGCAGGGGGTGAGGTGCAGGGGGTGAGGTGCAGGGGGTGAGGTGCAGGGGGTGAGGTGCAGGGGGTGAGGTTCAGGGGGTGAGGTGCAGGGGGTGAGGTGCAGGGGGTGAGGTGCAGGGGGTGAGGTGAAGGGGGTGAGGTGCAGGGGGTGAGGTTCAGGGGGTGAGGTGCAGGGGGTGATGTGCAGGGGGTGAGGTGCAGGGGGGATTCCCTCCCTTTGTGTTGTTTTTTTTTTTTTTTTTTTTGCAATGCCATAAAAGAGGAAATATTCATGATGTGTGTTAGAGGCATTAAACACCTGATTAAAATCTGAAATCTGTGTGCTGCTGACATGCAAAGATTTGTATAGCGAGTTAAAATGAAAACCATTGCTAAGATATATAGACTTTTCAAATTTAAGTCCTGATCATCCCTTGTATGACAATAGCAGGGAGGGAGAGTTAGGTTTATTGAAATCTGAGTGAGTTATTATAATATTAGTGCTAAAAGTGTCCGTCATTTACTAAATATGTTAACGATGATTTCTTGAGAGAAATGTTAATCTGGGACCTGGAGGTTGTACAAACATGGTGCGGTAATGTTGGGTGTTTATCAAATGACACATGTGTTTGGTGGTCACCCGTGACGTCACACCCACCTGGCTTTTACCTGAATCATCTTGTTGTATGCTTACCCTGTAGGGGGGACCTTCGTCGACTATGTCTACCATACCTCTTAATTATATTACTTACCTTTTACTCTGCAGGGGGAGTGAGTGAATCTTTCACTTGAATACTTACCACTTGTATACTTATTCTTGAGATAAATTTTGAAGGGTACCTCGTAGGGGGAGCTTTGCCCACTATGTCTAACTCTGACCACGTAGTGGGGACCCATTTGGTGTTATGTTCAATTTGGAGCTGGAACTCAATCTTAGGGTAACCCCCTCTTGAAAAATCAAGGTAATGCTGATCCGAGGAAATGGAGGGTAATTCATAAATTCGAAACCCATCTCAAAAATTCGAGGAAAAAGTGGTGTTGGTTCAGGAGGAGGTGGTCATAACTTGATCCATGAAGATGGAGAGCACAAAAATGATGGAAAGTTGGCAGCATTTTCGGAGAAAATTAGGAAAAGTTGGGAACATTCGAGTAAATTTTGCAACATTCTCGAAAAGTGGGTAAATATGGCAACACTTCTGGAAAAAATGGGTAACTTTGGCAACAGATTAAATTTTGCACATTCTCGAAAAATACTAAAAAAAAAAAAAAAAAACTCCTTGTTATGGGGATATAGGACCCAACATGTATTTATAAGTAACAGTTACTATAATAATACCTAATTATATTGAATTGATGGGGACTTTGCTCTAAATGTCAGAAGGACTGATCAACCTTATGACTGAGAGGCAGCTGGGTCAAACCTATTTTTCTCAATATAATAGGTTATACTATAGACACATAAACACACAATTTAAATAAGTAGTTTATAAAGTTGTATTTCCTTTTGTAAAAGTAAAATTAAGGTGTGGTAGAATTGTGGTAACTGGAGAATTGTGCTTGGCAAGTCTTTTGTTTTGGTGGGAGGAGCTTAGCCTCTCTCTCTCTCTCTCCCTCTCACTGACTCGCTCTCTCTGTGGCTGACCTTCAACCTGGCAGGATCTCTGGGTCCTTCTCCTATCTTTTGGGGCATCATGTGTGCTCCAGGGGTGAGTTTTTATAATTTAAGTTTTGGCCACCATACCCAGGGTGACTAAAGTGTGTCAAAACACTGGTTAGCCAAGAGTTATGTCAAGGAGAGAGAAGGAAGAGTGTTGGAACACACCATGTGGAGCACAGGATGGAGTGTGTAGATTTGTTTTGAAAATGGAGGCTGTGATTGTATATTCTGTACATATCTATTGAGAATACAGTTATATTTTTATAGTAGTAGTTTACATAACCTGTGCAGAGGGCTGGTGAAAAGGTATCAGAGACACTCAAGATGATCAGCCATGATGTAAGTATTACCCCTAGACAAATAAGGCCATTAAGTAAAAGCTACCCCACACTGGAACATGTAGTGAGAACCTTACAATCAAAGTAATAAGGGACAAACCAACGTAACATGGGAGCTTGACCGGGAGAGTTATTTGACTGCTAAAATAACTCAAAACATTCTTTGAACTATATGTGCTGGTATGGGGTAATAACAGTTGCATGTTTCTGGTAGAATATTTACCAAGGTGGGTCAGTGGAAGTGTTGTTTTCATATATTAGTTTACAGGTTGTTTTTCTCCTAAGGTGGGAGAAAGGTTGAGTAACACATTTTTTGTTGTGGTTATGGTAAGTGCTATGTGCATAGTTTACATTCAATTTGTGTTATTTTATGTACCTGTGGGAAAACTTTGTCCACTGATACTGTAAGAGGGAAGCAAGTGTTTAAAGATAAAACTATGTCAGAAGTTGAGTCTTCAGATTTTTTAGGCTTCAGGGAAGAAGGTAATAATTCATCAGTAAACATGCCTGTTAACAGTGAACATGAGGGATCACCTACTCCAGGTGATATGGAAATGGAGAGAATGAGACTGAAATTAGCTGTACTAGAGGCTGAAATGAAATTAATGAAAGCTAAGGATAAAGAACGTCAAAGGTTAGGAGGTTCAGAACAAGAGCCTGAGCAGTACTTTAACATAACTAAAGCTGCAAATTTTGTCCCTAAGTTTACAGAGAGTGACCCAGATAGATATTTTTCTTTTTTTGAGAAGACTGCTTTGGAGCAAGGATGGCCCAAACAGAAGTGGGCTACCCAAGTTCGCACACAACTTGTGGGTAAAGGATTCCAGAGAGTAGAGACTCTGGAGGGGCAAGATTTTTCTGATTATGATAAGATTAAAGAGGAAGTATTGCTTGCATACCAAATGATACCTGAGAAATATAGACAAAAGTTCAGGAATCAAAAATTTCAGGATGGGCAGACCTTAACTGAGTTTGGGAATGAGAAACTGTTCCTTTTTAAGAAATGGGTTTGTTCTAAAGGAGTTAATAAAGACTATAACAAATTAGTAGATCTGATGGTTCATGAGGAATTGTACAATACAATCCCTGTTGACCTCAGAGAATATTTGGAGGACAAAAACCCAGAAAATCTTTCAGAAGCACTGGATCTAGGTGACCGATTCTTGGCTCGCAGGGAATTGGTAAGTAAAAACAGTCATGCTGCTTCTGAAAATTTCCCCACTCGTTCTAAACCTTATTCCAAGTCCTATGGTCATAAAGGTAAGTGGGACAAGAATTTTCAGGGACAAATGAAGGCTGAGGTGCCCTCTAAAATAGAAGGAAAAGGTAAGTCAGCTGGAGTTCAAAGTTTACCTAGACAATCAGATAATGTTTCAGGTCCTCGAGTAAACAGTACCAGTCCTACACCAAATGGTAAAAATACCTTTAAGAGTTTTATCTGTTACTACTGTAACAAAACTGGACACACTCAAAAGTTTTGCTGGTCAAGGCGGCGAGATCAGGAAAGGGAGGAACCACCCCAGAGGACTCTAACTGCAGAGATACATCCAGTTGCCTGCATTAGGTCTTCAAGGCAAGGTGAGGAGGAACCTTTGGATCTAGACCCCAGGATGTGTATATTTTCTAGTAGGTCCACAGTTGGTTTGCAAAAGAATGTAGGCAGAGTTGAGAACATATTGTCCTTGAGAGATGGATGTAGCACCTACTCTTTGCTACGTGCTGGAGTGCTACCAGTGTCTAAGGATACCTATACTGGGGTAGATATATTGTTGAAGGGTATTACGGGTTCAACCATAAGGACACCTGTACACAAATTATGGGTAGAATCTGCATACCAAGTTGGCTATCTCCCTGTAGGTATCTCAGATGAAATTCCCTTCGAAGGGGTCGACCTCTTATTAGGGAATAATGTGATGGGCTTGTTAGACAGTGAAGAACCACTAGTATGGGGGCAACCAGGCCCCAAAGTTTGGGAGAAGAAGGCTAGGGAGACCCTGCCAGACCTTTTCCCTGTTGGTGCCATCACAAGAAGTATGGCTCATGATCATGCTACCAACAGTCTTCATGATATTTCTCATGAGGATGGTGAAGGCTTAAGTTTGGTAACTCCGCTTTCTGATGTTGAACTGCAGTCAACTGATAAAAGGATGTTCCAGCCAGAGCTGAGCATGATTGGAGAATGGATCAGTTAAATAGTGTGAGAGAGGCTGCACCTGCTAGGGTGCAATTAATTTCTGTGCAGGAAAATGTCGCTGTTGCTGAGGAAGAGATTTTACAGTTAAATAAGTGTTTTCATTTCAGGGAGGAAACTCTTACAAAGAATTCACCTCTGTTTGCAGTATCGATGGAAGGAGAACAAGGGTTTTGTCCCCAGATGGTGATGTCCAAGGTTTCCAGGCATTTCTTCTGGTCTCAGCTGCGGGAGACTGTCAGAGAGTATATTGAGACCTGTCATGTCTTTCAATTTATAGGGAAACCTAGTCGAAGTATTAACCCTGTTCCCCTTCAGTCTATTTCAGCACCAGGTGAACCCTTCAGCAAGCTGGTAGTAGATGTACTTGGTCCATTCCCAAGGACCAAACTGGGAAATGATTATTTACTCACAAATATTTGCTCCACTACCAGGTACCTGGAAGCAGTCCCTCTGCATAAGATAACTGCTCATGTAGTCTTAAGGGTTTTGATGAAGTTCTTTTTTCATGTTGGTTTTCCTCAAGCAGCACAAACAGATCAAGGGCCTAACTTTACCTCTAAGTCTTTTAGAAATGTTTTGAAGGGACTAAAAGTAGAGCCTCAGTGTTCAACTGTGTATCACTCTCCATCTAAAGGGGAAATAGAGAAATTACATCAAACCCTCAAGACAATGATGCAAGCCTATGGTATAGACAATACTAACAACTGGGATGAGATGATCCCTTTCTTTGTATTTGCTGAGTGGGGAAACACTCTGGAATCTCTGAGCTATTGGCTTGGGGATGATGGTGATGCTCCCCCCTCGGAGCTTTTTCTCAGTTTCAGATGCTGTTTGGCTCGTATGAGGTGGATGGTACCAGTGAACGTGCCCATCAACCAGACCAGGATGATGATGTGGGACCATAATATGGACCATGATACTCTGGAGGCTGGAGAGGAAGTGCTGATACTGGAGCCAATTCATGTGAAAATCTGTATAGCAAGTTGCTGTGAGCTGAACATGTTGTGGGGGAAGTTCCCAGGGGTTAGATATAAAACCCACACCCCCAAGCAAGAAAAAAATGAGTATAGTGTACACAATAACCGGTTAAAGGGTTTGAAATTATGTCAAAAATTCAGAGAGACCAATGTTTTAATGGAATGTAAAGGGCTGCAAAACAATAATCTGTATGAAATACCAAAAGTGTATTTAAGAAATAACATGTGTGTAAAAGATTTTGGGAAATGCATGCTTGGTTTTAATGAGAAAAATGTTGGAGAGTTGGCTCAGCCACCTTGGAACTTTATAAAAGTTGGGATGTCAGTAATGGGGAAAAGTTGAAACTCCATGAAGAAATTGTTAAGGAAGCTGAGCCAATTCAACAATTTTTGTGTGGGAAAAATCTGTATGAAAAATTGGAGATGGAGGAAGAAGTGAAATTCTTCCAACGCCAGTTTGTAGTGCTTAGTGAGAGTCAGTGGGCATTCCCATGCTTCATGGTTCCCAAATTAGATGGCACCCTGGGCATAAACACTGACTACCACAAAGTACATTTAACAACTAAGGTTTACAGGGTTAGAAAGATTGATACTTATGCACTAAAAGATGCAAACATTTTAAATAAGCTAAAACATGGAAGATGTGATTTCCATGGTCTGTGTTCCAGTACCATTTTAATGTGTGTAATGCAAATTGTGTTCATTGTGTGCTTAAAATTTGTGTGTGAGATGGAACGTGATGGTATCTGTGTAAACTTAATGTATCCAACCTGGGTGCAAAGAGATGTCTTTGGTGTTGTTGTTGCACTGCGAGAGGTTGCAGAACTGTTACTATCAATGAGCAACCTTCTAAATTTAAATGTCAACATTTTACCACAGGAAAGAATTTTCATTTTGGGGCTGGCTATTCAGCATTTGTACATGTCTCAGGATCTCTTCATCCTGTTCCTGTGTATAGTGACTAAAATCAGACTCTTAAAATGGGCTTTGTTCCTACAGCCTTTTAATTTGAAAGTTAAATATATAAAAGGCTCAGAGAATGTGGTTGCTGATGCTCTCTCTAGATGTTTCATGTAGATGCATGGTGCGTACTTTGTACATAGTGTTTGTCTTGTGCTGACCTTGTTGTTTTTGCAGTGGTGAACTCTTAGCGAGCCTGAGTACTCTCTACCAGCCATCTGACTGTGAAGGGGTCGAGTCAGAGCCAAAAGTGTGACGAGGGTCAGGGTGTAAGTAAATGTGAGTTGAGGCAGTGGTTGACAACCTTCGGTAACATGAGACGTTCAGGAAGGTATGTGATGTTGTGTCTTGGTGTGCTCTTTATACAAAACGGCCCGACGGTTTGCCTTTGTGGTCCCCTGGACCCCTCCATGTTCTATGTCAGCCTCCTCTTCATAAGTTTGGAGGATCTGTGTGGAGTGGGACCTCGGAAGATGGGCTTGAGTGCCTGACCATGTTAAGGATCGTGAGTGTTGACTGGAAGTCTCACTGTTTGGTTCGGCCACCAAGTGAGAGACACCTTGACATGTTTTGTGAAGTTTCCTGCCTGGTGTACACCTGACTGCTCTGGGTTTGGCTCTACTCTCGTCTCCTGATCAGGAAGATGCCACCCTGGAGTACCAGTTGCTTGCTGGATTACCGTAGCAGAGGCACAGGCCTGTTGGTGCGGGCTTTCACAGTGGGCATTGTGTGCAATTTTTGCATTGTAATGTGTATTGTTTAAAAGTCACTAAAATTGTAAATAGTTACACCCTTGAGTATATGGGTATGGTTAAAATGCTTTTCTAAAAAATTCTGCAATCTGTTGTAAATAACAGTAAGTGAAGAGTAGTTATGGTGCTAGGAAATATGTAGCATTTCTAGTAGTCTTGTTTACCGCCTTCAGACTTAAGCAATATACTTTTTACTAGCCGTATCCTGAGGGACACGGCTAGCTTTTGTGAGACTTCGTCTGGAGGTGGGGGTGTTATGGGGATATAGGACCCAACATGTATTTATAAGTAACAGTTACTATAATAATACCTAATTATATTGAATTGATGGGGACTTTGCTCTAAATGTCAGAAGGACTGATCAACCTTATGACTGAGAGGCAGCTGGGTCAAACCTATTTTTCTCAATATAATAGGTTATACTATAGACACATAAACACACAATTTAAATAAGTAGTTTATAAAGTTGTATTTCCTTTTGTAAAAGTAAAATTAAGGTGTGGTAGAATTGTGGTAACTGGAGAATTGTGCTTGGCAACAGTCTTTTGTTTTGGTGGGAGGAGCTTAGCCTCTCTCTCTCTCTCTCCCTCTCACTGACTCGCTCTCTCTGTGGCTGACCTTCAACCTGGCAGGATCTCTGGGTCCTTCTCCTATCTTTTGGGGCATCATGTGTGCTCCAGGGGTGAGTTTTTATAATTTAAGTTTTGGCCACCATACCCAGGGTGACTAAAGTGTGTCAAAACACTGGTTAGCCCAGAGTTATGTCAAGGAGAGAGAAGGAAGAGTGTTGGAACACACCATGTGGAGCACAGGATGGAGTGTGTAGATTTGTTTTGAAAATGGAGGCTGTGATTGTATATTCTGTACATATCTATTGAGAATACAGTTATATTTTTATAGTAGTAGTTTACATAACCTGTGCAGAGGGCTGGTGAAAAGGTATCAGAGACACTCAAGATGATCAGCCATGATGTAAGTATTACCCCTAGACAAATAAGGCCATTAAGTAAAAGCTACCCCACACTGGAACATGTAGTGAGAACCTTACAATCAAAGTAATAAGGGACAAACCAACGTAACACTCCTAACATAGAGTAATTTTGGCTTAGCTAAATTCCGGTATGTATAGTATATATCTTGTTTAAATTTACTTAATACTTAAAATCAGTGATATATATATAATGTCATGCCGAATAGATACAACTTGACATTTTGGCATAAATAGCAATGCTCTTCTTGCCGAATACGGCAAGCGAAAATTTGTGTATGCAATAATTTCGCAAAAATCATTCTGATACTAACGAAAAATATACATTTCATTGTGCTTATCATTAAATTATTGTAAACTTATCTAAAATATATTTAGTTGGATTAGGCTAAATTAAATTGCGCTTGTTATAATAAGGTTAGGTAAGTTTTCTAAGATTCTTTTGGTACAAAATTATTAATTTATACTTTAACATAAATGGAAATATATCTTTAAACATATAAGAAAATTTTATAGAAGGACTTAGTTTTCAATGAGTTTTTGCTAAATGACCAGTTTTACCTCTTCAGAACTATATTTAAAATTAAGTCCTTTTGAAAATTTTCTCTTATACGTTTTAAGATATATTTTTTCATTTATATTAATGCAAAAATTAATAATTTTGTACCTAAAGAACCTTAGAAAACTTACCTAACCTTATTATAATCGCAATTTAATTTAGCCTAGTCCAACTAAATATATTTTAGATAAGTTTACAATAATTTAATAATAAAGAAGCACAGTGAAATATATACTTTTCGTTAGAATCAGAATGATTTTTGCGAAATTATTGCATACACAAATTTTCGTTTGGCCGTATTCGGCATTAGAGCGTTGCTATTTAAGTCAAAATCTCAAGTTGTACCTATTCAGCATGACTATATATATATATATATATATATATATATATATATATATATATATATATATATATATATATATATATACAACTGATTTTAAGTATTTACTAAATTTAAACAAGATATATGTTATACATAGCAGAATTTAGCTAAACCAAAATTAGGCTAGTGTAAGTTATGTTAGGTGAGGTTTCTATTTATGTTTAGTCCAATAACAAAAGTTTTTTTTATAAAGCTTATGAGGAGACGGAGAGGCTACCAGCGCCCCGAAGACGTAGAGTAACAGCAAATGTTGGACACAATTCACACAACTGGGAAGGAGGTGAACAACGTGCTGTGTGACCTAGACATCTTGAAGACCAGAGAGAGGAAGCTGAGGTACTGTACGTGCCTCTAGCAACAATCATCAAGTCTACTGGCACATGACAACTGCCGGAGGGGTGGAAGAGAGGAAATGTAGTTCCAATTTTGAAGGAGACAGTGCTAAACTACAGTGTCACTGACATGCATCGTATGTTCAGTTATGATGAAGGTTATCAGAAGAATGGTGAAGCATGTACATAGGATTGAGTTCATAGAACTGGAATTCTATGACAAGGAAACAAAAGTAAGGCAGGAGAGAGAAGGATGGGTAGATTCGATCTAGTTGGAGTGTTAGAAGGCTTTTATCATAGTACCACACGAGTGACTGGTACAAAAGTTAGAGGAGCAGGCAAGAAATACAGGGAAATCACTGCAGTGGACCAGGACATAGCTGTCAGGAAGGAAGCAACGAGTGATTGTAAAGAGGTATTAAAATGGGTCCATGTGACTCACAGACCCCACCCCACACTACACAATAGACTCCCATAGCATCCTGCCAGGTCTCCCATTATACCAGCCCCGACAACCCCCCCCCCCCCCAAATACAGTGTTGGAAAAGAAACTGAAGGTATGGTACACCAACGCAGATGGAATAACGAATAAATGGGACTGGCACGAAAGAATCACAGAGGCATCACCAGACATCATAGCACTCATGGAAACCAAGCTCACAGGAATGATAACAGATGCCGTCTTTCCAACTGGATATCAGATCCTGGAAAAAGAATTGCACTGCTTATCAAAAACCACTGGAGTTTTGAGGAGCTAGAAGGAGGGGACAGAGGGGAAGCAAGGGATTATGTAGTAGCAACACTTCAGACTAGGGGCACCAAGGTCGTAATTGCAGTGATGCATAACCCACCAAGACAAGAATATGATGAGAACAACTGAGCAATGGTTGATGCACTAGCTGAGGTGGCCAGAAGGGCCCACGTGGGCAGAGCAGAGTTAATATTTTTTGGTGACTTCAGTCACAAGGAAATTGGGAAAACCTGGAGCCACAAGGAGGACCAGAAACGTGGAGGGCTAAGATAATGGAGGTGGTATTAGAAAAACCTCATGCATCAACACGTTAGGGACAGTACCAGAGAGAGGGAAGAGGATGAGCCAGCAAGACTGGACCTCATATTCACCTTGGGTAGTTCAGACATTGAGGACTTCACATATGAATGACCTTGAAGCTAGTGATTACATGGTCCTGAGCTTCGAATACATAGTAGAGTTACAAGAGGAGAGGGAAGCAGAAGGAGTATGATGGGTGAAGCCAAACTACAAAAGAGGGGACTACACAGGCAAGAGAAATTTCCTGCATGAGGTTCAGTGGGAAAGAATTGGTGGGGATATCAGTAAATGAAATGATGGAATGCGTGAGAACAAAATGCAAGGAGGCAGAGGAGACATTCGTACCCAAGGGCAACAGAAATAATGGGAAGACCAGAAAGAGACCTCCTTCACCAAAAGGTGTAGAGAGGCTGAAACTAAGTGTGCGAGAAAATGGAAAAAGTACTGAAGACAAGGGTAAGGATGGAGGCCCAGCGGCAATATGAAAGTGACATAACATCAAAAGCCAAATCTCACCTGAATCTGTTGTACTGCCACATCAGGAGCGCAACAACTGTCAAGGACCAGGTAATCAGGCTGAGGAAGGAAGGAGGAGAAATTACAAGAAACAACCGAGAAGTATATGAAGAGCTCAACATGGGATTTAAGGAAGTATTTTCATTGGAGACAGAAAGGACTCCAGAAAGCCGGAATGGTGCGGTACACCAACAAGCGCTGGACAAAATACACCCAACGAAGGAGGAGGTGAAGAAGCTGCTAAGTGAACTAGATACCTCACAATGAACTAGATACCTCTCTGCTACCTGTCTCCCTGAGAGAGGGAGCAGAGCCCTGTGTGCCACTAATAACAATCTTCAACACCTCTATCAAAACAGGACTACCTAAGGTGAGGTAGACAGCAAATGTAGTCCCAATTTTTAAGAAAAGAGACAAACAGGCAACATTAAATTTGAGATCAGTATCACTGACGTGTATAGTATGCAAAGTCATTGAGAAGATTATCAGAGGAGTGGCGGAGTACCTAGTGAGGAATGAGCTTATACATGGCATGGCAACCTTTTTTTATATTTTATTTAAAACATTACAATAGAAAGTGGAAATTATATTAAAAGGTGCACAAAATGAGTTAAATCACAAATCCCCAATTTACCCTTACAAAAAATGACTACACCAGACAAAAGTGTTCTGACACCCTATCACTCCACACACCATATACACCCAGTTATACCAGAATTATATACCTATGAAGGCTTAAACTTTTGTCACAATTTCACCCCCCCCCCTCCCGCAAAATATTACCATCACCAACCTGATTGCATCTTAACTTGACATTAAAGGATACATAGTAATTATACTATCATGAGTGATACAGTAACACCGTAGACACAAAAATATTAATAACAATATTAACAATGGGATACATGTCTTTACTTAAACACAATGACACCTCAACCTGGTGAAAGAAAATACACTTCAAAAGAGTAATATTCTATTATTTATAATTTTTATTTTATTTTTTTTTAAATATATATAAATTTAATTTTTATTTTTTTTTAGTTTTTTAATTTAAATATTTATAATAATATTTTTTATTTTAAAAATTAAATAGTGTGTCCGGTTATCGTACTCCGGACACCAGTGGTGAGAGGCGTGACTCTCACCACTGGGCTACAGGTTTTTTTTTTTTTTTTAATAGGGTTTCTGGTTCTTGTACCCCCGGACACCAGTGGTGAGAGTCGCACCTCCCTCACCACTAGCCTACAATCTTTTTATTGTAGTTCGTCCGGGTTTCGAACCCCTGACCCAAGTGGTGAGAGGTGCGACTCTCACCACTAGGCTACGGAGTTGGGTACAAAATGAGTACCATAATTACCCCGACACTGCTGCCACAGTCTGGCCACAGCGCTTCTAATATTTAAATATAAATAAATATTATATGAAAATGATATTTTTTTATTATTTTTAATTTATTTTTTATTATAATTTTTTATTTTATTTTTTTTAAGTTGTATAATATTGATAAAAATAATTTTATATTAAATAAATAATTATTATAATATATTTTAAAAGTAGTATGTTTCAAGGAAAGGAAATCTTGTGTCAAAAACCTTCTGGAGGTTTATGACAGGGTGACAAGATAAGAGAGAGAGAGAGAGAGAGAGAGAGAGAGAGAGAGAGAGAGAGAGAGAGAGAGAGAGAGAGAGTGAGAGAGAGAGAGAGAGAGAGAGAGGTGAGAGCAGATTGAATTTTCTCGGACTTTGAGCAGGCTTTCGACACAGTTGTTCACAAGAGATTAGTGCAAAAGCTAGAGGACCAGCCAGGTATAACAGGAAAGGCACTGCAGTGGATCAGAGAATACCTGACAGGGAGGCAACAACGAGTCATCGTATGTGAAGAGGTGTCAGAGTGGGCGCTTATGATGAACGGGATTCCACAGGGGTTATTCCTAGGACTGGTGCTGTTTCTGGTATATGTGAATGACATGACAGAAGGGATAGATTCAGAAGTGTCCCTTTTTGCAGATGTGAAGCTAATGAGGAAAATTCAATTGGACAAGGACCAGGCAGGACTGCAAAGGGATCTGGTTCAGCAACTGGCTCTTGGAGTTTAATCCAATCAAGTGCAAAGTCTTGAACATTGGGGAAGGGTAAAGAAGATTGCAGACAGAGTACAGGCTTGGGGGGCCAAAGACTGCAAACCTCACTCAAGGAAAAGAAACTTGGGGCGAGTATAATATCGAGCAAACCTAGTGAGGCACACATTAACCAAATAACTGATGAAGCACATGGGTGCCTAACAAATCTAAGAACATTGTTTCGACACCTTACTCTGTACACCGTGTATGTCAAGCCAGTATTGGAGTATGCAGCACCAGTTTGGAACCCACACATGGTCAAGTTCGTAAAGAAATTAGAGAAAGTGTAAAGGTTTGCAACAAGACTAGCTCCGGAGTTAAGGGGTATGTCCTACGAGAAGAGCTTAAACGAAATTGACGTGGCGACACTGGGGGACAGGAGGGATAGGGAGACAAGATAATAACATAAAAAATACTTAGAGGAATTGACAGGGTGGAAAAAGACAGGATGCTTCAGAGATGGGACACAGAAACAAGGGGGTCACAATTAGAAGACTCAGAGGAGTCACAGGGATGTTAGGATGTATTTCTTTAGTTATAGAATTGTCAGAAAGGGGAAGAGTCTGGAGAGTGATGTAGTGAAGGCAGGATCCATACATAGTTTAAAAAGAGGTATGATAAAGCTCATGGAGCAGGGAGAGAGTGGACCTAGTAATGACCAGTGAAGTGGCAGGACCAGGAGCTATGAGTCGACCCCTGCAACCATATTTGGGCGAGTACAATTTGGTGAGTACACACACACAAACACACAGAGACTAACACTGCCACACAGACACTAATCCCTGTCCTTCCAAGAAAAAGCAGGAAATAGAAGCAATAGAAACAGTAATAGCTGTTTCGAGAAAGAAACATGGGCAGAAAGACTCAGGGGCACAATGGAACTACAGTGGCTAAATGAGTTTTGCAACACAATGTTGGGGAAGATATCTGTAGAGAGTAAGAAGTGGGAGTTATTAGCTGTAGTTGCTGAGGCAAAGATGTAGAACCTGGCAGAGAAACTGGAAGTATTGAAACTAAATGTAGATATGAGGGCTAATGGGAGCGAGGTAATGAATGCAGGATATCAGTGAACAGTGAAAGGACTGAGGGAGGGGAAGGAACAATGAAATCCCTTGAGGAAACAGTATCAGGCCACCAAGACGTCTGAGAGATAAGGGAAACAACTAAGGAGATGGTTATATTGAACCTAGAGATACAGAGGGAAATAAAATAAGAGGATAGGGAGAGGTTGCTTATTCATGGGGTTCATGAGGCAGAAGGAAGTAAAAGAGATTGAGAGCATCTTCATGGTATCAGGAGAGGACAGGACCAACTGACTAATTTTCAGAGACTTGGATGGTAATCTAGGGGGAAAAAAACACCCAGTCAAATTGATATTCAAGACAGAAATGATAAACAAGATCCTGCAGCAGAAGCCACTGTTAAGAATTTCCAAAAATACCAGGGAGTGTACCTTGACCACGACAAATCACGAAAAGAATGGAAACACCTGAGTAAAAAAGGCAGCAGGGGAGACAGTGCAGGCACAAACAGGTGAGTGCACCCTTGGGGTAAGCAACAAACACAGCTGCCCACAGTCCTGCTCAAACCCTACCACCCAACACCAACCAAACATAATAGCCAGAAAGAAGCCACAATCCACACCCCTCCGAGCACTAATACCACCACAACATTAGCCTATATTAATAGCAAGATCTGCCGACCACACCCTCAGCCTGCACCAACCCAACCCACCTCCCAGAATACAGTTCTAGAAAGGAAACCGAAGGATATAGAATAACAAACAAAAGTGAAGAATGGCTGGAAAGAATCACGGAAGCATCCTCGGACATCATAGCACTCACAGAAACAAAGCTCACACAGGTTATAACAGAAGCAATCTTCCTGACTGAGGAAAGACAAGGCGAGAGAGGTGGAGTTGCACTGCTCATCAAAAACCAGTGGAGTTTGGAAGAGATAGGAGGACTAGGCAGAGGTGTAGTGGACGACTACATAGAAACACATCAGACCAGGGGTCCAAAAGTGTTGATAGCAGTGATATACAACCTGCCACCTAACAATAGGAAACCATGACAATAGTAAAATGAGAGCAACAGAGTGAGGGTGACCACACTAACTAAGGTGGCCAGAAGGGCCCACATGGGCAAGGCAGAGTTACTTGTCATGGGGTATTTCCACCACAATGAGAGTGACTGGGAAAACCTTTAGCCATATGGGGGATCAGACACGTAGAGAGCTAAGATGATGGAGGCAGTACTGGAAAACTTCATACACATGTTAGGGGACACAACCAGAGAGAGGGAGAGAGGGAAGATGAGCCAGCAAATTTGGACCTTGTATTCACCTTGAACAGTTCGGACACAGGGGATATCACACGCGAAAGGCCCCTCGGCGCAAGCGATCTCGTGTCGTGTGTTTCAAATGCAAAGTAGAGTTAACAATGGAAAGGGAAGCAGCTTGAGAAGGACGGGAGAAGTCAGTCTTCAAACTGGGGACTAAAGTGGTATGAGGAAATTCCTGCATGAAGTGCAGTGGGTGCATCATGTAACCACAAAGTGCAGGGAGGCAGAGAATTGCATGCTAAGGGGCAGCAGAAACAATAGGAAGACCAGAATGAGCCTATATTTTACCCGGAGGAGTGGAGAGGCCAAAGCTAAGTGTGCTAGAAGGCAAAGGACTCAGGAAAACAAAGAAGTGAGCCGAAGAGCCAGAAGTGAATATGCAATGATAATAAGAGAGGCCCAGTGGCAATACCAGAATGAATGACCAGGAAGTACGTGAGGAGCTCAGCTAAAGATTCTGGGAGGTATTCACACCTGATGACACTGGAGGACAGCAGGAATAGGCTGAGGATATGATAACGAGGTATTGACAAGGTGGATAGTCACAATGTTTCAGAGATGTAACACAGCAACAAGGGATCACAGCTGGAAGTTGAAAACTACAATGAGTCACAGGGATATTAGGAAGTATTTCTTCAGTCATAGAGTTGTCATGAAGTGGAATAATCTGGATAGTGATGAAGTGGAGGCAGGGTCCATTCGTAGCTTTAAGAAGAGATACGATAAAGCTCATGGAGCTTGGAGAGAGCGACCAGTGAAGAGAGGACAGGAGCTGTGAATCGACCACTGCAACCGCAAATAGGCGAGTACAAACGCACGTCCGTGATTTGGTGTTGGAATGAGTGTATGCAGTGATCAGACCTGGGGCCGGTGGTGTATCTTGTATACGTGAAGGACATGGTGTCCCTGTCCGTAGATCGTGTGAAATTAGTGAGAACTGGGACAGAATGTTTCAGAGATGTTAAACTGGAACAAGAGGGCACAACTGGAAGTTTAAAACTCAGATGAGTCAAAGGGATGTTAGGAAGCATTTCTTAAGCCTTAGAATTGTCAGGAAGTGGAACAATCTGGAGAGTAAAGTGCATGGGGCGGGATCTATACATAGCTTTAAGAAGATGTACGACAAGGGGTCTAGTAGCTGTGAGAGAGTGGACCAGGTAGCGACTAGTGAAGGGGAGGGGCAAAGAGCTGTGAATTGACCCCTCCAACTACATATCGGTGAGTACACAGGCACACTCTTACAACCACACACACGCACACACACTCATAACTAACTTACCCCATACACATACAAACACACAATAGACCAAGTGTCTTAGCGACAAGCGCCTTTGACAAATGGTAACTTAACACATACGTAATCGAACGCACTCGTAGACATTCACACCCACGCACACGCACACACATACAATAAGCAGGAACGATTGGATGCAGCCAAGTTGAGTCCCATGTTAGACAGTAACAGATGAAGTGGTCAATTTGCTTTAAGACTGACAGTCAACAAAGTGTGTCAGAGGTCACTGTCACCAGTAATGGTCTGAACTTGCATTTTATATCGATAGAGATATACATAGCTTCCATTCAAACAGTGTTATTCCAAATTCCCGAAGAGGTACCTTCATCTATTCGATTTCATTTTGCTTATAACTCGAGAACGCCTCATCTAATTTGTTTCAGATTTTCAACACTAGTTAACAGAAACGAGATCCAAATTCTTAATACGATACACATGCTCATGTGCCCCGTGACCAAAGTTGTTGAAGCCTTTCACATCATCTTGGAATGGCTCAGATAATTTCCAGATTCCTCAGTGGCGTAGCTTCGAACATTAAAAACATGTGCAAGAAAATAAGACTACGGCGGAGAATGAAGTTCGAAGGTGTAACAGCAATTTTTATTTGTGTGAAATCACGTTATATAATTTTCAATTTACCTCTTTCGAAAAGGTTTGTTATTAGATGACTGATGCATCTTAAGGCTAGGATAGTACCTATTATGTTTCATTTGCGTGCAAATGTAACGCACCACGCAGAAACAGAGGTATATACAGAAAAAGTTCAGCAGGATTCGAACTCACGTATGGAGGCTATCCATGAATGTGGCTTAGCTCTCTACTCGAAACCTCGGGCCACCAACTTATAGATTCCTCAAAACGATGGAAGCCTTGTTACAAGCCATGTTTCTTCCTAGCGCCGGCACGGGCACACCGGTAAGCGTCAAGCATGTTTCCCATCTATTTCATTCTACTGTATATTCTGGCCACAAGAGCGATATTATATCAATGCACCATGCAGAAACAAGCAAAAGTATATTCAGAGAAAGATCACAGCCAGTAGGATTCGAACCTAGGCGTGTCGTCCACGAGTGTGGCTTAGGTACAGATGGCTCAGAAATGTCAGGTAGCCTGGTTACAAGCCAAGCCAGGGGCTAGGACATCCATCAGGCTTGTGTGAGCATGATAGGAGTGGGCAGTGCCAAGTAGTTTATATGATTTGACGTGCTTTTGGAATGTGAACAAGATAACATTTATGAAAAGAATCAAGGAAACCGATTAAGCAGACTTGATTCTTGAGATGAAATTTTCAGTGCTTGCACTCAGACGGAGGTCTGGAGATGTTGCTTGGAGGGTCATCTGAACTGTAATGTTGGTGAACTTCTGACAAGGCAGTTATTGAATGATTGACACTGAAAGTATTTTCTTCTTTTTCGGGTCACCCTACATCTTTGGGAGACGGCAGGAGTGTTAAGAAACCTTGCGTGTAACTAAAGTTTCCAAACTACACACTGAAGGACCACGAAAGTTAA
The DNA here is from genome assembly GCF_038502225.1 of Cherax quadricarinatus. Taxonomy (NCBI): domain Eukaryota; kingdom Metazoa; phylum Arthropoda; class Malacostraca; order Decapoda; family Parastacidae; genus Cherax; species Cherax quadricarinatus. The sequence goes on along the minus strand of NC_091292.1, from coordinate 51,199,466 downwards.
ACTTAGTTTTCTAGCAATACACAAAAGGACCCCGAAAGTGTAACCTAGTGTTCAAACTATCCACAAGAGACCCTTCCCAAGTTTATGTTCTGCTTAAGTGTATGGGAATCATTTCTCAAACTTACTGAAATTTCATCAGAACTTAGGTTCTTTGGCTTGGATACAAGTACTTCTGGCAGTTTGGTAGACACACAAATGAGGATCACACCTAATACAAAGTTTGTGGTAGTCCTGGGGTCACCATCTTGAACACTGTATGACTGTCCACTTACTGAGGAATATAGAGACAGACAATATGTGATATGTCAAAATATCTTATTAATGGAAATAAGATTCCAGAATTATTAAGCAAGTTTCCTAAATTTGCTTGCAACAGAAAAGTGAACTGTAGATATAAATCCAGTTATACTCCAGTAAACACCTTTAGGGCCTAGTTCCTAGGCCTTATGTATATCCATATCCTCTTGCACTACCGTCCACAGGATGGATATAGGCTGCACGATAATTAAAATTCAATGTGTGGTTTACGTGTTATAAGATTTTAATTAAAAAGATGGCCACCATTGTGCCTAGGCACTTCGGGCAGACTAATACTAATTCTTGCGCTATATTGATATAGGTTATATCTGAACAGTACATTCGAACATATTAAATACGTAATTACATACATTCCCAGTTACATAAATCTCCCGCTTCGGCGGTAAAAACTAAAAATCATATTTCTTGAAATCTCCCTCCTGAACACGTGCTGACGTCATCACTCACCCGCTGCACCACAACTACTGCTTCCGCTCTGAGTTATTATAATAGAGGGAAGATATACGTTAATGTGGGTGTGATGATCCCATCATGAACATGGGTACTTTATTTGTCATAATCTTATTCTTTTCCTGATAATTCTTTTTGGCACTATCACATTTCCCAATTTTTTTCAGTATTTCCTCATATAATTCCTTATTTCCAAATATTTCCCCACAACTCCCATATCATTCTCATTTTATTACCTTCCCATACCATTATCTGACATATCCTTTCCCTTATCTCTTTCTTCTTTACTGCACTTCACCTCTTATTGTAAAACTTTTATTCCAATTTAAATAATCAGCAGAATGTTTTCGAAATAATTTTGAAGGTTCTTCCCATGTTTGAGGTATTCCCCATTATTAAGATATTGGCCCATTTCTAAGATTTTTCCCCATGTACCTGGAGTTTACCTGGAGAGAGTTTCGGGGGTCAACGCCCCCGCGGCCCGGTCTGGGACCAGGCCTCATGGTGGATCAGGGTCTGATTAACCAGGCTGTTACTGCTGGCCACACGCAAGCTGACGTACGAACCACAGCCCGGTTGGTCAGGTACTGACTTTAGGTGCCTGTCCAGTGCCTTCTTGAAGACAACCAGGGGTCTATTGGTAATCCCCCCTTATGTATGCTGGGAGGCAATTGAACAGTCTTGGGCCCCGGACACTTATTGTGTTGTCGTGGCGCCCCTGCTTTTCATCGGAGGAATGTTGCATCTCCTGCCGAGTCTTTTGCTTTCGTAGGAAGTGATTTTTCGTGTGCAGGTTTGGTACCAATCTCTCCAGAACCTTCCAAGTGTATATTATCATGTATCTCTCTCGCCAGCGTTCGAGGGAATACAGATCAAGGACCTTCAACCGTTCCCAGTAGTTTAGGTGCCTTATCGCACTTACGTGTGCCGTGAAAGTTCTTTGTACACTCTCCAGGTCTACAATGTCGCCAGCCTTGAAGGGGACCGTTAGTGTACAACAGTATTCCAGCCTAGAGAGCACAAGCGATTTGAAGAGAATCATCATGGGCTTGGTGTTTCTAGTATTGAAGGTTCTCATTATCCATCTTATCATTTTCCTAGTGGATGAGGTAGATACATTGTTGTGGTCTTTGCAGGCGAGATCCTCTGACATTATCACTCCCAGGTCCTTTACATTACTTTTCCGCCCTATTGTATGGTTAGAATTTGTTGTATACCCTGACCCATTTTTAATTTCTTCAAGTTTCCCATATCTGAGCAGTTGAAATTTCTCCTCGTTGAACTTCATATTGTTTTGAGTTGATTTGGTTGATGTCCACTTGGAGTCTCGCGGTGTCTTCGATGGAGATCACTGCCATGGTAATCCGGGTGTCATCCGCAAAGGAAAACACGGATCTATGGCTTACATCTCTGTCTTTGTCAGAAATGAGGATGAGGAATAGAATGGGAGCGAGTACTGTGTCTTGTGGAACAGAGTTTTTTACCGTGGCTGCCTGGAACTTTACTCTGTTTACTATTACTCTTTGTGTTCTACTTGTCAGGAAGTTATAGATCCATTTACCAACTTTTCCCGTTATTCCTTTATCACGCATTTTGTGTGCTATTACACCATAGTCACACTTGTCGAAAGCTTTTACAGAGTCTGTGTATACTACATCTGTATTTTGTTTATCCTCTACAGCATCCAGGACCTTGTCATAGTGGTCCAGTAGCTGGGACAGGCAGGAGCAACCTGCTCTAAACCCGTGATGCCCTGGATTGTGTAATTGATGGGTATCTAGGTGGTTGGCTATCTGGCTTCTTAGAACCCTATCGGTCTGTAGTTCTTTGCAATTGCTTTACTGCCACCTTTGTGGAGTGGGGATATGTCTGTTATTTTTAGTGTGTGTGGGATGACCCCTGTGTCCATGCTCCCTCTCCATAAAATGCTGAAGGCAACGGATAGGGGCTTCTCGCAATTCTTGATGAATACGGAGTTCCACGAGTCTGGGCCTGGGGCAGACTGCATGGGCATGCCATTAATTGCCTATTCAAAGTCTTGTGGAGTTAGAATAATATACGAGAGTTTTGGGATGACCAAATTTTGTGTTTCATTCATAAAGAATTCATTTGGATTGTCGACCCTTAGAGTGGGGAGCGGCTCGGTGAACACTGAGTCATATTGGGACTTTAGTATCTCACTCGTTTCTTGGCTATTATCTGTGTATGTCCCATCTCGCCTAAGCAGAGGCCCAATACTGGATGTTGTTGTTTTTTTTCAATTTTCTTTATGGCTTTTAGTTCTTTCTGTGATTCTATAAGGTTTTCCCCATTCTAAGATCTCCTCATTTTATCTCATCTCTCTCTTGCAAATATGATTATCTTAGTTAAAAATTTCTCTTTATACGAATTTTGCTGGGAGAGAGAGAGAGAAAGAGAGAGAGAGAGAAGAGGGAGGGAGGGTTGGTGAGGCGGGTATTCCATTCACCGGAAGTAGCAGGTGTGAGTGGGTGACAGCCTGACAGTAAGTCACAATGTTCAGGTCGGCAGGTGAACTCTCATAGGCAACAGTCCCGCGAGACTAGGTATCGATTTTTGTGTGGGAACCACAAGACCCGAGCCAAGAGGATACCGGGTAGAGTGAGAGAGAAGGTAGAGGAGACAGGGAGTTAGGGAGACTGGCTACAGAATAGGAAATAGCCAGAGATCCTTACACATTACAAAAAAAAAATGAATGTAAATAAATGCCTAAGAATATTGTAAGATTAACAAACTGTAGTAGATGATGATGTATCGTGTGGAATAAAAGAATAATAATATCAACAATAAATTGCATTATGATATGTTAACTAATATAAAGATTGTAACAAAATGGTGCGAGGAATCTTTGGGACTTTGCTTGATTAATTCAGCTATATTTTATACGTTAAAAATGGGCCAGTAGGCCTCCTGCAGTGTTCCTTCTTTCTTATGTTCTTATGTATGACCCTTGTGCATTTACCGCTTGGTTTTGATTATAATTTACAAAATGAATAAATCCACTCACTGAACACTTTTCAAAAAGTGAACGATGATTCAACATTAATTATAAATAATCTTCCCAAATAAATATAAACCTGTGAGGAAGCCTGATCTACTCGCCTGCACGTCCACATACCCTGCACGTCCACATACCCTGCACGTCCACATACCCTGCACGTCCACATACCCTGCACGTCCACATACCCTGCACGTCCACATACCCTGCACGTCCACATACCCTGCACGTCCACATACCCTGCACGTCCACATACCCTGCACGTCCACATACCCTGCACGTCCACATACCCTGCACGTCCACATACCCTGCACGTCCACATACCCTGCACGTCCACATACCCTGCACGTCCACATACCCTGCACGTCCACATACCCGACCGGAAGTACTAAGCTCGTGGGGCCCCAACGAGGGGATCACCACCGTCTACAGAACCTGACTCCTGAGGGATCCTCTTACCCCTCACAGAGGTCGCCTCTCAGCTACCTGGAGTCTGAAGAACTGAGACACTTATGCAACACATGGGAATCTTTATTGAGGAAACGTTTCGCCACACAGTGGCTTCATCAGTCCAATACAAAGTAGAAAGGTGTAAGGAGAGGAGGAGTTTGAGGAAATCAGTCCCTCAGCCTGGAGTCGATGTGTTCGGTCCATCAATCTTGTAGGAAGTGCAGCATAGGGCCAGAGAGGTGGCTTATATACTGCAGTCAGGTGAGTCGAAGCAGGAGGAGGCGGGACTACAGTGGGATCTGCCACTAGTGTAAGTAGGTTGTCGTCCAAAGGTTGGACAAGCGTTGAAGTCTTTGTACCAATATTCCATATAAACCACCTCTCTGGCCCTATACTGTACTTCCTACAAGAGTGATGGACTGAACACATCGATTCCAGGTTGAGGGACTGATTACCTCAAACCCCTCCCCTCCTTACCCATTTCTACTTTGTATTGGACTGATGAAGCCACTGTGTGGCGAAACGTTTCTTCAATAAAGATTCCCATGTGTTGCATAAGTGTCTCAGTTTTTCAACTTGTCGGTTTTCAAACCCATTCATCATACCTGGAGTCTACCTAGAGGTTATTCCGGGGATCAACGCCCCCGCGGCACGGTCAACGGCCAGGCCTCCCGGTGGATCAGGGCCTGATCAACCGGGCTGTTACTGCTGGCCGCACGTAGTCCAACGTACGAACCACAGCCCGACTGATCCGGCACTGACTTCAGGTATCTGTCCAGCTCCCTCTTGAAGGCAACCAGGGGCCCATTGGTAATTCTCCTTATGCTTGGTGGGAGGTTGTTGAGCAGTCTTGGGCCCCGAACACTTATGGTGTTTTCTCTTAGTGTACCAGTGGCTCCCCTACTTTTAATTGGGGGTATTTTGTATCGCCTGCCCAGTCTTTTACTTTCGTAGGGAGTGATTTCTGTGTGCAGATTCGGCACCATTCCTTCTAGGATTTTCCAAGTGTAGATTATGATATATCTCTCTCTCTGCTGCGTTCCAACGAGTACAAGTCAAGTGCTTCCAAGCGTTCCCAGTAGTTCAGGTGCTTGACAGAACTTATACGTGCAGTAAAGGTTCTCTGTACACTCTCTAGATCTGCAATTTCACCTGCTTTGAACGGAGATGTTAATGTACAGCATTATTCCAACCTAGAGAGAACAAGTGATTTGAAAAGGATCATCATTGGCTTGGCATCTCTCGTTTTGAACGTTCTCATTGTCCATCCTAACATTTTCTTTGCCCTTGTGATTGTGGAACTGTTGTGATCCTTGAAAGTGATATCCTCAAACATTACTACTCCCAGGTTCCTTACATTATTTTTCCGCTCTGTTGTATGGCCGGAGTCAGTAGTATACTCTGTTCTAGTTATTATCTCCTCCAGTTTTCCATAACGGAGTAGTTGGAATTTGTCCTCATTGAACATCATATTGTTTTCCGTTGGCCATTAGAAAACTTGGTTTATATTTTCTTGGAGGTTAACCGTGTCCTCAATAGATGACAGCCTCATGCAGATCCTAGTGTCGTCTGCTAAGAATGATACGGTGCTGTGGATTACATCTATATGTCTGGTATGAGGATGAGAAACAGGATGGGGGCGAGCACTGTGCCTTGTGGAACAGAGCTCTTCACTAAGGTGTCCATTGTGTTGCAGTGTCTGTCAGACACTGCAACACAATGGACACCTTGGACAACTTTTTCAAGTGAGAACTGTTTGATCTGAGAGTGACATGACCTCTCAGTGGCTACATTCTCACTACTACTACTCTACACCTCTCCTTCCGACAGTATTTAAGTCTCAACACTGGCACTTGATCTTCAGTTAATTCCAGACTTTGGAACAGAACTTCTCCAGGCTGAGGGACTGACAGCCTCAAATCTACGACTTCAAGGGTGATGGACTGATTACATCGTCTTCTCATCTCTACTGCTTCCGCCTACTTTCTGTACTCGACTGAAGAAGCCTACTGTGTAGGCGAAACGTTTCGGAATAAAGTTGCCTATGTGTCTTATCTACCAATAAATACTAGTATTCGTCCAGAGTAATTAAGTTTTAAAATTCAAGAAAATTGTTTGGCATTTTTGGAACGTAATGGACCTAAGAACCTATTAAAATCAATCTTGAGAAGTAAACATTTTCCTCTGTCTTAGTTTTCAAGAATTTATCAGTAGAAAAAATTGATCTTCGAAAATTCGTTGGTTGATCAATGGGGTTTAAAAGCCATCGACTGTTTGGTGGTGATTCACCCCCATCAGCAGATATACACTGACAGGCTTAGAGCCCTTCATGTTTATATCCTGTGTAAATATCATCATCATACCACCAACAGTGAACTGGCCAGAAACTGAATTACAAAGCGGCCATTATTACATTGTTTATTATTAATATTATACGTTTGCTCATGTAATTTAATAAAATAGTAATTTAATAAAATAGTAATTTAATAAAATAGTAATTTGCAAATCGACTATTATCATTTTGCTTAAAACTCGTTAGTTGTTCTTTGGAGATTATAGCTCTATTAAACTGTCTATTGTGCCGTGAATTAAACGTTTTGGTTACAGCTCATATAATTACAAATTGCTCTCAAGTGAAACTTGCAACTCCAAACACTGGAAACATTTGGTTAAGACAACGGCAAGATTCCGAAAATTGTGAAAAAGACAAATGCAGTGGAGACCTTTATTTGTATGACGTTTCACCCGACTTTATAAAACCTAATGTTTTGTGAAACTATGTGTATTTTTCACTAAAAACATATCAAGAAAAACCTTTGATTTCTTATTGGAAACATGTCTCAAGATGGCAGGCATATGGAGATACCTGAGAATACATACATTTTTCTAAATCGGTATTTTCATCAAACAATCCAATCGAGGTAACCTACAATAAAATTCCCAACTCTTCTGGAGATGGTTGTGTACGAGCTTGTTGACCCGCATCTGGAGTTCAGACTTCAAGTGAACCTTTTTTACCCATGTACAGATGATTGATGAATCACTGCACTGAAGATGATTAAGCAAACATTGTCTAACGAAACATGATACTATTGTATACGATGCCAGGCTTGCTAGTGTATCACTTGGCTTGCTGTGGCTTTTTGGAGTACCATGTGAGTGGATGCGGCTTGGAATTGTATCACAGTTGTTTACGGCTTGGAATTGTATCACAGTTGTTTACGGCTTGCAGTTGTATCACAGTTGTTTACGGCTTGCAGTTGTATCACAGTTGTTTACGGCTTGCAGTTGTATCACAGTTGTTTACGGCTTGCAGTTGTATCACAGTTGTTTACGGCTTGCAGTTGTATCACAGTTGTTTACGGCTTGCAGTTGTATCACAGTTGTTTACGGCTTCATGGTTCGTCACATTACTTGGAGAAGCTGATTGTAGCATGATTGCCAGGCTTTGTGTAGTGTCTCATTGTTGTGTAGTTCCTGGTGGTGAGTCACACGACTGGCTGAATCTTAATGGTGTGTCATATGGACACGCGAAGCTTAAGTGTCATATTCCTGGACGAGAGTTAATGGTTTGTCATATGCCTGGGCGAGATTTAATGGTGTGTCATATGCCTGGGCGAGATTTAATGGTTTGTCATATGCCTGGGCGAGATTTAATGGTGTGTCATATGCCTGGGAGAGATTTAATGGTGTGTCATAGGCCTGGGCGAGATTTAATGGTGTGTCATATGCCTGGGAGAGATTTAATGGTGTGTCATAGGCCTGGGCGAGATTTAATGGTGTGTCATAGGCCTGGGCGAGATTTAATGGTGTGTCATAGGCCTGGGAGAGATTTAATGGTGTGTCATAGGCCTGGGCGAGATTTAATGGTGTGTCATAGGCCTGGGCGAGATTTAATGGTGTGTCATAGGCCTGGGCGAGATTTAATGGTGTGTCATATGCCTGGGCGAGATTTAATGGTGTGTCATAGGCCTGGGAGAGATTTAATGGTGTGTCATAGGCCTGGGAGAGATTCGTGGAGATCACGTAGCTAAAAGATTGACTTGTCAGATGCTGGATGATGCTTGGTGGCGTGTCACGTGACTGAGTGATGATTGTGTGCCACGTGGCTCGTTGACACGGGGTCACTCGTGTCACTGCAAGAATGACAAGCTCATTGATGACTTATGAGGGTGACATACTTGATACAAACACTTATTAAGAGCGTTGATGTAGCTGTTTAATTATTGATGACTCTGCATGATATGGAAGATATGACGCTCTAACTGAATGACATAGATGATGTAGTGTGTTGGATGATATGGATGATAAAGTGTGTTGGTTGGATGACATGGATGATATGTGTTGGATGATATAGTGTGATAGCTGGGTGACATGGATGTTATAATGTGGTAGCAGGATGATATAGTGTGGTAGCTGGATGACATGGATGATATAGTGTGGTAGGTGGGTGACATGGACGATATTGTGTCGTTGCTGGACGAAAAGGTTTATATACACTTTGAGAGAGTTCTAAGTAGCATGACTGCAAACCGCTTGGATTCCCAGCAATTAGACAATCCAGGATAACATGGCTTTAAAGGTCGCTCCTGCCTCTAGCAACTACTGGACCATAATGACATGGTTCTGGATGCACTAGATCACAAACAGAATGTTGGTCTATACACAGATTTTGCGAAAGCTTTCGAAAAATGCCATCATGGTGTAACAGCGCACAAACTGGCAAATTGGGCAGATAGATCTTTAACTTTCTAACCAATCGAACGCAAAAATTAGTGGTGAGCAGAGTTAAATTGGAAACTGCCATAGTGAAAAGCTCTGTCCCACAAGGCACAGTACTCGAGAGGTGGGTAATAGTGAGAGGTGGGTGATATTGAGAGGTGGGTGATATTGAGAGGCGAGTGATATTGAGAGGTGGGTGATATTGAGAGGTGGGTGATATTGAGAGGTGGGTGATATTGAGAGGTGGGTGATAGTGAGAGGTGAGTGATATTGAGAGGTGGGTAATAGTGAGAGGTGGGTGATATTGAGAGGCGAGTGATATTGAGAGGTGGGTGATATTGAGAGGTGGGTGATAGTGAGAGGTGGGTGATATTGAGAGGCGAGTGATATTGAGAGGTGGGTGATATTGAGAGGTGGGTGATATTGAGAGGTGGGTGATATTGAGAGGTGGGTGATATTGAGAGGTGGGTGATATTGAGAGGTGGGTGATAATGAGAGGTGGGTAATAGTGAGAGGTGGGTGATATTGAGAGGTGGGTGATAGTGAGAGGCGGGTAATAGAGGTGGGTAATAGTGAGAGCTGGGTAATAGTGAGAGGTGGGTGATATTGAAAAGTGGGTAGTAGTGAGAGGTGTGTGATATTGAGAAGTGGGTAATAGTGAAAGGTGGGTAATAGTGAGAGGAGGGTAATAGCGAGAGGTGGGTGATATTGAGAGGTGGGCGATATTGAGAGGTGGGTGATATTGAGAGGAGGGTGATAGCGAGAGGTGGGTGATAGTGAGAGATGGGTGATGTTGAGAGGTGGGTAATAGTAAGAGGTGGGTGATAGTGGGAGGTGGGTAATAGTGAGAGGTGGGTGATATTGAGAGGTGGATGATATTGAGAGGTGGGTAATAGTGAGAGGTGGGTGATAGTGGGAGGTGGGTGATAGTGGGAGGTGGGTAATAGTGAGAGGTGGGTGATAGTGAGAGGTGGGTGATATTGAGAAGTGGGTGATAGTGAGAGGTGGGTGATATTGAGAGGTGTGTAATAGTGAGAGGTGGGTGATATTGAGAGGTGGGTAATAGAGAGGTGGGTGATATTGAGTGGTGGGTGATAGTGAGAGGTGGGTGATATTGAGAGGTGGGTGATAGTGAGAGGTGGGTGATATTGAGAGATGGGTGATAGTGAGAGGTGGGTGATATTGAGAGGTGGGTGATAGTGAGAGGTGGGTGATATTGAGAGGTGGGTGATAGTGAAAGGTGGGTGATATTGAGAGATGGGTGATAGTGAGAGGTGGGTGATATTGAGAGGTGGGTGATAGTGAGAGGTGGGTGATATTGAGTGGTGGGTGATAGAGGTGGGTGATATTGAGAGGTGGGTGATAGTGAGAGGTGGGTGATATTGAGAGGTGGGTAATAGAGAGAGGTGGGTGATATTGAGTGGTGGGTGATAGTGAGATGTGGGTGATATTGAGAGGTGGGTGATAGTGGCAGGTGAGTGATAGTGAGAGGTGGGTGATAGTGAGAGGTGAGTGATATTGAGAGGTGGGTGATAGTGAGAGGTGGGTGATATTGAGTGGTGGGTGATATTGAGAGGTGGGTGATAGTGAGAGGTGGGTGATAGTGAGAGGCGGGTGATATTGAGAGGCGGGTGATATTGAGAGGTGGGTGATATTGAGAGGTGGGTGATATTGAGAGGTGGGTGATAGTGAGAGGTGAGTGATAGTGAGAGGTGGGTGATAGTGAGAGGTGAGTGATAGTGAGAGGTGGGTGATATTGAGTGGTGGGTGATAGTGAGATGTGGATGATATTGAGAGATGGGTGATAGTGAGAGGTGGGTGATATTGAGTGGCGGGTGATATTGAGAGGCGGGTGATATTGAGAGGTGGGTGATATTGAGAGGTGGGTGATAGTGAGAGGTGGGTGATATTGAGAGGTGGGTGATATTGAGAGGTGGGTGATATTGAGAGGTGGGTGATATTGAGAGGTGGGTGATAGTGAGAGGTGGGTGATAGTGAGAGGTGGGTGATATTGAGTGGTGGGTGATATTGAGAGGTGGGTGATATTGAGAGGTGGGTGATATTGAGAGGTGGGTGATATTGAGAGGTGGGTGATATTGAGAGGTGGGTGATAGTGAGAGGTGGGTGATAGTGAGAGGTGGGTGATATTGAGAGGTGGGTGATATTGAGAGGTGGGTGATAGTGAGAGGTGGGTGATATTGAGTGGTGGGTGATATTGAGAGGTGGGTGATAGTGAGAGGTGGGTGATAGTGAGTGGTGGGTGATATTGAGTGGTGGGTGATATTGAGAGGTGGGTGATATTGAGTGGTGGGTGATATTGAGAGGTGGGTGATAGTGAGAGGTGGGTGATAGTGAGTGGTGGGTGATAGTGAGAGGTGAGTGATAGTGAGAGGTGAGTGATAGTGAGAGGTGGGTGATAGTGAGAGGTGAGTGATAGTGAGAGGTGGGTGATAGTGAGAGGTGGGTGATAGTGAGAGGTGGGTGATAGTGAGAGGTGGGTGATAGTGAGAGGTGGGTGATAGTGAGAGGTGGGTGATAGTGAGAGGTGGGTGATAGTGAGAGGTGAGTGATAGTGAGAGGTAGGTGATAGTGAGAGGTGGGTGATAGTGAGAGGTGAGTGATAGTGAGAGGTGGGTGATAGTGAGAGGTGGGTGATAGTGAGAGGTGAGTGATAGTGAGAGGTGGGTGATAGTGAGAGGTGAGTGATAGTGAGAGGTGGGTGATAGTGAGAGGTGAGTGATAGTGAGAGGTGAGTGATAGTGAGAGGTGGGTGATAGTGAGAGGTGGGTGATAGTGAGAGGTGAGTGATAGTGAGAGGTGGGTGATAGTGAGAGGTGAGTGATAGTGAGAGGTGGGTGATAGTGAGAGGTGGGTGATAGTGAGAGGTGGGTGATAGTGAGAGGTGGGTGATAGTGAGAGGTGGGTGATAGTGAGAGGTGGGTGATAGTGAGAGGTGAGTGATAGTGAGAGTTGGATAATAGCTAGACACCCCCTCCCGCTGTGACTTTAATAAATAATGAAATAATTATTTGATATTAATATATAAGTGATGCTTATCCATGTACTGACGACTATGTTGTTTATATATTATAATACAAATACAGTTTTATTTGCTTAATACGAATACATTATCCACTGAATCTTGTGTTTCTGGTTTTTAAACGTTGCAACCTACCGTAGATCCTGGACTTATTTTTCAAGTATTAATAACTAATATAACTATTATAGTTATTGATCTAAGACGAAAACCAGCAATTATGTGGATATCCACGAAACACTGATTCAATTATCCCAAGGATACAGATATTGGCATGTGTTAGGAAGTCTAGAATGTTGTCCTCGTATAGTCCACATGTGTCACCTCAATGGGAAGATGTGGTGTAATCTCTCGTGGTAATGGAGGAGGACCAGGGTAATAACATGCCCGGAAATCCATTTAGCTGCAGATGACACATAAACTTGTAAGTTTTTTGCATTATGTGTCATCTAATTCTTGTGCTGGATTTCCCAAAATAGCAGTTCCATGAACTTAACTTTGTTTATTATTGTTATTATCTTCACTAATTACCTCTTTGGTTAAACATTGATAGATGAGAATTAATATAAGAAGAATACCTTATTCCAATAATGCTGAGTTGTTAACCCTCTCTCTGTGTGAATCTATATAATGTTTGAAAATTCTGGACACTTTCCTTTCTGTAGTATGATGAGCTGCTGACTGTTCTGATTAATTTTTCCTTTTGAAAATATCACTGCTGGCCTCAAAGTACCTGTAGCCCAGGGCTCTTGTATATAGATACTTTTAGAATCAAAACAGTTTTATTAGGAAACGTTTTGCTGCAAGGACTTTGTCAATAACAAAACACAACCTAGTGCTACCCCGGCGCAGCGTTAAAGTTAGCTGGCCGACCGACATATTGGCCTGACACCCTCGTACTGACTTCTTTTTTTCTAATTTATATTGATATCTTTCAAACTGTACATTAGACTGACGAAGCTGTCAGGGACGAAACGTATATCTTTTCAAATATTATCATTTTGAAAAAAAAGGGCTATTTCACGTTTTTTCCGACAAATATCGAGATCCAGTACCCAGATCGGTCTTAATAAGATGAACTAAATATCTTTGACTTCTTTAAAGGGAACTTTGGTAAGTCACTTAGTTACTAAATATAAATTTGTAATACATATCTGTGTATGATGATTCTCTCGTGGTGACTCACACATGGAATTATATGTTGGTTTTCAAATGTACCAAAAATACTATTAACAATAATAACAAATATAACTAATCTCATTGTTCGGAAAATTAAACGTGTTTTCGGCTAATGGATGAAAGCAATTTATATGTATAAATTCTGAAATCATAAATGCTTATTGGAAATATATTTTACGTGAAATAAGTAATTGAAGTATCAAAAAATCAGAGTTGTTAATATCAATAATATCAGTTCCATGAGCAACATTATCAGATATATAATCATATATATAATCAACATCATCACATATATAATCTGTTCCAAAATCATGAGCATGACTATTAACATAACTGATGATATCAGCACCAGCATTACTAGTGGTGATACAATTATGACAATGATATACATTACCGACACGTATATGAGTAAGACTCGTGTGCAACAGTAGGATATTAATATTGTTGAAACGTCAAATACAGAGGAGAATAATGCGGAGACAGCGAAGTCAAGATGATGGGAAGAGTCGCAACATCTTGAAGCGGTCAGTCTCTCAACCTGGAGAAGAGTTTAGTTCCCTGGTCTGGAATAATGTGAAACGGAGAGTGCAGGGAAGTGTGGACAGACGAAGAATAGTTCTGGAGAAGTGTCTTCAGCCGTAGAAAGAGTGCCAGGGCGTTGATGGCAAGAGACGAAGGCAGCACAGACGATGGCAGCACTTCACTAAATAGTTGGTGAGGGTGATGACTGGCAGGCGCTTCAGTTCGGGAGAGTATTTCAGAAGGCAGTGGAGTATTGACCTGGAAGCTTATGGTGGATTCATTATTGAGGATCCGTTCCTAAGTCTTCTGAGTCGGTATAAATTTTATGGGGATGTCATTCTCGTTGATGAGTCTTTTAATGAAATTACGTAATTGAGTAGTTGTAGGATGGAACTCAGTGGAATTTTACTGTTCCGTTGCAGAATCTCGTGTATAGTTCCATGGAGTACATGATGGTACTTTTTGAGGGTGTGAAGGTAGAGATTTTTCCATTCATGGCCGCGGATATGGCCGTTAGGTTTTATATTCTCTAGACTAGTGATGACATCGGCTTTAGCTCCTTGTACTCCCGAGTAACTTTTGGCAATGGTTTCAGCAACTTCGGTGAGAGAGATGGCGGCTTGAGTTTATGGGACAGAGGTGTCAGTAGTGGGTGCAAAGTTATAAAGTTTGGGGAATGTCAAAGAAGACCACAGACGGAGTACAGGATCAGGAGACAAAAGCTACAACCCTTACTTAAGAAGGACTGTGGAATAAGTAGTGTGCCAAGGATATCACCTGAGATGTACATCAACCAAATAACTGCTGCAGAAATGCACGTCTGGCAAATGTAAGACTAGATGTAAAACTAAAGAGTCCTTCACGGCACTATAGAACGTGTCCTTCAGGTCTGTATTGGAGTATACAGTGCCAGTATGAAGTCCAGAAAAAAATCTTTAATAATGATACTAATAATAATATCTTCATTTCTACAAGTGCATGTACAATGTATACAGACCATAGCTGACATCACTGACATACTACTGTATAGAAAGCCTCTTGTTATGCCGAGCATTTCCCACAATTCGAGCATGTCAAGAAATCGGAGAGAGCGCAGAGGTTTGCATCTAAAATATGTTCCAGGACAATGCGGTATATCCTGTGAGGAGAGGTTAAGCAAACTCAGCTTGATGACACTGGAGGATTGAAAATCTAGAGGTACGATGAGCCTCTTGAAGCCAGGAAAGGGTGAACCTAGTAGCGATCTGTGAAGGGACAGGACCAGGAGCTGAGACTCGACACCTGCAACCATATATTGGTAAGTGAATGAATCCGTGAGTATAGGAAAAAAGGGATGCTTGATGGGTGGACAGGGGCAGATGGGTCGAGAGATGGGAATCAGGAACACGATGGCAAAGCTGGAGGTTGAGAACACAAGCAAGTCACTGGAATGTTAGGAAATATTTCTTCACTCTTTCAGGCAGCTGTAGCTAAGTAGTTTAAGGCATCACGCTGGGAGATAAGCCACACTGGAGGACAGCGACAAACATGGGTTTGAATCCTACTGGCTTCGTTCTTTCTGTGTGAGTGCGTAGTAGACACACACATACACACACACACACATACACACACACACATACACACACACACATACACACTCACACACACACACACACACACACACACACACACACACACACACACACACACACACACACATACACACACACACACACACACACACACACATATATATATATATATATATATATATATATATATATATATATATATATATATATATATATATATATATATATATATATATATATATATATCTATATATGAAATAAGATCACAGTAAACAGGTGATTTCAGAATATGCAAAACAACCACTCTGAAAGAATAGAAAAATTCCAAGCGCTTTCGTGACTACTCACATTATCAAGGAACTATGAAAGTAAAGCATCCAAGGAAGCTATATAAGGGGTCTGGCCAGCACCTCACTATCAGATCCCACAACGGTTAAACACCTGACGCGCGCCGACTCAACTTGGATAGGTCCTTTGCACAACTCACCCACAAACTATTCTATCCAAGAAAATTTAAAAATTATTTGTCCAGTGTATTATTAAATTCTTCCCAAATTCTATTAATTATAAATGGATCTAATTTATATAAACCAACGGAAATATTCATATTATTGTCAAAACTGCTTTTTATGAAACAAGATTCAATTATATTCCTGTCGACCATGGACTTGCTTGATACTACTTTCTCAACTTTTTGAAAATCAATTGGATGGTTAAAATCTCTTACATGAATAAATAGAGCATTGGAATCTTGTCCAGTTCTAATGCTATATTTATGTTGTTTTAATCTTAGTTCGAGATTTTTACCAGTTTGACCGTAATAAACTTTATCGCAAATTTTACAAGGAATCTTATAGACACATCCATCAGCATTTTGGGGGGAATTCTTTATCAAAAGTTTTTTTACTGTATCAAGATTTTTGAATAAAACTTTAATATTAAAAGTCTTAAGAAGAGAAGGTATATCAACCAAGTTTTCATGGTAAGGGAGAACCAACATATTTTTAGTTGAATAAGGCTGGTTGTCCCTTTTTGGATTGTAAAAAGTATTTCTAGCAACTTTAAAAGATTTATCAATTACATTTCTTGGGTATTTTAAATCATTACCTATTTCATAAATTTTGGATATTTCCTCATCTATGAACTCAGGACTACAAATTCGTAAAGCTCTCAAAAACATTGATGAGAAAACAGACAGTTTGACTCTATCTTGATGCGAGGAATAATAGTGGACATAGGAACAGTTATTTGTAGGTTTTCTGTAAATTTTAAATTTGAATTCATTATTACCCTTAATAATTAAAACATCTAGAAAAGGCAATGAGTTATTTTCTTCAAACTCAACAGTAAAGTTTATAGAATGGGCTAAGCTATTTAATTTTCCTAGGAAATGGTGTATATCTACATTTTTGGGCATAAGACACAAAATATCATCAACATATCTGAACCATTTAGCTCTATTAGGGAGGATTGTGTTAAGTAACCTTGTTTCAAAAAATTCCATGTATAGGTTACTAAGAACAGGTGAAAGAGGATTTCCCATTGCCATACCAAACTTCTGAGTGTAAAACTTATCATTAAATAAAAATTTTGCATCAACAATGCAAAGTTTAATAAGTTTAATGATAGTAGGAACTGGCAATGGTAAATCATAGTTAACGAGTTCTTCAGATAAGAAATTTAATAAATCATCAACAGGAACTTTCGTAAACAAGGAAGTAACATCAAAACTAACCATGACTGACTTAAATGATTTTAACATGGTTAGTTTTGATGTTACTTCCTTGTTTACGAAAGTTCCTGTTGGTGATTTATTAAGTTTCTTATCTGAAGAACTCGTTAACTATGATTTACCATTGCCAGTTCCTACTATCATTAAACTTATTAAACTTTGCATTGTTGATGCAAAATTTGTATTTAATGATAAATTTTACACTCAGAAGTTTGGTATGGCAATGGGAAATCCTCTTTCACCTGTTCTTAGTAACCTATACATGGAATTTTTTGAAACAAGGTTACTTAACACAATCCTCCCTAATAGAGCTAAATGGTTCAGATATATTGATGATATTTTGTGTCTTATGCCCAAAAATGTAGATAAACACCATTTCCTAGGAAAATTAAATAGCTTAGCCCATTCTATAAACTTTACTGTTGAGTTTGAAGAAAATAACTCATTGCCTTTTCTAGATGTTTTAATTATTAAGGGTAATAATGAATTCAAATTTAAAATTTACAGAAAACCTACAAATAACTGTTCCTATGTCCACTATTATTCCTCGCATCAAGATAGAGTCAAACTGTCTGTTTTCTCATCAATGTTTTTGAGAGCTTTACAAATTTGTAGTCCTGAGTCCATAGATGAGGAAATATCCAAAATTTATGAAATAGGTAATGATTTAAAATACCCAAGAAATGTAATTGATAAATCTTTTAAAGTTGTTCGCTTAAACATTAGCTGAATTGATACTTTCTCTGTCCATATTACTACCTCATATTTTTTTTTTTTTTTTTTTTTTAAATACTATCAATTGATATTACTTAATAAAATTAATAAATATCATTTTTACTAAAATTTCAATTTACTCTTAACAATTTTGACATTTAATAACCATTACTTGTCTATTTACCTTTACCTGTTTTAATACCACATTTACTATCCTAGATTACTCTTAATTACCTTGTACTGCCATATAACCTCAAGTATAACTACCAGTGCAATATTGAATGAAATAAACATTACTTTTTCACTTTTTTGTAATCATTATTACTTACTAAAATTTTATTAAACACCATATTTACTACCAGTCAATTTTAATTTTGTACATTAAACATTATTTTATACTTCTCATAACATTTTGTAGCCAAATTTTCAAGTTTTTATATTCAACCCCAACCTTTATATTATCCCTTGTACCTGTGTACCTGTCTACCCTCTTACTATCATATTATAATCAAGACATTACCATTGTTATTTTTTTACTATTATTCTTTTGTACTTTAATTGTGAATTTTATTTTCTCAATTTAAATCTAGGTATAATCTTGATCTTGTCAACAACCTTTACCAGACTCTAGTGCAATTGCAAGTACCATTTCAAATTGTATTTTTATATTATAAGTTTATATTATAATTCCTACCATCTGCCCATTTAACTTTGCTTACCATTACTTAATTTTAGTCCCTTATATGTTTTCTCCTTTATTTTAGCTTTATATAACTATCCTAGTTTATATATTCACAATTGTTAAAATAATCAAGGTGCTATTCTTAGGTGCTAAAGTAGAATAAGTTCACAATTTTGCCATTATATTCCAAAGCTCATTTTTTTGATTACCACTTTATTGGTCACCACAACCTATATTAGTCCCTTTTATATTATAATTTTATACTATAATTCTAACTTTAAAAAATTACCTTTATAGTACTACCTACTATCATACTCCCAAGCTCCACTATTTGATCATCACTTTATTTGTATTAGTCCCTTAACTCATTATTTTACATTTGTTAAATAATCCAGGTGCTATTTTTTAGCTTAAGACTATTTACTTTGTTTTATACTTAATTCAAACTATAGATTCACTACAAATCTTATGATTACAAGCATTGATCCTGATACCAACCTCTTATTTAATGACTTAAATGAATCAAACAGTAACTGTAATTACTACACTGCAGAACAATCAAAGGCACTTCTCAGTGCCAACAACAACATAACTATATTTAACTACAATATCAGATCTTTAAGCAAGCATTACGATGACCTCATAGCATTACTAAATTCCTTACATGCCAATATGTCCATCATTACACTAACTGAAACCTGGCTAAAGCCTGATAGTACAGATGTCTATGCCATTCCTGGTTACACAGCCATACACAACTGTAGGCCAGATCAACAAGGGGGTGGCACAGCCATATACTACTCAGACCAACTAGAATGTATCACTAATACTTGCACAAGGGATGAACATGGGGAATATATAATAGCTAAATTCAAATCAAAGTACCTACAAAAACCTCTCACATTGATAAACATCTACAGAGTTCCACAGTCAAACATTAGCCAATTTAGTCAAAATCTAGGAAGTATGATAACTGATGCACGCATGAACAAAGATCACTTACTACTCTCAGGTGACTTCAATATAAATCTCCTGCAAGACCAGGACCCACACGTTACTGAATTCACAAACACAATGAGTAACTGTATGTTACTACCAACAGTAACAAAACCTACAAGAGTTACAGAGACTAGTGTTTCCCTACTTGACCACATCTGGACCAACACCATATCCCCTTTAAAATCAGGCATAATTACAGATAATACCACAGACCACTACCCTACTTTCCTCATAACAACTCTTGGTAAACTACCCCAAGACACTACTAAAGTCACCTTCAGACTTCACAATGAGGCAGCCATTAATAACTTCACAACAGCAATAGCAAACATTGATTGGCACACTGAGCTAGAAACCTATACAGATATTGACGAATGTATTAATAATTTTCTAAAAAAAACCCAATACCTCTATAACAAGCACTGCCCCAAAAAAACTAAACAGATGACAGCAAAGAGACTGAACAGTCCCTGGCTAACACCCAGCATTCTCAAATCCATAAATACAAAACACCAATATGAAAAACAGTACAGAATGGGTCACATAACCAGAGACCAAACAAAACGTTACTCGTCAATCCTAACCAGCCTGATAAGAAGGGCAAAAAAATTGTATTATGAGAACAGATTATCCAACTTACGAGGTGATATAAAAAAGACCTGGAAAACCCTATCAGAAATTCTGGGAACAAAAAAGATATCACGAAATAGCGAAATAAAATTAGCAAAAACAGATGAACCCCAAATCCCACCAACAGAAACAGCAAACAGACTCAATGATTTCTTCTCCACTATAGGACAAAACCTTGCCAATAAAATCCCAAGCTCAGATACCCCACCAAATGACTACCTCACCGGCAACTACCCGAACACACTGTTCCTAGCTCCGACTAACCCATACGAAGTCTCCCTTATTATCAACGCACTAAAAAACAAGGCAGGAGATTTAAATACCTTACCACCCCTTATATACAAAAAAGTGTCACAAGTGCTATCACCAATCATTGCAACACTCTTTAACAAATCCATTGAATCCTCCACCTTCCCTACAGTACTCAAAATAGCAAGGGTCACCCCGATCCACAAAGGAGGAGACCAAACAGAGTTGAATAACTATAGGCCAATATCCAACTTACACCCTCTCTCAAAAATCTTCGAAAAATTAATTCATAAACGAATCTACTCCTACCTTATCTCCCAAAACATACTCAACCCCTGCCAATTTGGATTCAGGCCTAATAAAAATACTAATGATGCTATTATACACATGCTAGAACATATATACACTGCAATAGAGAAAAAAGAAGTCCCACTGGGGATCTTCATTGACTTACGTAAAGCTTTTGATACAGTTGACCATGACTTGCTCCACGTAAAATTGTCACACTATGGTATAAGAGGGCACTCCCTCAACTACCTCAAGTCTTACCTCAGCAACAGAAGCCAATATGTGTACGCAAATGGGGCAAACTCTTCTGCACAACCAATTACAGTTGGTGTCCCACAGGGAAGTGTCCTTGGCCCTCTTCTCTTTCTCCTATACATAAATGACCTTCCAAATGCTTCGCAATTACTCAAACCCACACTATTTGCAGATGACACTACATACGTCTTCTCTCACCCGAGCCCAGTCACGCTAGCCAATACTGTAAATACCGAATTACAGAAAATATCTACCTGGATGAGGACTAACAAACTTACACTAAACATTGACAAAACCTACTTCATTCAGTTTGGTAACAGAGCTACAGATGTCCCTCTTAACATAATGATAAATGGATCACCTATCACAAAACTAACAGAGGGAAAATTCTTAGGAATCCACCTTGATAATAGACTCAAATTTCATACACATATACATCAAATTTCTAAGAAAATTTCCAAGACTGTAGGCATACTATCGAAGATACGGTACTATGTTCCACAGTCAGCCCTCCTGGCCCTATATCACTCTCTTATTTACCCCTATCTCACCTATGGAATTTGTGCATGGGGCTCAACAACAATTAACCATCTCAGACCACTAATTACCCAACAAAAGGCTGCAGTCAGAATGATAACAAATTCTCACTACAGGCAGCACACTCCACCAATATTCAATACACTAAACCTACTCACCATACAAAACATCCATACTTATTACTGCACCTATTACATACATAGAACACTTAACTCTGATATTAACCCTCCCCTCAAACATCTCCTTGCCAACCTCAACAGAACACATGACCATAACACAAGGCACAGATCACTCTTTGATGTTCCTCGTGTCCATCTCACACTATGCAAAAACTCAATGCACATAAAAGGCCCTAAAATCTGGAATTCATTACCTGTAAATATAAAAGAAACACAACCTGTTTATAAATTCAAGTCTCTTCTCAAAGATTACTTACTCACCCAAAACCAAATAAATACTGAATAACTGAACATTATAAATTGTATATCTTAAATGTTTCTCACAATTATATCACATAAATGTTAAACCTAAAACCCAATCTAACTTATTATTTTTTAAATACACTACCTAACAGAATCACTACCTAACTGAATGCAACCATATGACCTGTCTTTGTAATACTCACTTGTGCTTTATAGTTATCTGTTTACATTAATGTTTTATCACTGATTTCATCATTGCTTAGTAGCAGCGCTGTATAGTCCTTGTGGCTTAGCGCTTCTTTTTGATTATAATAATAATAATAATCATTGCTTAGTTAATCTTAAGTTAATTTTAAGCCAGCCCGTAATGCTATGCATAGTATAAGTGGCTTTGGCATACTGCTCTTATCTGTATTTTTTTGTACCTCTGTATGTGTGCACAAATTGAAAATAAATAAATAAATAAATAAATAAATAAATCCAAAAAGGGACAACCAGCCTTATTCAACTAAAAATATGTTGGTTCTCCCTTACCATGAAAACTTGGTTGATATACCTTCTCTTCTTAAGACTTTTATTATTAAAGTTTTATTCAAAAATCTTGATACAGTAAAAAAACTTTTGATAAAGAATTCCCCCCAAAATGCTGATGGATGTGTCTATAAGATTCCTTGTAAAATTTGCGATAAAGTTTATTACGGTCAAACTGGTAAAAATCTCGAACTAAGATTAAAACAACATAAATATAGCATTAGAACTGGACAAGATTCCAATGCTCTATTTATTCATGTAAGAGATTTTAACCATCCAATTGATTTTCAAAAAGTTGAGAAAGTAGTATCAAGCAAGTCCATGGTCGACAGGAATATAATTGAATCTTGTTTCATAAAAAGCAGTTTTGACAATAATATGAATATTTCCTTTGGTTTATATAAATTAGATCCATTTATAATTAATAGAATTTGGGAAGAATTTAATAATACACTGGAAAATAAATTTTAAATTTTCTTGGGTAGAATAGTTTGTGGGTGAGTTGTGCAAAGGATCTATCCAAGTTGGGTCGGCGCGCGTCAGGTGTTTAACCGTTGTGGGATCTGATAGTGAGGTGCTGGCCAGACCCCTTATATAGCTTCCTTGGATGCTTTACTTTCATAGTTCCTTGATAATGTGAGTAGTCACGAAAGCGCTTGGAATTTCTCTATTCTTTCAGAGTGGTTGTTTTGTATATATATATATATATATATATATATATATATATATATATATATATATATATATATATATATATATATATATATATATATATATATATATATATATATATATGCAAGGAATTCGCAAGAGCAGGCGAAATATACACAAACACTGATCTCTGACTGAAGAAGACTCGAACCTATGAACCTTAGAACAAGGTACGCAGTGCTCTACCAATCTACCCACACT
Organism: Cherax quadricarinatus; assembly: GCF_038502225.1. Classification (NCBI taxonomy): domain Eukaryota; kingdom Metazoa; phylum Arthropoda; class Malacostraca; order Decapoda; family Parastacidae; genus Cherax; species Cherax quadricarinatus. Next base: position 51,176,250 of record NC_091292.1, on the reverse strand, counting down.
GGACAATATCTTGGCGTGTAGCTTGCGGTACACGCCAAGGTATTGTCCAGTGTGGGTAGATTGGTATAGCACTGCGTACCTTGTTCTAAGGTTCGTAGGTTCGAGTCTCCTTCAGCCAGAGATCAGTGTTTATATATATATATATATATATATATATATATATATATATATATATATATATATATATATATATATATATATATATATATATATATATATATATAGTCTGTATAATATCAACTCGTATTTTTATACCTTTTAATTTTATCTTTCAAAACACCAACATTGCTCACCACTTCCCTGCTCTTTAATTACTACTTCATCATACATGTAAACATATGAATGTGAATTAAAACATATGTTTGACTTGTTTGTGCGATCATATCAATTTTGGTGGAAGAGCAATAATCCACCAAGTTTGTATGACCATGTATCATATCGTGTATTTGCAATAATCCGCAGAGTTTGGCCTCTGGTATGTGAGTGTGGCGCAGTCTCTCTATAATATATTTGACCCTTACATTTTTATTGCTTGTAAAATTTTGTATATTGCATTTTATTTTATTTATTCACGGGAAATATTGGCTTGGGGGTTCACGGTGAACTGGAAATACAGGAAATATGAAGAAATGAAGAGATGATTAAGAAATATAAACCGTGTTTACAAAAATATAAACCCTGTTTACAAAAATATAAACCCTGTTTACAAAAATATAAACCCTGTTTACAAAAATATAAACCCTGTTTACAAAAATATAAACCCTGTTTACAAAAATATAAACCCTGTTTACAAAAAATCTGGTTATCTCCGTTTTAGTTATTTTCTGACTCTCGGCACCACAAGTAGAAAAAATCCGCTATCCCCTCAACAAAATGCGTTATATATCATCACGCAAAATTCGGTAGGGTTTGGCGTTGGCAAATATGTCCAGTGTCCCTCATTAACTCCTCACAGCTCTCGTCAATCATTTCCCAAATTTCGTGAAGATCAGTATGGTAATTCTTCATTTATGGAAGATGGAACGCTCTGCTCACAGACCATCACTGGCTGGATTTAGCGTAAAAAAAAATATTTTCCATAATTCTGAGAAGAGAATTTACTATTTTTGATGATGATGGTTTGGTCTTCAATGCCTCTTGTTGGAAATTTTATATTTAACCTTCCCTAACAAAATAGAAATGTGGTGAACATAAACGTTTTTAATAATACATTTTCTTCGACAAGAGTGAATAAAAACCAGACGTACAGAACTACTTTTTTTATCTGGAAAATATTGTTCTCTCTAGAGCTTCATAAAGTCATTACCTGATAGAGCTCTGCAGGGAGCTTTGTCAGGTCATGAGCTTGTTCTGCAACCTGCGTCTTTCTTCCCTCATCATCATTTATAATGTTTAAGTGTTAAAAGTTTAAAAGCACCGCTAATAAATTTCATTAAGACCGCCAGTTGAAGACGGCTGAGAATGATGTCACTAGAAATTCAGGCAAAGGATGTGAGGGATTATTACTACGTCTGTGAGATAGCTCTCAGGTGTGTGCACAGTGACTTAATATTCAGGTGTGTGCACAGTGACTTAGCACTCAGGTGTGAGTACAGTGCATTAGGACTCAGATATTTGCACTATTATTTAGGACTCAGCTCTTTGAGTAAGGACACGGGTGTGAGAACACTGAGATAGGGTTCAGAGTAAGAGCTGAATGTTATTAAAAGTCTGAGAGTGAGCACTAGCAGTTAGGAATCACAGTGAACACTCTGAGATTTAGACTGGTTGAGGACTATGAGTTTGATTTCAGAGATAATATGTGAGTTTGGACGTTGAGTTAGCACTAGTGTTGGTTATCATAGCGAGGTCTTTGAGTTAAGCTTAACATAATCACTACGAATTAAGAATTAAAATGAAAATTGTAACTTAGGTCTCTGTTGAGAGCATTTAGTTTGGTTTGTCAAGAGGTTAGTGTGTTAAGTCTCTGTCATAACCATCTTAAATTAGGTCTCTTTCGTTATCACTGAATGTCGTGAGCATTAGGAGTAACTTAGGATCCTGTCTTGACCATTGTGAGACTGTTCTTTCTTGTGAATATTGTCAGTAAGGTCCCTAGCGTGAGCATTGTGAGTCGGGGCCCTTCTCATAATCATTGTGGTGTATCTCCCGATACAAAGGGAGTCTGTGAGTTATACTTCTGTCTGTGAGTTATGCTTCTGTCAATAGCAATGTGAGTTATGTTGGAAATGGTATAAAATACCGACTAGTTGACGATTAAGACACATGTGCAAAAGTTAGGTATTTTTAGGGTTGAAACGTTTCGTCTACACAGTAGACTTCTTCAGTCAAATACAAAAGCAGCAGGTGTAGTAGTGAAATGAAGATGATGTAATCAGTCCATCACCTACACACATACACATGCTTACACACAAAAATACATTCACTCATGGAGCAGAGAGAGAGTGGACCTAGTAATTACCAGAAAAGAGGTGGGGCCAGGTTCTGTGAAACAACCCTTGCAACTATAAAGAGGTGAGTACAAATTGGAGTACACACACACACACACAAACACACACACAAGTGCAAAGTCATGAAGATTGGGGAAGGGCAAAGAAGACCGCAGACGGAGTACAGTCTAGGGGGCCAGAGCTTACAAACCTCACTCAAGCAAAAAGATCTTGGGGTGAGTATAACACCAGGCACATCTCCTGAAGCGCACATCAACCAAATAACTGCTGCAGCATATGGGCGCCTAGCAAACCTCAGAACAGCATTCCGACATCTTAATAAGGAATCGTTCAGGACCCTGTACACCGTCTACGTTAGGCCCATTTTGGAGTATGGGGCACCAGTTTGGAACCCACACCTAGCCAAGCACGTAAAGAAACTAGAGAAAGTGCAAAGGTTTGCAACAAGACTAGTTCCAGAGCTAAGAGGTATGTCCTACGAGGAGAGGTTAAGGGAAATCAACCTGACGACACTGGAGGACAGGAGAGATAGGGGGACATGATAACGACATACAAAATACTGAGAGGAATTGACAAGGTGGACAAAGACAGGATGTTGCAGAGATGGGACACAGCAACAAGGGGACTCAGTTGGAAGTTGAAGAAACAGATGAATCACAGGGATGTTAGGAATTATTTCTTCAGCCACAGAGTAGTCAGGAAGTGGAATAGTTTGGGAAGCGATGTAGTGGAGGCAGGATCCATACATAGCTTTAAGTAGAGGTATGATAAAGTTCACGGTTCAGGGAGAGTGACCTAGTAGCGACCAGTGAAGAGGCGGAGCCAGGAGCTTGGACTCGACCCCCGCAACCTCAACTAGGTGAGTACAACTAAGTGAGTACACAAACACACGCGCACACACATGCACACACACACACATGCACACACACACACACACATGCACACACACACACACACACACACACAAACACACACACACACATACACACACACACACACACACACACAAACACACACATACACATACACACACACACACACACACACACACACACACACACACACACACATGCACACACTCAAGAGGAAGATCAAACACAACCTCCCTCACAACCACCTACAGAAGCCCCCCAACCAGGACTACCCCAATGCAACCAAACATTCTAATCCAAAACACACATGCCATATCCAATGCCCACACCCACCTCATTACAAACTCTACCCCCACAGCAACCACCCATAGTCCCTTATCAGGTCTCCCACTTCCCCAACCCCAACGTACCCCCCCAGACCACAGTTTTAGAAAAGAAGTTGAAGGTGTGGTATACAAATGCAGACGGAATAACAAATAAGTGCGAGGAGTCGCATGAAAGAATCAAGGAGGCATCCCCAGACATAACAGCACTCACAGAAATAAAACTCACCAGGATGATAACAGATGCAATCTTTCCACCCGGATATCAAATCCTCAGGAAAGATAGAGGGAGGAGAGGGGTAGGAGGAGTTGCACTGTTCATTAAAAACTGGTGGGGTTTTAGGGAAATGGAAGGAATGGATGGAATGGGCGAAAGGGACTACTTAGTAGGAACAATCCAGTCTGAGGGCCATAAGGTGGTAATTGCAGCAATGTACAACCCGCCACCGAACTGCAGGAGGCCAAGAGAAGAATACGACGAGACCAACAGAGCAATGATCGACACACTAGCCGAGGTGGCCAGAAGAGCTCACATGGGGGGAGAAAAGTTACTAGTTATGGGTGATTTCAATCACAAGGAGATTGACTGGGAAAACTTGTAGCCCCATGGAAGTCCCGAAACATGGAGAGCCAAGATGATGGATGTGGTACTGGAAAACCTCATGCATCAACATGCTAGAGACACTACCAGAGAGAGAGGTGAGGATGATCCAGGAAGACTGGACTTTGTATTCACCTCGAGTAGCTCGGACATCGAGGATATCATGTAAGAAAGGCCCCTTGGAGCTAGTGATCATATGCTTCTGTGCTTTGACTACATAGTTAAGGTACAAGTGGAGAGAGTAACAGAAATAGGATGAGAGAAACCAAACTACGAAAGGGGGAGGGGACTTCACAGGCATGAGGAACTTTCTGCAAGACGTTCAGTGGGAGAGAGATCTGGCAGGAAAACCAGTAAAAGAAATGATGGACTATGTCGCAACAAAATGCAAGGAGGCAGAGAAGTGGTTTGTTCCCATGGGAAACTGAAATAATCGGAAGACCAGAACGAGTCCTTGGTTCACCCAAAGGTGTAGGGAGGCAAAAACTAGGTGTACTAGAGAATGGAAAAGGTACAGAAGACAAAGGACCTAGGAAAATAAAGAGATCAGCCGAAAAGCCAGAAACGAATATGCACAGATGAAGAGGGAGACTCAGCGACAATACGAAAATGACATAGCATCGAAAGTCAAGTGTGACCCGAAGCTGTTGTATAACCACATCAGGAGGAAAGCAACAGTCAAGGACCAGGTAATCAGACTGAGGAAGGATAGTGGGGAGTTCACAAGAAATGACCAAGAGTTATGTGAGGAGCTCAACATGAGATTTAAAGAAGTATTTACAGTGAAAACAGGTAGGACTCCAGAAATCAGAACAGGGAGGTACACCAACAAGTGCTGGATGAGGTACACATAATCGAGGAGGAGGTGAAGAAGCTGCTATGTGAACTTGACACCTCAAAGGCAGTGGGACCAGACAACATCTCTCCGTGGGTCCTTACAGAGGGAGCAGAGATGCTATGTGTGTCACTAACAAATATCTTCAACGCATCCATTGAAACTGGGCAACTACCTGAGGTATGGAAGATGGCAAATGTAGTCCCAATTTTTAAAAAAGGAGACAGACACGAGGCATTAAACTACAGACCTGTGTCACTAACGTGTATAGTATACAAAGGCATGGAGAAGATCATCAGGAGGAGAGTGGTGGAGCACCTGGAAAGAAACAAGTGTATAATCGACAACCATTATGGTTTCATGGAAGGAAAATCCTGTGTTACAGACCTGCTGGAGTTTTATGCCAAGGTGACAGAAGTAAGACAAGAGAGAAAGGGGTGGATAGACTGCATTTTCTTGGACTGCAAGAAGGCCTTCGACACAGTTCCTCACAAGAGGTTAATGCAAAAGCTAGAGGATCAAGCACACATAACAGGTAAGGCACTGCAATGGATCAGAGAATACGTGACAGGGAAGCAACAACGAGTCATGGTACGTGACGAGGTATCAAAGTGGGCGCCTGTGACAAGCGGGGTTCCACAGCGGTCAGTCCTAGGCCCTGTGCTATTTTTTTAAATGGGAATGACATAACGGAATGGATAGACTCAGCAGTTTCCTTGTTTGCAGATGATGTGAAGTTAATGAGAAGAATCAAATCGGTCGAGGATCAGACAGGACTACAAAGAGACTTGGACAGGCTACAAGCCTGGTCCAGCAACTGGCTCCTTGAATTTAACCCCGTCAAATTCAAAGTCATGAAAATCGGGGAAGGGCAAAGAAGACCGCAGACACAGTATAGTCTAGGTGGCCAAAGACTGCAAACCTCACTCAGGAAAAAAGATCTTGGGGTGAGTATAATACCGAGCACATCTCCTGAGGTGCACATCAATCAGATAACTGCTGCACTGTACGGGCGTCTGGCGAACCTAGGATAGCGTTCCGATACCTCAGTAAGCAATCGTTCAAGACTCTCTACACCATATACGTCAGGGCCATCCTGGAGTATGCAGCACCAGTTTGGAATCTGGTCAAGCACGTCAAGAAATTAGAGAAAGTGCAAAGGTTTGCAACGAGACTAGTCCCAGAGCAATGGGGATTGTCCTACGAAGAAAGGTTAAGGGAAATTGGCCTGACGACACTGGAGGAGAGGAGAGTCAGGGGAGACATGAATACAACATATAAAATACTGCGCGGAATAGATAAGGTGGACAAAGACAGGATGTTCCAGAGATAATAAACAGAAACAAGAGGTCACAATTGGAAGCTGAAGACTCGGATGAGTCAAAGGGATGTTAGGAAGTATTTCTTCAGTCAAACAGTTGTCAGGCAGTGGAATAGCCTAGACGTAGTGGAGGCAGGAACCATACATAGTTTTAAGGCGAGTTTTGATAAAGCTCATGGAGCAGAGAGAGAGAGGACCTAGTAGCAGTCAGTGAAGAGGCGGAGCAAGGAGTTATGACTCGACCCCTGCAACCACAAATAGGTGAGTACACACACACACACACACACACACACACACACACACACACACACACACAGCATTCCGACATCTTAATAAGGAATCATTCAGGACCCTGTACACCGTGTATGTTAGGCCCATATTGGAGTATGCGGCACCAGTTTGGAACCCACACCTAGCCAAGCACGTGAAGAAACTAGAGAAAGTGCAAAGGTTTGCAACAAGACTAGTCCCAGAGCTAAGAGGTATGTCCTACGAGGAGAGGTTAAGGGAAATCAACCTGACGACACTGGAGGACAGGAGAGATAGGGGGGACATGATAACGACATACAAAATACTGAGGGGAATTGACAAGGTGGACAAAGACAGGATGTTCCAGAGATTGGACACAGTAACAAGGGGACACAGTTGGAAGCTGAAGACACAGATGAATCACAGGGATGTTAGGAAGTATTTCTTCAGCCACAGAGTAGTCAGTAAGTGGAATAGTTTGGGAAGCGATGTAGTGGAGGCAGGATCCATACATAGCTTTAAGCAGAGGTATGATAAAGCTCACGGCTCAGGGAGAGTGACCTAGTAGCGATCAGTGAAGAGGCGGGGCCAGGAGCTCGGACTCGACCCCCGCAACCTCAACTAGGTGAGTACAACTAGGTGAGTACACACACACACACACACACACACACACACACACACACACACACACACACACACACACACACACACACACACTCACACTCACACAAACACAAACACACACACACACACACACACACACACACACACACACACACACACACACACACACGCACACACACACACATACACACACACACACATACACACTTTTCAAGACAGAAACAGTGCGTGACAGGATCCTGCAGGAAACAAAAAAAAATGGCTAAAGGAATCAACAGAGAGAGACAAGGCTAGAGTCAGCAGAGAACGATCGGAGTTGAGTGGAGCAGGATGCGCAAACACCCACAAAACCACCGTCAGAACCAAACACACACCTCACACTCACAACCCCCACCCCACAATACGCAGTAGAATCCCATAGCACCCTGCCAGGTCCCCAGTAATGCAGTGTTGGAGACGAAACTGAAGGTATGGTACTCCAACACTGATAGTATAACGAATAAGTGGGAGGAGTGGCACGAAAAAATCACTGAGGCGTCACCAGATATTATAGGCCTCACAGATACCAAGCCCTCGGGAATAAAAAATGCCATCTTTCCAACTGGTTATCAGATCCTGAGAAAAGACAGAGGGAACAGGTGGGGGGATGGGGTTAAAAAGTTGCACTGCTCATCAAAAACCAATGGAATTTTGAGGAGATGGAGAGAGGAGACAGAAGAGAAGCAACAGACTACATAACAGGAACACTTCAGACTGGAGGTCCCAAGGTGGTAATGGCAATGAGGTCAAGATAAGCTGGAGGTCAAGATAAGAATATGATGAGAGTAACAGAGAGATGGTTGACACACTGGCTGAAGTGGCCAGAAGGGCCCATGTTGGCAGGGCAAAGCTACTAGTTGTGGGTGACTTCAATCACCAAGAAATCGACTGGGAAAACCTGGAGCCACATGGGGGCCCAGAAACGTACAGGGCTAAGAGCTGAAGGTGGTACTGAAAAACCTCTTGCATTAACATGTTAAGGACACTACGAGAGAGAGGGAAGAGGATGAACCAGCATCCACCTTGTATTCACCTTAAGGAGTGCAGATATTGAGGACATCACATACGAAAGGCCCCTCGGAGATTGCGATCACGTGGTTCTGAGCTTTGAATACATAGAGTTATAATGGGAGAGGGAAGCAGGAAGGCCAGGGCGAATGAAACCAAACTACAAGAGAGGGGACTACACAGGCATTAGCAACTTCCTCTATGAAGTTCAGTGGGACAAAGAACTGGCAGTGAAATCAGTAAATGAGATGATGGAGAATGTGACAACAATTTGCAAGGCAGCAGATTAGAGGGTTGTACCCAAGGGCAACAGACATAACGAGAAGGTGAGGGCGAGCCCTTGGTTCACCTGGAGGTGAAGAGGACACCACCAAATGCAGTAGAGAATGAAAGAAATATAGGAGGCATAGGACCCAGGAGAATAAGGAGAGTAGTCGATGAGCCAGAAATGAATAGGCACAGGTAAGGAGGGAGGCCCAGTGATAATACGAAAATGACATAGCAGCGAAAGCCAGGTCCAACCCAAAACTGTTGTACAGTCACATCAGAAAGAAATCTACAGTAAAGGACCAGGTAATCAGGCTGAAGAAGAAAGGAGGGGAGCTCACCAGAAATGACTGAGAAGTATGTGAGGAACTCAACATGAGATTTAAAGTCTTCACAGTGGAGACAGAAAGGACTCCAATAACATGGAGCAGTGGAGTACTCCATCAAGTGCTGAGCACAATACACAACCGATGATGAGGTGAAGAGGCTGCTAAACAAACTAGATGCCTCAAAAGCGATGGGGCCAGACATCTCTCCGTAGGTCCTCAGAGAAGGTGCAGAGGTGCTTTGTGTACCACGAACAACAATCTTCAACACATCTATCGAAACAGGGCGATTACCTGATGTATGGAAAACAGAAAATATAGTCCCAATTTTTAAAAAAGGAGGCAGACTTGGAGCATTAAACTACAGACCAATATCACTAACATAGTATGTTAAGTCACGAAGAAGGTTATCTGCAGAAGAGTGGTGGAACACCTAGAAAGGAACGAGTTTATATGTAACAACCAGCGCGGATTCAGGGACGAGAAATCCTATGTCACAAACCTCCTGGAGTTCTATGACAAGGGGACAGCAGTAAGACAAGAGAGAGAGGGGGTGGGTAGATTGCATTTTCTTCGTCTGTAAAAAGTTTTTTTACAGATCCACACAAGAGATTAGTGCAAGAGCTTGAGGACCAGACAGGTATAACTAAGAAGGCACTGCAATGGACAAGAGAATGCCTGACAGGAAGGCAACAGCGAGCCATGGTACATGACTAGGTGTCGGAGTGGGCGCGTGTGACGAGCGGGGAACAGTTCCAGAACCGGTGTTGTTTCTGGTATATGTGAATGACATGACTGTAGGAATAGACTCAGAAGTGTGTCTGTTTGCAAATGATGCGAAGTTAATGAGAAGAATTCAGTCGAAGAAGGACCAGGCAGGACAACAAAGGGATTTGGACAGGTTACAGGCCTGGTCTAACAACTGGCTCCTGGAGTTCAACACCTCCAAGTGCAAAGTCATGAAGATCGGGGAAGTGCAAAGAAGACTGCAGACAGGATACACTTTATGGGGTCAGAGACTACAAACCTCACTCAAGAGATAGGATCTCGGGGTGATTGTAGCACCGAACATATCTCCTGAGACGCACATCAACCAAATAACTGCTGCAGCATATGAGCGACTACCTACCTACCTGGAGTCTACTTGGAGGGTATTCCGGGGATCAACGCCCCGACGACCCGGCCCACGACCAGGTCTCCCTGTGGCTGAGGGTCTAATCAACGAGGCTGTTATTGCTGGCCTCACGTAGTCCAATGTACGAACCACAGCCCGGCTGATCTGGTACCGGCTTTAGGTATCTGTCCAGCTCCCTCTTGAAGACAACCATATCGTTGGTGGGAGTCTGTTGAGAAGTCTTAGGCCCCAGACACTTATTGTATTTTCTCTTAGTGTACTAATGGCGCCCCTGCTTTTCACTGGGGGGTATGTTCCATCGCCTGCCAAGTCGTTTGATTTCGTATGGAGTGATTTTTCTGTGCAGATGAGGGACCAGTCCCTCTAAGATTTTCCAGGTGTAGATTATGATGTATCTCTGTCGCCTACGCTCCACTGAGTACAGGTCAAACGCTTCCAAGCGTTCCCAATATTTAATGTGTTTGATCCTCTGTACACTCTCTAGATCTGCAATTTCACCTGCCTTGAATGGAGATGTCAATGTACAGCAGTGTTCCAGCCTAGAGAGAACAAGTGATTTAAAAAGGCTCATCAGTGGCTTGGCATCTCTTGTCTTCAGTGTTCTCATTATCCATCCTATCATTTTCCTCGCAGATATGATAGGACTGTTGTGATCCTTGAAGGTGAGATCCTCAGACAGTAGTAGCTTTCCGACATCTCAGTAAGGAGTCGTTCAGGACTCTGTACACCGTGTACGTCAGGTCTATATTGGAATATGCAGCACTTGGGCAAGCACGACAGGAAATTAGAGAAAGTGCAAAGGTTTGCAACGAGACTAGCCCCGGAGCTAAGGGACATGTCCTACGAGGAGAGGTTAAGGGAAACTAACCTGACGACACTGGAGGACAGGAGGAACAGGGACGACGACATGATAACAACATATGAACTACTGAGAGGAATCGACAAGGTTGACAAGAACACGATGTTTCAGAGATGGGACACACCGTCCAGGGGTCACAGTGGGAAGTTGAAGACTCAGACACAGGGATGTTAAGAAGTATTTCTTCAGTCACAGAGTTGTCAGGAAGTGGAATAGTCTGGAAAGGGAGATGGTGGAGGCAGGATCCATACATAGCTTTAAGAAGAGGTATGATAAAGCTCGGGGAGCAGAGAGTGAGTGACCTGGTAGCTACCAGTGAAGAGGCGGAGCCAGGAGCTATGACTCGACCGCTGCAACCACAATTAGGTGAGTACACACACACACACACACACACACACACTGCAAGAAGGCCTTCGAAACAGTCATGGTACGGGATGAGGTATCACTGGGCGCCTGTGACGAGAGGGTTTCCACAGGAGTCAGTCCTAGGACCAGTGCCATTTTTGGTATATGTGAATGACATAACAGACGTGTCCCTGTTTGCAGATTATGTGAAGTTAATGAGGGGAATTAAATCAGATGAGGATCAGGCAGGACTACAAAGAGACCTTGACATGCTGGACACGTGGTTCAGCAGCTGGCTCCTCGAATTTAACCCTGCCAAATGCAAAGTCATGAAGATCGGAGAAGGCCAATGACTGCAAACCTCACTGAAGGAAAAAGATCTTGGAGTGAGTATAATACCGAGAACATCGCCGAAAGCACCACATCAGCCAGATAACTGTTACATCATATGGGCGCCTGGCGAACCTGAGAATAGAGTTCCGATACCTCAGTAAGGAATCGTTCAAGACTCTGTACGCCATGTACGTCAGGCCCATACTGGAGTCTACAGCGCCAGTTTGGAACCCACACCTTTTCAAGCACGTAAAGAAATTAGAGAAAGTGCAAAGGTTTGCAGCAAGGCTAGTTCCAGAGCTTAGGGGAATGTCCTATGAAGAAAGGTTAAAGGAACTCGGCCTGACGAGACATGATAACGACATACAAAATACTGCGAGGAATAGATAAAGTGGACAGAGACAGGATGTTCCAGAGATGAGACACAATTGGAAGGGGGTCACAATTGGAACTTAAAGACTCAGATGAGTCAAAGATATGTTAGAAAGTATTTCTTCAGTCATAGAGTTGTCAGGAAGTGGAATAGTCTGGCAAGTGACGTAGTGGAGGCGGGAACCATACATAGTTTTAAAACGAGGTGTGATAAAGCTCATGGAGCAGGGAGAGAGAGGACCTAGTAGCGATCAGCGAAGAGGCGGGGCCATGAGCTATGCCTCAACCCTTGCAACCACAAATAGGTGAGTGTACACACACACACACACACACACACACACACACACACACACACACACACACACACACACACACACACACACACACACACACACACACACACAAACAAACACACGAGAACGATGGTGGTCATGATAGTAGACGAGGCTAGAAAAGCCCATGTGAACAATTTAAAACTGTTGGGAGACATGAACCATATGGACAGAGAATGAAAAAAGTCCTAAGTCACACCAGGGACCAGGAACATGGAGAATAAAGTTGCTGGACGTGGCAATGGTAAACTTCTTAAGTTGGGAAAATCTAATGAGCTGCCCCGTGTAACCAGTGACCTTGCAGTAATGAAGTTCGAATATGAAGGTTGAGAGAAACAGAGCGCGAAGCAAGAGACAAACCTAACTTCAAGTGAGAAGACTATGGAGTCATCTGGAAATTCCTAATCTGTGTTCCACGGGAAAGGAAGTAGACAGAATACAGCAAATGTAATGATGGTGTACAGTGTGCAGGTGGAAAGTGCCGGGAAGGAGATGAGAAATTCATACCCAAAAGCTGACGAAACACAGGTAAGAACATAGTGATTTAACAGTTTACCCACAGCTGCAGAGAGGCAAAAGTTAAACCACACATGCACGAAATAAATACAGAAAACCAAGAATGCTAGATAACATAAAAGTGAATAAAAGAGATATGAATATGCATGGGTAAAAAAAAGAGCCTGAACGGAAGTTTGAGAATGACATAACAGTGAAAGCTAAATATGAGCTAAAGTTGATGTACAGCCACGACAGAAAGAAAGCAGCTGTGAAATATCAGGTTATATACTGAAGATGGGAGGACTTCATCAGGAATGATCAGTGGAATTAGAAATACTGGCATAGAATCAAATAGGGAGAGTGCATCAACGAGTGCTGTACACATTACATACAATAGGAGGATAGGTGAAGTAACTACTGAGTGGAATAGATACCTGAAAGGCAATGTGAGAAGTCAGCTGTTCGTGGGTTCTGCGAGAGTGAGTAGAGGAACTCTGACTCACTAGCAACCGGCTTCAATGAGTTAACTGCAACAGTGCAGCTGTATGAGTCCTGGAAAACAGCGAATATAGTCCCAGTGTTATCAAAGTGGAACAAACAGGTAGCTTTAAACTACAGTCCAGTATCACACAGTAAATGAGTACAGCCGAAGAGATCACCATTCACACCTTCACCTCCACAACATTCTGCCCTAAATTCACCCTCCTCTGTTTCCCCATCATTCTCCAAGTTACTCTCACACTTTCCCTGAACTTCATCCATTAAATGCTCTTCTTTTCCCCTCTCCTGACTCCCAACCCTCAGTCGTTCTCACACTCACAGATCCTCTCCTATTATGCCGTTAACTTTATCCTCACCTGTCCTCAACCACAACTCCCATTTTGCTCTTAATAACCGCAGTCCATGGAACTTCCCCGCCCTAAATTTCCCATTCACATCTTATGTCCATTCACACACATGTGACTACATATTTCTTACAATAGTTAACAATATAAAAGATAGTCAAGATCAAGCAGAAATGTAGCAAAGAAAGACTTCAAACACAATGGAACACACATAATTGCATTGACCAAACATTAAGCAGACAAAGAATACCCAGACTTTTTAGTGATCACAGACGCCATATAAACAAAAAACAACTAAGAGAAACATCAACGCCTGGCAGACCTAAACTTAAAAAGTAACAAGACAAAAAGAAATATCACCTAGAATATTAAATGAGAATGAAAATAAGCTGCACTGAGCTTCAATAAAGCCCTTGAAGCAGAAAATCTACCTCATTAAATTGTAATTTAATATCTCAATTCAGTTTCACAACCAAGGTGAAGGATTATTAAAAACAAAATAGTTGGAATATTAAAAAAAATAATTGGAGCTTTATGGAAAATGACTTTTCCATAAAGCTCCAACAACAGATCAGTTTTGATATGTAAATCAAGTTGGTAAGTATAATGCTTGATGTGTGAGGCGAGTGCGTAGATGCTCACAGTCTGTGTGCAAGCCATCACTAGAGTGCAATATAGTGGAGTATAACACAAACTGAACTCGCAGGCCAGTATGTAAGGCAATTTATTAGTAAGAATAAATGAATACATTAAAAAATGTAGAAAGCAGGAATAGTAGTCTCTTATTTGTCGAATTTCCTGGACGATGCAAAAATAAGTAGGAAAGTTCAAGCAGAGGAAAAGGTAAAGGTAAAGGTAAAGAGGAAAGCTGTATTGAAGTAAATGAAGATCTAAACCAACTTAATAGATTGCAAAAATGATGTTACTGAAATCCGATGACAGCAAATACGAAGTAATGAAACTTAACACAGAGAAAAACAACGCAATAATGAACAATAAGAACACTTTAGAATAAACAGTCGAAGGATAGTTTTGCATGGCGAGAGAATAAATTTTTGAGGTTTAAAATTTCAGTCGTGAAACTGAGGCTCACTGAGTCGAAGTGTGAGATGAAAAACTAGAATATTCCATTTAACAGATTATGCATGGTAAGAAAAGCAAAGAATGTACATGGTATTGTTTGATGTAGACAGATACAGAAATCCAGTGAACCTGAACACCAAGTAATTGGAAGGCAAGATACTTATTATTATTTAAATTCTATAAGCCGAAGACGATTATTTAAAGAAACGTAAACAGGGTTGGAAGAGACTAGAGACGTGGACAGAGTAAATACATTTACATTACAAAATCAGAAAGGACATACATGGTGCAGAACAGTTTGCAACTGCTCAAAATTGCAGGCTTATACGGAATTATTCGTAACACTTTACTTTACTAATTCAACGTACCTTATATTACAATCAGTTGCTCAGGTTGTCACATCTCAGATGTCTTGTATGCTTTACAAAATCAATAAATTTGTATAACAGTTGTTCTTTAATTCATTTTTATTGCTTACAGAAATACAATCCCTTGATTTATTTATATTTTAATAACATTCTCACATGTACATTGATTTCCATATTCAGCAGACTTATTTCCCTCTCTGTCACACCTCTGGATCTTACATTTCTATCATTCAAACATTACTTACATCCTTGATGTACATATCCATCGCTCGGCTACAGGCTTTTCTTTCCTTTTATCATAAGCCTATGCACAGTGGCAAGTACATTCACTACTTTTTTGTAAATTAAGCTCCCTCTGTCAGGAAAAGTATTCTTATTTAAATTTTTCTCCATGCCTGTGGAAACTTGTGAGATGCCCCACTCTGTCAGTCACTGTTGACACAGATAACACAAGACTCCTGGAGTCTTATTCTCACAAGTGACCCTTAAGGCACACTTCTATGTAGAACACACCAAAATACAGGAAATTCCTGCCTCCATGCACAAACTTGAGCAGACTTGATTAGTGGAGCCTATAATAGTGAGAAATCCTCTGATTCTACCCAGGCTACCTAGATTTCTATGACTCTCTCACTTCAAGAATCCACATGCACAGGACTGATTCCTGCAAATAGTTAAATTTTATTAGCAACTCTTCGAACACCTTAGGGGTCCCTGGAAACTTTGAGGTATTTCCTAATTTATAATAATGTGTGTAAGGATCTACCATCTCCTAGTCTGATATTCACAGGGTAATCTCAACAATCACAGCTGCTATTCACCTCAGATTTGGGTGTTTGCCCGCTCCTAACCGCACGCTATGTCTGTTGTTTTCCCAAATCACAGTGGCCACATAACATGGGATAAAAAACAGAAATGAGTATCACAAAAGGATTTGACTCAGAGACTTGGTCTCAGTTAATTTCCTGAGTGCATTCCGTATCTATGACCCTCAGTTCCTTGACTCAGAAATTTCCACTCGTCGTAGTTCATTCCCTCGTCTTGGCTACCTTTCCGATTTCATAAACTGCCTTCTTACAAGCTAAACGGACTTTCTTCTCTCCCAAACTCCCTACTCCTGTGAAATCTGTTCTC
This sequence comes from Cherax quadricarinatus, assembly GCF_038502225.1. Classification (NCBI taxonomy): domain Eukaryota; kingdom Metazoa; phylum Arthropoda; class Malacostraca; order Decapoda; family Parastacidae; genus Cherax; species Cherax quadricarinatus. The sequence continues at coordinate 51,160,031 of NC_091292.1, read as the reverse complement.
TGCCTTCCATCTATTTACAGTCTTTCTAATCTCAATACCTCTCTCTCTGTTCCTTAGACATTAGATTTCCGTTTTGCCCAACTAACACCTTTCGCAGTACTCCAGATTGTATCTGTTTTCCTGCTATTGATGCCTTTGGAGTCAATTCTATTTCACGCTCCTCTTGTCTTCTTCACTACTGCCGCTTTCTTTCTGATAGACTTAAAAAGCACAAAAGTAGTGTTAAACTTGCCAACACCAATAATGCTCTATTCTATCATGTTAGAGATCACTGATGCTCTGCGAAAACCGTCTACCCTTTAATCCTTTACACAGTCTTGTTGAAGATTCCCTTATGCACAGCTTTCCTAAGATAAGTCTTAGTCCTGGCTTTGGCTGTGCAGATGCCTTCCTTTCTCATTGCATTGTCAGTTGCTTCAAACTTCGGGAAACTCGTGACTTGACTTAGTCTTTTCTTCTCTTCTCTTCTTTTCTCCTTTTCTATTTTATTTATCGTCCGTTCTTCGGCTTAATGTGTTCTGTCCTTCAGTTTTCTTCTATATGTTGTGGTCCTACCCTTTGTAGGCCATTAGATCTACTGCAATGCTCCCTTTTTTATCCATAGACTAGCTCCACTTTTACGACTAATACTCCATAGCTACTACTGCTACTACCATTGCTTCCACTCCCCTTTCTGTCTCTTGTACCACTATAGCTGCCTCTCCTTTTTTCTATTAACATTACTAGTTCTACTTCTTTCACTACCACTGCTTCTGCACTTCCTCTTTCTTCCTCTCTTTATCCCGTGCTTGTCCCTCTCGCCCATATATACTGCCTCCCTCACTCTTGTGTGTTAATGCGACTTGTAAATTGTACAAGTTGGACCGAATCTTCATCATATGCGGGTTATTTGTGTAATATTCCAGTCACGGTATTGTGCCTTTTTGTTTTTTTTATGAAACTGAATTTATGGTTGCTTGTCATGTCATTAATAATATTCAGTGCTGATGAATTATATATATACTTTATTTTCTGATGCTGTAATATGCTGTCTGCTTTCTCTTGCGCTTGACACCCTTCTTGGCGCCGAGTCCTGTCATCCTTGGAAGAGCCATTTACATGAACGGACCTTCCTGGATTTCCTACTCTATATCTGCCACGTTGCAAGCTCCTGATATGTTGATTGTAATACGAAAGGCCTAGAGCTATTATTCAACTCCTTCGGTAATTTTGTATCTTGTGTCGCACGATCGCGATTACTGCATAATATGTGTGTGTGTATATATATATATATATATATATATATATATATATATATATATATATATATATATATATATATATATATATATATATATATATATATATACTTAAATATTTAAATCATATATTTAAGTATATATATATATATACTTAAAGATTTAAATATTCACGAATTTTGAGAATAAAAATCATAATGGTTGGCAAATAGCAGACTGTATGTAGTTACTGAGAGTCACACTAGTTAACATCAAGCTTGTGTCTAACCCGTCACACTAGTTAACATCAAGCTTGTGTCTAACCCATCACACTAGTTAACATCAAGCTTGTGTCTAACCCGTCACACTAGTTAACATCAAGCTTGTGTCCAACCCGTCACACTAGTTAACATAAAGCTTGTGTCCAACCCGTCACACTAGTTAACATCAAGCTTGTGTCCAACCCGTCACACTAGTTAACATCAAGCTTGTGTCCAGCCCGTCACACTAGTTAACATCAAGCTTGTGTCCAACCCGTCACACTAGTTAACATCAAGCTTGTGTCCAACCCGTCACACTAGTTAACATCAAGCTTGTGTCCAACCCGTCACACTAGTTAACATCAAGCTTGTGTCCAACCCGTCACACTAGTTAACATCAAGCTTGTGTCTAACCCGTCACACTAGTTAACATCAAGCTTGTGTCTAACCCGTCACACTAGTTAACATCAAGCATGTGTCTAACCCGTCACACTAGTTAACATCAAGCTTGTGTCCAACCCGTCACACTAGTTAACATCAAGCTTGTGTCCAACCCGTCACACTAGTTAACATCAAGCTTGTGTCTAACCCGTCACACTAGTTAACATCAAGCTTGTGTCCAACCCGTCACACTAGTTAACATCAAGCTTGTGTCTAACCCGTCACACTAGTTAACATCAAGCTTGTGTCTAACCCGTCACACTAGTTAACATCAAGCTTGTATCCAACCCGTCACACTAGTTAACATCAAGCTTGTGTCTAACCCGTCACACTAGTTAACATCAAGCTTGTGTCCAACCCGTCACACTAGTTAACATCAAGCTCGTGTCTAACCCGGCACACTAGTTAACATCAAGCTTGTGTCCAACCCGTCACACTAGTTAACATCAAGCTTGTGTCTAACCCGTCACACTAGTTAACATCAAGCTTGTGTCTAACCCGTCACACTAGTTAACATCAAGCTTGTGTCCAACCCGTCACACTAGTTAACATCAAGCTTGTGTCCAACCCGTCACACTAGTTAACATCAAGCTTGTGTCCAACCCGTCACACTAGTTAACATCAAGCTTGTGTCCAACCCGTCACACTAGTTAACATCAAGCTTGTGTCCAACCCGTCACACTAGTTAACATCAAGCTTGTGTCCAGCCCGTCACACTAGTTAACATCAAGCTTGTGTCCAACCCGTCACACTAGTTAACATCAAGCTTGTGTCCAACCCGTCACACTAGTTAACATCAAGCTTGTGTCTAACCCGTCACACTAGTTAACATCAAGCTTGTGTCTAACCCGTCACACTAGTTAACATCAAGCTTGTGTCTAACCCGTCACACTAGTTAACATCAAGCTTGTGTCTAACCCGTCACACTAGTTAACATCAAGCTTGTGTCCAACCCGTCACACTAGTTAACATCAAGCTTGTGTCCAACCCGTCACACTAGTTAACATCAAGCTTGTGTCTAACCCGTCACACTAGTTAACATCAAGCTTGTGTCTAACCCGTCACACTAGTTAACATCAAGCTTGTGTCTAACCCGTCACACTAGTTAACATCAAGCTTGTGTCTAACCCGTCACACTAGTTAACATCAAGCTTGTGTCTAACCCGTCACACTAGTTAACATCAAGCTTGTGTCTAACCCGTCACACTAGTTAACATCAAGCTTGTGTCCAACCCGTCACACTAGTTAACATCAAGCTTGTGTCTAACCCGTCACACTAGTTAACATCAAGCTTGTGTCTAACCCGTCACACTAGTTAACATCAAGCTTGTGTCTAACCCCTCACACTAGTTAACATCAAGCTTGTGTCTAACCCGTCACACTAGTTAACATCAAGCTTGTGTCTAACCCGTCACACTAGTTAACATCAAGCTTGTGTCTAACCCGTCACACTAGTTAACATCAAGCTTGTGTCCAACCCGTCACACTAGTTAACATCAAGCTTGTGTCCAACCCGTCACACTAGTTAACATCAAGCTTGTGTCTAACCCGTCACACTAGTTAACATCAAGCTTGTGTCTAACCCGTCACACTAGTTAACATCAAGCTTGTGTCTAACCCGTCACACTAGTTAACATCAAGCTTGTGTCCAACCCGTCACACTAGTTAACATCAAGCTTGTGTCCAACCCGTCACACTAGTTAACATCAAGCTTGTGTCCAACCCGTCACACTAGTTAACATCAAGCTTGTGTCTAACCCGTCACACTAGTTAACATCAAGCTTGTGTCCAACCCGTCACACTAGTTAACATCAAGCTTGTGTCTAACCCGTCACACTAGTTAACATCAAGCTTGTGTCTAACCCGTCACACTAGTTAAAATCAAGCTTGTGTCTAACCCGTCACACTAGTTAACATGAAGCTTGTGTCTAACCCGTCACACTAGTTAACATCAAGCTTGTGTCTAACCCGTCACACTAGTTAACATCAAGCTTGTGTCTAACCCGTCACACTAGTTAACATCAAGCTTGTGTCTAACCCGTCACACTAGTTAACATCAAGCTTGTGTCCAACCCGTCACACTAGTTAACATCAAGCTTGTGTCCAACCCGTCACACTAGTTAACATCAAGCTTGTGTCTAACCCGTCACACTAGTTAACATCAAGCTTGTGTCTAACCCGTCACACTAGTTAACATCAAGCTTTTGTCTAACCCGTCACACTAGTTAACATCAAGCTTGTGTCCAACCCGTCACACTAGTTAACATCAAGCTTGTGTCCAACCCGTCACACTAGTTAACATCAAGCTTGTGTCCAACCCCTCACACTAGTTAACATCAAGCTTGTGTCCAACCCGTCACACTAGTTAACATCAAGCTTGTGTCCAACCCGTCACACTAGTTAACATCAAGCTTGTGTCCAACCCGTCACACTAGTTAACATCAAGCTTGTGTCTAACCCGTCACACTAGTTAACATCAAGCTTGTGTCCAACCCGTCACACTAGTTAACATCACGCTTGTGTCTAACCCGTCACACTAGTTAACATCAAGCTTGTGTCTAACCCGTCACACTAGTTAACATCAAGCTTGTGTCTAACCCGTCACACTAGTTAACATCAAGCTTGTGTCCAACCCGTCACACTAGTTAACATCAAGCTCGTGTCTAACCCGTCACACTAGTTAACATCAAGCTTGTGTCTAACCCGTCACACTAGTTAACATCAAGCTTGTGTCTAACCCGTCACACTAGTTAACATCAAGCTTGTGTCCAACCCGTCACTCTAGTTAACATCAAGCTTGTGTCTAACCCGTCACACTAGTTAACATCAAGCTTGTGTCTAACCCGTCACACTAGTTAACATCAAGCTTGTGTCTAACCCGTCACACTAGTTAACATCAAGCTTGTGTCTAACCCGTCACACTAGTTAACATCAAGCTTGTGTCCAACCCGTCACACTAGTTAACATCAAGCTTGTGTCCAACCCGTCACACTAGTTAACATCAAGCTTGTGTCTAACCCGTCACACTAGTTTACATCAAGCTTGTGTCTAACCCGTCACACTAGTTAACATCAAGCTTGTGTCTAACCCGTCACACTAGTTAACATCAAGCTTGTGTCTAACCCGTCACACTAGTTAACATCAAGCTTGTGTCCAACCCGTCACACTAGTTAACATCAAGCTTGTGTTCAACCCGTCGCACTAGTTAACATCAAGCTTGTGTCCAACCCGTCACACTAGTTAACATCAAGCTTGTGTCCAACCCGTCACACTAGTTAACATCAAGCTTGTGTCCAACCCGTCACACTAGTTAACATCAAGCTTATGTCCAACCCGTCACACTAGTTAACATCAAGCTTGTGTCCAACCCGTCACACTAGTTAACATCAAGCTTGTGTCCAACCCGTCACACTAGTTAACATCAAGCTTGTGTCCAACCCGTCACACTAGTTAACATCAAGCTTGTGTCCAACCCGTCACACTAGTTAACATCAAGGTTTTGTCCAACCCGTCACACTAGTTAACATCAAGCTTGTGTCCAACCCGTCACACTAGTTAACATCAAGCTTGTGTCCAACCCGTCACACTAGTTAACATCAAGCTTGTGTCAAACCCGTCACACTAGTTAACATCAAGCTTGTGTCCAACCCGTCACACTAGTTAACATCAAGCTTGTGTCCAACCCGTCACACTAGTTAACATCAAGTTTGTGTCCATCCCATCACACTAGTTAACATCAAGCTTGTGTCCAACCCGTCACACTAGTTAACATCAAGCTTGTGTCCAACCCGTCACACTAGTTAACATCAAGCTTGTGTCCAATCCGTCACACTAGTTAACATCAAGCTTGTGTCTAACCCGTCACACTAGTTAACATCAAGCTTGTGTCTAACCCGTCACACTAGTTAACATCAAGCTTGTGTCCAACCCGTCACACTAGTTAACATCAAGCTTGTGTCTAACCCGTCACACTAGTTAACATCAAGCTTGTGTCCAACCCGTCACACTAGTTAACATCAAGCTTGTGTCCAACCCGTCACACTAGTTAACATCAAGCTTGTGTCCAGCCCGTCACACTAGTTAACATCAAGCTTGTGTCCAACCCGTCACACTAGTTAACATCAAGCTTGTGTCCAACCCGTCACACTGGCACATGTTCATCCCATTTCTAAAGCTACCTAAAGTTAGTTAGAATGATGACAATATATAATATTTAATCCGACATGACGGGTTGGCATGATAGACAAGGTTCCACTTTCAATATAGGTTATGGCCTCTCACCTGCTTAACAAATAGTAGTTATTAGGGTTATTGATACTAAAAAAAATGGTTAAATTTCTGATAAGAAACTGATAAATTTGAATAAAACTTATGTAATGTTCTTCATCCTTTAAATAAATTTTTGACATAAACTGTTCATCTTACCGCTGACTTCAGGTGTGTGTTGGGGGTAGGAGAGACAAGTAATCGCTCGTAGCATGCTGTATGATGAGCATATGCTGTCCAACACTCAGAGGGTCGGGGTATGTCAGTGTGTGTGAGAGGGTCGGGTATGTTAGTGTGTGTAGGAGAGGGTCGGGTATGTTAGTGTGTGTGGGTGAGGGTCGGGGTATGTTATTGTGTGTGGGAGAGTGGCGGAAGATGTCAGTGTGTGTGGTATAGGGACGGGTAGGTTAATGTGTGTGGGAGAGAGCCGGGGTATATCAGTGTGTGTGGGAGAGGGGCGGATATGTTAGTATGTGTGGGAGAAGGGTGTGTTATGTTAGTGTGTGTGAGAGAGAGGCGGGGTATGTCACTGTGTGGGAGAGGGGCGGGGTTTTTCAGTGTGTGTGGGAGAGGGGCGGGTATGTTAGTGTGTGCGGGAGAGGGGTGGGGTATTTCAGTGTGTGTGGGAGAGAGGTGGGATATGTCAGTGTGTGGGAGAGGGGTGGGGTATGTTAGTGTGTGTGGAAGAGGGGCGGGTATTTCAGTGTGTGTGGGAGAGGGGCGGGTATGTTTTTGTGTGTTGGAGAATGGCGTGTTATGTTAGTGTGTAGGAGAGGGACGGGGTATGGTTGTGTGGGAGAGGAACATGGTACGTTATTGTGTGTCGTAGAGAGGCGGGGTATGTCAGTGTGTGTGCGAGAGGGGCGGGGTATGTCAGTGTGTGTGCGAGAGGGGTGGGGTATGTCAGTGTGTGTGGGAGAGGGTTGGGGGGTATGTCAGTGTGTGTGGGTGAGGGGCGGGGTATGTCAGTGTGTGTGCGAGAGGGGTGGGGTATGTCTGTGTGTGTGGGAGAGGGTTGGGGTATGTCAGTGTGTGTGCGAGAGGGTTGGGGGTATGTCAGTGTGTGTGGGAGAGGGGTGGGGTATGTCAGTGTGTGTGGGAGAGAGTTTGGGGTATGTCAGTGTGTGTGGGAGTGGGGCGGGGTATGTCAGTGTGTGTGCGAGAGGGGCGGGACATGGCAGTATGTGTGAGAGAGGGTTGGGGGTATGTCAGTGTGTGTGGGAGAGGGGCGGGACATGTCAGTGTGTGTGGGAGAGGGTTGGGGGTATGTCAGTGTGTGTGGCAGAGGGGTGGGGTATGTCAGTGTGTGTGGAGAGGGTTGGGGGTATGTCAGTGTGTGTGGGAGAGGGTTGAGGGTATGTCAGTGTGTGTGGGAGAGGGGCGGGGTATGTCAGTGTGTGTGTGAGAGGGGCGGGGTATGTCTGTGTGTGTGGAAGAGGGTTGGGGGTATGCCTGTGTGTGTGGGAGAGGGGTGGGGTATGTCAGTGTGTGTGGGAGAGGGGCGGGGTATGTCAATGTGTTTGGGAGAGGGTTGGGTTAATTCAGTGTGTGTGGGAGAGGGGTGGGGTATGTCAATGTGTGCGAGAGAGGTGCGGGGTATGTCAGTGTGTGTGGGAGAGGGGCGGGGTATGTCAGTGTGTGTGGGAGAGGGTTGGGGGTATGTCAGTGTGCGTGGGAGAGGGTTGGGGGTATGTCAGTGTGCTTGGGAGAGGGGTGGGGTATGTCAGTGTGTATGGGAGAGAGTTGGGGTATGTCAGTGTGTGTGGGAGAGGGGTGGGGTATGTAAGTGTGTGTGGGGTATGTGTAGTGTGTGTGGGAGAGGGTTGGGGGTATATCAGTATGTGTGGGAGAGGGATGGGGTATGTCAGTGTGTGTGGGAAAGGGGTGGGGTATGTCAGTGTGTGTGGGAGAGGGGTGGGGTATGTATAGTGTGTGTGGGAGAGGGTTGGGGGTATATCAGTGTGTGTGGGAGAGAGGTGGGGTAAGTCAGTGTGTGTGGGAGAGGGGTGGGGTATGTCAGTGTGTGTGGGAGAGGGGCGGGGTATGTCAGTGTGTGTAGGAGAGGGGTGGGGTATGTCAGTGTGCGTGGGAGAGGGTTGGGGTATGTCAGTGTGCTTGGGAGAGGGGTGGGGTATGTCAGTGTGTATGGGAGAGAGTTGGGGTATGTCAGTGTGTGTGGGAGAGGGGTGGGGTATGTAAGTGTGTGTGGGGTATGTGTAGTGTGTGTGGGAGAGGGTTGGGGGTATATCAGTATGTGTGGGAGAGGGATGGGGTATGTCAGTGTGTGTGGGAGAGGGTGGGGGTAGGTCAGTGTGCGTGGGAGAGGGGTGGGGTATGTCAGTGTGTTTGGGAGAGGGGCGGGATATGTCAGTGTGTGTGGGAGAGAGTTGGGGGTATGTCAGTGTGTGTGGGAGAGAGTTGGGGTTATGTCAGTGTGTGTGGGAGAGGGGTTGGGTATGTTAGTGTGTGTGGGAGAGGGGCGGGGTATGTCAGTGTGTGGGAAAAGGTTGGGGGTATGTCAGTGTGTGTGGGAGAGGGGTGGGGTATGTGTAGTGTGTGTGGGAGAGGGTTTGGGGTATATCAGTGTGTGGGAGAGGGGTGGGGTAGGTCAGAGTGTATGTGGGAAAGGGGTGGGGTATGTCAGTGTGTGTGGGAGAGGGGTGGGGTGTGTGTAGTGTGTGTGGGAGAGGGTTGGGGGTCTATCAGTGTGTGTGGGAGAGGGGTGGGATAGGTCAGAGTGTGTGTGGGACAGGGGTGGGGTATGTCAGTGTGTGTGGGAGAGGGTTGGGGGTATATCTGTGTGTGTGGGAGAGGGGTGGGGTAGGTCAGAGTGTGTGTGGGAGAGGGGTGGGGTATATCAGTGTGTGTGGGAGAGGGGCGAGGTATGCCAGTGTGTGTGGGAGGGGGGTGGGGTATGCCAGTGTGTGTGGGAAAGGGGTGGGGTATGTCTGTGTGTGTGGGAGAGGGGTGGGGTATGTATAGTGTGTGTGGGAGAGGGTTGGGGGTATATCAGTGTGTGTGGGAGAGGGGTGGGGTATGTCAGTGTGTGTGGGAGAGGGGTGGGGTATGTCAGTGTGTGTGGGAGAGGGGCGGGGTAGGTGGGGTATGTCAGTGTGTTTGGGAGAGGGGTGGGGTATGTCAGTGTGTTTGGGAGAGGGGTGGGGTATGTCAGTGTGTTTGGGAGAGGGGTGGGGTATGTCAGTGTGTGTGGGAGAGGGGTGGGGTATGTCAGTGTGTTTGGGAGAGGGCTGAGGTATGTCAGTGTGTGTGGGAGAGGGGTAGGGTATGTCAGTGTGTTTGGGAGAGGGGTGGGGTATGTCAGTGTGTGTGGGAGAGGGGTGGGGTAGGTCAGAGTGTGTGTGGGAGAGGGGTGGGGTATATCAGTGTGTGTGGGAGAGGGGTGGGGTATGTCAGTGTGTGTGGGAGAGGGGTGGGGTATATCAGTGTGTGTGGGAGAGGGTTGGGGGTATTGTGTTGTACCAAATTATCAAACTCTTTGTTCAGAGTGGTAACATGATACAGTCATTGAATATTTGAAAATAAAAACTCGTCTGTCATGGCAACCTGCCATGAGGGATCAAATATTAAACATTGTCATCTTTCAAATTAACTTTAGGTAGCTTTAGAAATGGGATGAACAGGTGCCAGTGTGACGGGTTGGATATATGCTTGACGTTAACTAGTGTCTTTCAGTAGTTACATACAGAAAAGTACCGGTAATAATGTTGTCAGTCACCATCGTTGTTGCAAGCTGTGCTAATTCATTCCTGAAAATAGACTTTCCTACTCTGTTTACTATGTCTGAGTTGCCTGATATTATTTCTGCCCAGGACAGTGTCCAAGAACTTTTTTCTTCAGCGATACAAATGAAGTTTAAGTAATGAAGTTTTTTCATTAATATTTTTACGAATTTCTCCTACATTGAAAAGTATAATATATTTACTCTGAACAAACAAATAATAAGTTAGGTGAACGTGCGTTTTATTGACTACCCATTTCTTTACCTAGACGTATAAACAACATAACACTAACAAACAACTCGCACATAGGAGGATGATACTTAGGACGACGTTTCGGTCCGACTTGGACCATTAATTAGGAAAAGGTACCAGTAATGTAGATAAATGATTCAAGGGAACCAGTATATATAAGAAGGGGTGGAACCGGGAGAACGATAAGTAGAAGTAAAATGATAGAGGTAGTGGTGGTGGTAGTGGTAGTAGTAGTAGTAGTAGGTAGTGCAATGGTGGCAGATGTAGTAATAAGAAGAGAGTACTGGTAGTGACAAATCAGAGAGTGGAGTGTTAGCGAGACAATAGTAGTAGTAGTAGTAGTAGTAGTAGTGGAGTAGTCTAAGGACGAGGGAAAAAGTGAAAGGAACACTACTTGAGAGGTAATGGCCCACGAGGGTGGGACCAAAATTACAAGAAAAAAAATCATAAGATAGAACTACCCTAGGTAGAAGAAAGGAAAGGCAAAGACAATGTAGGGAAGGAGTAGAGGTAAGGAAAGGAGGAAATAAAGATTAGGTCAAGTCACTAGTGTTCTGAAGTTTGGAGCATTAGACAATGGAATGAAAAGGACAAAGCCAGGAGAATGATTAATATTAGGAAAGTTGTAAATAAGGAATGCATCAACAAGACGGCGTCTGTGAAGGCTAGAAGAAAGGAAGACGGTATTGCATTGTTACAGTCACGGTAGTGTGCCATTTAATTCTCTACATAACATTCTATGAATGGTCTTATAATTCTTGCATTTTGAACGAACTAATGCTTTTCATGCTTACTTTCTTTTAATAAATCATTCGTTTCTTATCAGGTTTTACTATCTTGTCAAATAAAACAATTATCACTTTTCTTACTAAATTAAGAAAAGAGAAATAATTTTAAGTAGGCCTTAGACAGGAATGTGTGATGTCACCTTGGCTGTTCAATATATTTATAGATAGAGTTGTAAGAGAAGTGAATGCTCGGGTGTTGGCCAAAGGTGTGGAGTTAAAAGATAAACTAACACAAAGTGGGAGTTGTCACAGTTGCTCTTTCCTGATTACACTGTGCTTTTGGGAGATTCAGAAGAGAAGTTGCAGAGGTTGGTGGTTGAGTTTGGTAGGGTATGTAAAAGAAGAAAATTAAAAGTGAATATAGGAAAGAGTAAAGTGATGAGGATAACGAAAAAAATAGGTAACGAAAGACTGGATATCAGATTGGAGAGAGCATGGAGGAGGTGAACATTTTCAGATAGTTGGGAATGAACATGTCAGCAGATGCGTCTATGAAAGATGAGGTGAATTATAAAATTGACGAGAGGAAAAAGGTGAGTGGTGCACTTAAGAGTGTGGAGAAAAAGATCTTTGTCCATGGAAGCTAAGAGGGAATGTATGAGAGTATAGTTATGCCAACGCTCTTATATGTGTATGAAGCATGAGTGGTGAATGTTGCAACAAGGAGAAGGCTGGAGGCAGTGGAGATGTCATGTCTGAGGGCAATGTGTGGTGTGAATATAACACAGAGAATCTGTAGTCTGGAGATTAGGAGGAGGTGCGGGATTACCAAAACTATTAGCCAGAGGGCTGAGGAGGGGTTGTTGAGGTGGTTCGGACATGTAGAGAAGATGGAACAAAATAGAATGACTTCAGTGTATAAATCTGTAATAGAGGGAAGGCGGGGTAGGGGTCGGCCTAGGAAAGGCTTGGACTTCCAGCATGCATATGTGAACGTGTTAAATAGGAGCGAATAGAGACAAATGGTTTTAAGGACTTAACGTACTGTTGAAGTGTGAGCAAGGTAACATTTATGAAGGGGTTCAGGGAAACCTGCAGGCCGGACTTTGAGTCCTGAAGATGGAAAGCACATTCCCTGCATTCTGAAGGAGGGGTGTTAATGTTGCAGTTTTATAACTGTAGTGTAAGCGCGCCTCTGGCAAGGCAGTGATGGAGTGAATGATGATGAAAGGTTTTCTTTTTCGGGCCACCCTGCCTTGGTTGGAAACGGCCGATGTGTTAATAAAAAATAAAAGAAATCAGATATATAAAGACTATTCAGACTTATTAAGACCAAAGAAAATTTGACCGCAATGATTGCACAAGAAATTTACACCCGCGATAATGCATGCCAGCCTATCTGTCTGCGCTTAACTCTGACACATATTACACTCATTACGATTTTGTGAGTCATGTTGACGGCTTTGAGGAGACTTGAGCTAGAGGTCCTCACGGCCACGCTAGCTGGAGATTCGTCTGTAAAAACTTTTATTTGTGGTCACAGTAGTGCCTATGCTAACCTTCCTATGGTGTATAAATTTACCTAGTTGGATGAATGTTATTGTGGCTAGCTGGCCCAGTGGCTAACGCGACGATCTGGAGTTTTATGACTCTGATCGCTGGTTCTATCCCCGCCCGTGGTATGGTATGTTTGCAGTCGTGCCATTACGATTTCGTTGCTGTAGGCATTAAATTGCTCAATCTGTTTCTTTATCATTATGCAAAACCTTTCAAAAGAAATTTAATTACTCTAATATCTCGACCACTTTATTCACAGCATTACCACTTCCTCTCTTAAATGACATTCCCATTTTCTCATTTTATTTGTCTCCTAAACTGCATCCTAGTCTCTGCAAAAATTCGAACAATCCATCACACATTCTTTCATTTGGTCTTCTTTTGCATCTTTTACTAAACTTTTTAATATTTTTAAATAATGTATACTAAATCTATTAGTTTTATTAAAGGCTCTATTCCTTTGCTTTTCCTTCCTGTCTACCAAATTTGTGTCCTATTGGAAAGCAAAGAACTAATAATTATTTTATAAATACGAGGAAAAAATGTTTCATTGTAAGTATTTAGAACAGAGCAGCTTGGAAATTACGACAAAAGTCCGACAGCAAAATGACTTGTCGAAAGTTAGTGAATTTGGCCAGTATTAAAGGTGAGGTTAGACAAAATATGTCAAGAAACAGGGCAAATGTTTCCTGACAAGAGTCTTAGTAATATTGGAGCTTTAGGTCATATGATGAAGGCCTTCCGCTAGCTTACTGATTCACCCCCCCCCCTCTTTTTTAAAATTTAGATTCTATATCTATACTGTATACATTAAAAGATAAGTGCAGACATGACCTCACTGCACGTTAAGTCTTACTCTGTACATATATGAGCAAACTTAAAATATATCTATTGATCTCAATATACATTGTAATTCTTCATACATATCTACCCGGATTAAATGTTTTAGGAAACTCGCCTGGGAGTCCGATATTTGGTATTGACCAGAATGGAAATTCATACAAGGGAAGGCTGGTGAAGAACATCTAAAGGGACTAACACTTGGTGTCGATAACACAACGGCTTGTTACTCCAAGTTCAAAGAGAGGAGTAATTGACGAGTAGCGGTTATTTTGTCCGTTGTTGTAGCTGCTCTCACTGGATGCAACCGTTGTTGTAGCTGCTCTCACTGGATGCAACCGTTGTTGTAGCTGCTCTCACTGGATGCAACCGTTGTTGTAGCTGCTCTCACTGGATGCAACCGTTGTTGTAGCTGCTCTCACTGGATGCAACCGTTGTTGTAGCTGCTCTCACTGGATGCAACCGTTGTTGTAGCTGCTCTCACTGGATGCAACCGTTGTTGTAGCTGCTCTCACTGGATGCAACCGTTGTTGTAGCTGCTCTCACTGGATGCAACCGTTGTTGTAGCTGCTCTCACTGGATGCAACCGTTGTTGTAGCTGCTCTCACTGGATGCAACCGTTGTTGTAGCTGCTCTCACTGGATGCAACCGTTGTTGTAGCTGCTCTCACTGGATGCAACCGTTGTTGTAGCTGCTCTCACTGGATGCAACCGTTGTTGTAGCTGCTCTCACTGGATGCAACCGTTGTTGTAGCTGCTCTCACTGGATGCAACCGTTGTTGTAGCTGCTCTCACTGGATGCAACCGTTGTTGTAGCTGCTCTCACTGGATGCAACCGTTGTTGTAGCTGCTCTCACTGGATGCAACCGTTGTTGTAGCTGCTCTCACTGGATGCAACCGTTGTTGTAGCTGCTCTCACTGGATGCAACCGTTGTTGTAGCTGCTCTCACTGGATGCAACCGTTGTTGTAGCTGCTCTCACTGGATGCAACCGTTGTTGTAGCTGCTCTCACTGGATGCAACCGTTGTTGTAGCTGCTCTCACTGGATGCAACCGTTGTTGTAGCTGCTCTCACTGGATGCAACCGTTGTTGTAGCTGCTCTCACTGGATGCAACCGTTGTTGTAGCTGCTCTCACTGGATGCAACCGTTGTTGTAGCTGCTCTCACTGGATGCAACCGTTGTTGTAGCTGCTCTCACTGGATGCAACCGTTGTTGTAGCTGCTCTCACTGGATGCAACCGTTGTTGTAGCTGCTCTCACTGGATGCAACCGTTGTTGTAGCTGCTCTCACTGGATGCAACCGTTGTTGTAGCTGCTCTCACTGGATGCAACCGTTGTTGTAGCTGCTCTCACTGGATGCAACCGTTGTTGTAGCTGCTCTCACTGGATGCAACCGTTGTTGTAGCTGCTCTCACTGGATGCAACCGTTGTTGTAGCTGCTCTCACTGGATGCAACCGTTGTTGTAGCTGCTCTCACTGGATGCAACCGTTGTTGTAGCTGCTCTCACTGGATGCAACCGTTGTTGTAGCTGCTCTCACTGGATGCAACCGTTGTTGTAGCTGCTCTCACTGGATGCAACCGTTGTTGTAGCTGCTCTCACTGGATGCAACCGTTGTTGTAGCTGCTCTCACTGGATGCAACCGTTGTTGTAGCTGCTCTCACTGGATGCAACCGTTGTTGTAGCTGCTCTCACTGGATGCAACCGTTGTTGTAGCTGCTCTCACTGGATGCAACCGTTGTTGTAGCTGCTCTCACTGGATGCAACCGTTGTTGTAGCTGCTCTCACTGGATGCAACCGTTGTTGTAGCTGCTCTCACTGGATGCAACCGTTGTTGTAGCTGCTCTCACTGGATGCAACCGTTGTTGTAGCTGCTCTCACTGGATGCAACCGTTGTTGTAGCTGCTCTCACTGGATGCAACCGTTGTTGTAGCTGCTCTCACTGGATGCAACCGTTGTTGTAGCTGCTCTCACTGGATGCAACCGTTGTTGTAGCTGCTCTCACTGGATGCAACCGTTGTTGTAGCTGCTCTCACTGGATGCAACCGTTGTTGTAGCTGCTCTCACTGGATGCAACCGTTGTTGTAGCTGCTCTCACTGGATGCAACCGTTGTTGTAGCTGCTCTCACTGGATGCAACCGTTGTTGTAGCTGCTCTCACTGGATGCAACCGTTGTTGTAGCTGCTCTCACTGGATGCAACCGTTGTTGTAGCTGCTCTCACTGGATGCAACCGTTGTTGTAGCTGCTCTCACTGGATGCAACCGTTGTTGTAGCTGCTCTCACTGGATGCAACCGTTGTTGTAGCTGCTCTCACTGGATGCAACCGTTGTTGTAGCTGCTCTCACTGGATGCAACCGTTGTTGTAGCTGCTCTCACTGGATGCAACCGTTGTTGTAGCTGCTCTCACTGGATGCAACCGTTGTTGTAGCTGCTCTCACTGGATGCAACCGTTGTTGTAGCTGCTCTCACTGGATGCAACCGTTGTTGTAGCTGCTCTCACTGGATGCAACCGTTGTTGTAGCTGCTCTCACTGGATGCAACCGTTGTTGTAGCTGCTCTCACTGGATGCAACCGTTGTTGTAGCTGCTCTCACTGGATGCAACCGTTGTTGTAGCTGCTCTCACTGGATGCAACCGTTGTTGTAGCTGCTCTCACTGGATGCAACCGTTGTTGTAGCTGCTCTCACTGGATGCAACCGTTGTTGTAGCTGCTCTCACTGGATGCAACCGTTGTTGTAGCTGCTCTCACTGGATGCAACCGTTGTTGTAGCTGCTCTCACTGGATGCAACCGTTGTTGTAGCTGCTCTCACTGGATGCAACCGTTGTTGTAGCTGCTCTCACTGGATGCAACCGTTGTTGTAGCTGCTCTCACTGGATGCAACCGTTGTTGTAGCTGCTCTCACTGGATGCAACCGTTGTTGTAGCTGCTCTCACTGGATGCAACCGTTGTTGTAGCTGCTCTCACTGGATGCAACCGTTGTTGTAGCTGCTCTCACTGGATGCAACCGTTGTTGTAGCTGCTCTCACTGGATGCAACCGTTGTTGTAGCTGCTCTCACTGGATGCAACCGTTGTTGTAGCTGCTCTCACTGGATGCAACCGTTGTTGTAGCTGCTCTCACTGGATGCAACCGTTGTTGTAGCTGCTCTCACTGGATGCAACCGTTGTTGTAGCTGCTCTCACTGGATGCAACCGTTGTTGTAGCTGCTCTCACTGGATGCAACCGTTGTTGTAGCTGCTCTCACTGGATGCAACCGTTGTTGTAGCTGCTCTCACTGGATGCAACCGTTGTTGTAGCTGCTCTCACTGGATGCAACCGTTGTTGTAGCTGCTCTCACTGGATGCAACCGTTGTTGTAGCTGCTCTCACTGGATGCAACCGTTGTTGTAGCTGCTCTCACTGGATGCAACCGTTGTTGTAGCTGCTCTCACTGGATGCAACCGTTGTTGTAGCTGCTCTCACTGGATGCAACCGTTGTTGTAGCTGCTCTCACTGGATGCAACCGTTGTTGTAGCTGCTCTCACTGGATGCAACCGTTGTTGTAGCTGCTCTCACTGGATGCAACCGTTGTTGTAGCTGCTCTCACTGGATGCAACCGTTGTTGTAGCTGCTCTCACTGGATGCAACCGTTGTTGTAGCTGCTCTCACTGGATGCAACCGTTGTTGTAGCTGCTCTCACTGGATGCAACCGTTGTTGTAGCTGCTCTCACTGGATGCAACCGTTGTTGTAGCTGCTCTCACTGGATGCAACCGTTGTTGTAGCTGCTCTCACTGGATGCAACCGTTGTTGTAGCTGCTCTCACTGGATGCAACCGTTGTTGTAGCTGCTCTCACTGGATGCAACCGTTGTTGTAGCTGCTCTCACTGGATGCAACCGTTGTTGTAGCTGCTCTCACTGGATGCAACCGTTGTTGTAGCTGCTCTCACTGGATGCAACCGTTGTTGTAGCTGCTCTCACTGGATGCAACCGTTGTTGTAGCTGCTCTCACTGGATGCAACCGTTGTTGTAGCTGCTCTCACTGGATGCAACCGTTGTTGTAGCTGCTCTCACTGGATGCAACCGTTGTTGTAGCTGCTCTCACTGGATGCAACCGTTGTTGTAGCTGCTCTCACTGGATGCAACCGTTGTTGTAGCTGCTCTCACTGGATGCAACCGTTGTTGTAGCTGCTCTCACTGGATGCAACCGTTGTTGTAGCTGCTCTCACTGGATGCAACCGTTGTTGTAGCTGCTCTCACTGGATGCAACCGTTGTTGTAGCTGCTCTCACTGGATGCAACACACATGCTGTAACTTTCCAGTCTTATTGAGATGCGTGAATAAAATTGTTGCCCGATCGGCATTGTTAATAATTACTCTAGCGAACTTGGAGTCGACTCAGTCTAGTAGTCATGTCTTAAAATATCTTAGTCACATCTAAATTTCTCTACCCTAACTTAGAACAATGTTTTGTGAAATAAAAAAAGATCATTACACCGAAGGCTATTTAACTAGGCTTATCATATATCCCATTTTAACCGGGATTATCCCGGTTTGAAAGTCCTGTTCCAAATCCCGGTCAGTTTCTCATTTTGTCCCGGACAGAAACGTCGCAAAAAAAAAAAACAGAGAAATATGTAAAACGAAAATTTCAATAGATTTTATTCAGTGCGGACGTCTGCACCTGTACCGCAAAATTAACATTAAGTTGCAACGAGTTTTATGAGAATATAAAAAATAACAGACCATTACTAAGGAAGTTTAATTACAGTGAGACAGGCGAATGTTTCTCCAGAGAATGGTTCCATACTCTCTGTTTTTTGTTATTTTACATTATGTTGTCCGCCACTAGAGCTTTTGGTCATCTGACCGAGGCCTTCCATTGGCTTTCCGGTCCATCCCTCTAACAGTTAACATTATTTACAGTGTTAATAATTTATTGAACTCACTGAAATGTTTATTTAACCAGTCAGAATAAAGATGGAATATTTATTATTATAATTATTATTATTGATGGAAAATTCTGATAATTGCTGGTAGCTAGGTAATTAATTTACTTGGGTTACGCAATTTTATTTACCTTTATTTGTCTCTAAATATTTTAATGTCATCCTTTATTATGTTTATCTGCAAAATCCTAAGCTGACACCTTGACAACGCTGAAGCAAAATACAGGAGTACAAATGATTTGTTGTATCATGCATTAGTACATTTGTAAATTCTGGTGGCACTGTCTCTCCTTCGATCACAGAATAAAGAAAGTCTAGAGATATATCGTGCTAACAGGAAACTCGAGAAATGCAGCAAGCAAGTTTCTCAGCGACTTTGATAGGGTTCCCTACCACCCTGGTAGCACCTTAATTTGCACTTCACTCAACAAGTAACTGGCTGGGGAGTGCATACATACGCAACACGACACTGGCTTTCTTGAAATCAAGATTCCAATCATTAGTGCAGCAAGGCAAGCTTTGCAAAAATATTTCCCCAAACTGTGTGGAATGGCCAAAATAACAGCCAGAAGAAAATGCTGAGATAGTTAAAAAGCTATTAATAATGACAGTGTCAGAGTGGTAGGAAAAGGGTCAGTGATGTGCTTTCAGTGGGTGGCTTAAATTATCACCTTGAAGGGTG
This sequence comes from Cherax quadricarinatus, assembly GCF_038502225.1. Taxonomy (NCBI): domain Eukaryota; kingdom Metazoa; phylum Arthropoda; class Malacostraca; order Decapoda; family Parastacidae; genus Cherax; species Cherax quadricarinatus. The sequence goes on along the minus strand of NC_091292.1, from coordinate 51,141,124 downwards.
TTGCAGGCACTCAGGTCAGGCACATGAGCGAGCGGTGACTGAGTTCAACATATAACCGAGATTAGAGCAAAGGTATACAATAACGGCAAGCTGATGAATAAGACACATGTACAACACCTGTATATCATTGGGAAAACATTTCGCCTGTTCAACTGGCTTTATCAGTGCCACGTAGAGACATGAGGTGAAAATGGTGAGAGTTATGAAGCGTGGATAAGGATTGCGTAAAAATTAGTACAGAGAAATAAGGAAAGAAATGTTCATAAGATTCTTTCACATTCGTAAAATAGTTCAGGTATCAGAAAGCACACGAAAGTAAGGAGACGAATTTGTAAGGAATAACAGCCAGTTAACTAAGGGGAAAGAAACCTGAGCTAATGAGAAAAGTAGACACAGCAACTAAATGGAACTTGAAAGTAGGACTCTATCATACTGAAAAAGAAGTTGAAGAAAAACTACGCAAATTTATATTGTAAGAATCACCTGTAAAAAAATATATATTCAGTTTTACAGCTAGAAAACTGCAAAAGGGTTTCAATATGCTATATACGCAGGAGGTTAAACAAGAGAGATGGTAGCATAATTATAGGTTAATTTCCGTGACATGCATAATATTCAAAATAATGGAAAAAAATTATAAGGAGTATATTAATGAAGTACCTTAAGAGACCTGCCAAGATTATTCTAAGAAGTCTAAAAAAAACGTTCAGGGGTAAAAGGAAAAGTTCTCTTTTGGTTGAAAAATATCTGAAGAACAGAAGAAAGATTTTCAATAGCGTGAGAAATATCAGAGTTGCGTTCCACTCAAAATTATGTTAAAAATATCACGTAAATCCAAAGATATAGATTTGTTCATTTTTTATTGACAAGAAGTTAGAAAAAAATCAAATCTGTCGTCAGGGCATCCAAGAAGTTTTTTAGAAACCAACAGCCTGGAGAGTCATAGAAACAAGAAGTTAAGATTTGGTCAGGCACGTTCATAAGCTCTGGAAAACCTCAGAGGTTAGTAACAAGAGTTGTCCCAAAACTGAGTTATGAACTGCAAGAAGAGACTAAAGGAACTAAATTTAATGGTGCCCTAAGCGAGGACCTGGAAAATTATAACAAAGTATAAGTAACTCGGTTGGTGAGGGCAAAGTTTTTTGACATACTAAAAGCTAAAAACTTATATTTACCTTAAATATATTAAAATATACTTTGGTCACAGGGTCTTAAGAAAGTAGAATGACCTACCGAATAAAATAATGGAAGAAAACTCCATTCACAGTTACAGCTGTGGATAAGAGAGACTCATTGTGCCAGTAACAAATTACACCCGTTAATTGCAAGTTATGGAGTGTAATCAAGAGCTCAGACTCAGCCGTGCTGACTCAGCCGTGCTGACTCAGCCGTGCTGACTCAGCCGTGCTGACTCAGCCCCGCTGACAGTTATGCAGGAAGGAATATATAACATTAATATTTTGTAGATACAAAAAAAAATCAAATTAATAAATCCAGAATATTCTAAGGTTCTATAATTAGATTTGAATTTATTGTGAAAATGAAGTAATGGAATTCAATGAAATGACATTTAACAGAAATATGTAACGAGGAAAACAGGCTACATAAATAATGTAATTTGCTTTGGTAATGAAACAATAATGATGTTCGAGCGACCTACAAAATAACCAATAAATACAAGAATTTGGAAATGTTGAAAGACTTGTTTATCGCAACTATGTCACATATCGAAGATAAATTACAAAACGACGTTTCATTCCTTTCTGGGCAATTATCAAGTCCCAGATTTTCGCATCTAAAAATATATAGTTAGGAATAAATAAAAAAATATATCCGTAACTACTGATGAACTTCTCCTTTGACTGCAGGATCAGCCAGGCTGTTGTGGATTTGTCCTTGTTAGTTGCAATGGGTTTATTTTTCCATTAATATACTTATAGCAGACTTACTTAGTACAGGGATCTTCTTTACCTTCTCCGGTATCTTAGAATCTAATAATTGATTATGACAGTGTGCAGATTGGGAACTTTGTCTTCGAGTATTATCTTGGTGGCCCATGGCCTGGTGGTAAAAGATATCGCTTCACACGGTGAAGGGGTGGAAACATTGGACGTCTATGTTGTCTATGTTCACCCATCAGTAATAATTGGTACCTGGGTGTTAGTGGACTGGTGTGGGTCGCATCCTGGGACAAAACTGACCTAATTTGCCCGAAATGCTCAGAATAACAAGCGGCTTTAGGGGGAATTCAGGCCTAAAATTTTTTTTTTTTTATTTTTCGTTCGATTTCTTTCATTTTTTTTGTACGTAAAGAAGCACCTTTCAATAGTAATGTGACCAAGTTTCAATAAGATAGCTCAAAAAACAACTGAGAAAAAAATTATTTACTAATAATCATACATAATCATACATATTGCAAGGTACCGTCGAAGTGGGACTTGGAGAAGCTGTTTTGGCATTATCTACGCATAAATCAATGCTAAACTGTATTTCTAGTGGATTGCCGTTCTGTAATTTATCCTTTCTTCATTCTTAAAAAAATAAATTTTGTATGTTTTTTGACTTTCAGCCAAATATCTGACTTTTGCCCTCACATAAATCAAAAACAAATTATGATATCTCAAAAAGCGATCCACTAGCTTGTAAAACAATCTTTCCTTTATGTTCTCTGTGAATTTCATTACATTCCTGCTATTATTAACTTAGTTACTTGCTCATATATGTGAATAACTTACTTCCGAGATAATCCACGAAACAGCCGGACCACCTTTTTTTTTTTTTTTTTCCGAGAAAATAACATTTTTCTCAGTCTTATACTGCATTACGAGTGTATATCATAGTTAACCATGTTCGTTTTCTCTAATATAAGGACCCTGGAGGTGAGAGAAAGAGAATGTAAGCCCCTCTCTGAGAATGGGAATCTATTATTCCCGATGGAGCGCTCTGGGAATATTCCATATATTATTCATTCTGGAGTATTTACCATACTTCTTTGTTATTTATATTGTTTATTATGTCATATTAGATCAATTGTGATAGATAAATAAGCCGTAGAAGCTATAATAGCGTTATATTGAGCCATATTCCCCGGCCACCCCCGAGACTGGAATTTTCCATGACGTCAGCAAAATGGTGTCGGGAGGTTCCTGGTTGGTTGGAACTCTACGTATAAGTCCCACCTACTGTATTATGATGCCAAATCGTCAATTATTATCTTAGAAAGAATAATACAGTAAATACACGAAAAAAAAACGGAAAAAAAAAATAAATTGACGACAGGTGAGCACACCTGTCGCGGGTGGTGACGTAACCCTAGGTGTATTTAAATGACCATAATTCCTTGTAGGAATGTCGTAGAACAATGATTCTGGTACCATTGTGTTGCCAGAGAGTTAAGCTATTTTTCTATAAGATTAACTCAGTTTGTGAATTTTTTTCGGAAAAAATTTTTCGTTCGTGTTATCCCGGAATTCCCCCTTTATATATAGAAATATGTCATTGATGTCAGCTATGGTCTGTATACCTTGTACATATACTTGTAGTAAACAAAGATATATTATTATTATTTTTGTATATATTATCAGATCGTTACCATTTCTCCACTGCGGACAATACGTTCCAAGCGCTTTGAGGAGCTTCCGGTAGTTTAGGTATTTTAATGATTCTATGCATTTCTGTTTTGAGGAACATGAATTAAGAAGAATAAAGACACTCAAGAGATACATGTTAGAGGATGAACAACTTACAAGAATTCAACAACTTCATTTAGCATCGTAATAGAATGTGAGAAGCAATCAACTAAGATTTCACGTCGTCAGCAGCCGAGAACAAGAAGCAATATTTTTAAATTCCGAGAGAAGTGGTGCAGATATATGAATGTGATCAGAGTGGAAATAACATTTACCACAACTATTATAATTTGTTAAGCTTGCAAGAAATTGTTAATTAACGAATATATTACATGAGACCAGAAATCATGACCAAATGCCCTGTTTCTGTATTTGCAAATTAAGGGTATGGAAAAAACGTGAAACAATATACGGTGAAATATGTGTGTGTGTGTGTGTGTGTGTATGTGTGTGTGTGTGTGTGTGTGTGTGTGTGTGTGTAATTGTATGAGACAGTAGAGGATCGATCCTCATTCCCAAGACTGACCAAATTGCAGCAGGTATCCAGTATACTGTGAAGGGCACTCTGATATACCATTAGAGTGATTTATAAATTGCGATATAATGATTATATCCCACATTGATGCAGTAATATCAATACATTGATGCATATACAGTTGTGCAGATATTGATTTCTACAGTGATTTGAAGTGATACATGAGATGTATTAGATATGAAGTGTTTGTTAGATATACAATGATACAGGCACAATGATACTTATAAAATGATGCAGAAACAGTGATATACAGTAGATACTGCAATACAGAAACATAGCTATACCGGTACACATAGTGACAGAGATACATATGTTAGATGCATAGTGATACATCCGCAATTTAGTGATTGTAGGCACATATGGTGATATGTTAGGTAAAAGGACACAAGTGCAATTAATGTGACATTTTATTGCAGCAACGTTTCGCCTTCCAGGAGCTTTGTCAAGCCGCTAATGTAACGGCATTAGTTGCACCTATGTCCTTTTACCTAACATTGTCGGTAATTCTACCTAACAGTGGATAGAATGGAAAGGGGTAAAGCAGCTGGGATTGATGGGATGAAGACAAATGTTAGAAGCAGGTGCGGATATAGTTTTGGAGTGATTAGTGCTTTTATTTTTGAAAGAGGGTGAGGTACCTAGGGATTGGCAGAGACACTGCATAGTTCCTTTGTATAACGGTAAAGGGGAAAAAAGAGGGTGTAAACATTATAGGGGAATAAGCTTGTTGAGTATACCTGGTAAAGTGTATGGTAGAGTTGTTACTGAAAGAATTAAGAGTAAGATGGAGAACAGGATCACAGATGAACAAGGAGCTTTAGGAAGGGTAGGGGGTGTGTAGACCAAGTGTTTACAGTGAAACATGGGGGTGAACAGTATTTAGATAAGGGTAAAGAGGTTTTTATGGCATATATGAATTTGGAAAAGGCGTATGATAGGGTGGATAGGAGGGCAATGTGGGAGATATAAATGTATGGAAAAGGAGGTAGGTTACTGAAAGCAGTGAGGAGTTTTTACGAGGACAGTGAGCCTCATGTTAGAGCATGTAGGAGAGATGGAAATTAGGCAGGGATGTGTGATGTCAACATGGTTGTTCAATATATTTATAGATGGGGTTGCAAGAGAAGTGAATGCTCGGGTGCTGGCAAGAGGCGTGGGATTGAAAGATAAAGAATCTAACACGAAGTGGAAGTTTTCACTACTACTTTTTGCTAATGACACTGTGCTTTTGGGAGATTCTGAAGAGAAGTTGCAGAGGCTGGTGGACGAGTTTAGTAGAGGTGTGTAAAAGAAGGAAATTAAAAGTGAATATAGGAAAGAGTAAGGTGACGAGGATAAAAAAAATAGATAATGTAAGACAGGATATCATATTGGAAGGAGGGAGAAGTATGGAGGAAGTGAATGTATTCAAATATTTGGGAGTGAATTTGTCAGCAGATCGGTCTATGAAAGATGACGTGAATCACAGAATTGATGAGGAAAGAAAGGTGACTGGTTCACTGAGGAGTCTGTAGAAACAAAAAAAACGTTATCCATGAAATCAAAGAGAAGTATGTATGAAAGTATAGTTATAGTAACGCCCTTATGTGGACTTGAAGCATGAGTGGTAAAGGTTGCAACAAGGAGAAGGCTGGAGGCAGTGGAGATGTGGAGTCTCAGGGCAATATTCTGTGAATATTTTTTTCCAATTTCCAATTTGTGCACACATACAGAGGTACAAAAAAAATACAGATAAGAGCAGCATGCCAAAGCCACTTATACTATGCATAGCATTACGGGCTGGCTTAAAATTAACTTAAGATTAACTAAGCAATGATTATTATTATTATTATAATCAAAAAGAAGCGCTAAGCCACAAGGACTATACAGCGCTGCTACTAAGCAATGATGAAATCAGTGATAAAACATTAATGTAAACAGATAACTATAAAGCACAAGTGAGTATTACAAAGACAGGTCATATGGTTGCATTCAGTTAGGTAGTGATTCTGTTAGGTAGTGTATTTAAAAAATAATAAAGTTAGATTGGGTTTTAGGTTTAACATTTATGTGATATAATTGTGAGAAACATTTAAGATATACAATTTATAATGTTCAGTTATTCAGTATTTATTTGGTTTTGGGTGAGTAAGTGATCTTTGAGAAGAGACTTGAATTTATAAACAGGTAGTGTTTCTTTTATATTTACAGGTAATGAATTCCAGATTTTAGGGCCTTTTATGTGCATTGAGTTTTTGCATAGTGTGAGATGGACACGAGGAACATCAAAGAGTGATCTGTGCCTTGTGTTATGGTCATGTGTTCTGTTGAGGTTGGCAAGGAGAATCCGTGGTTTGGAAATTAGAAGGACATGCGGGTTACTAAAAGTATCATCCAGTGGGCTGAGGAGGGGTTGTTGAGGTGGCTCGGAGTTCAGAAAAGATGGAACGAAATGGAGTGACTTGGTGAGCATATAATTCTGTAGTGGAAGGAAGGTTGGTAGGTGTCGTCGTAGGAAAGGTTGGAGGGAGGGGGTAAAAGAGGTTTTGAGTGCGAAGAGTTAGAACTTCCAGCAAGCATGCGTGAGCATCTTAGAAAGGAGTGAGTGGAGACAAATGTTTTTTTATGAGTTAACGTGCTGCTGGAGTGTGAGCAAGGTAACATTTATGAAAGGATTCCAGGCATTCGGCATGCTTAACTTGAGTCCTGAAGGTGGGCAGTACAGTGCCTTCACTTTGAAGAGGGGTGCTGATAAGTTGCAGTTTTATAATTAGTATAGGTGCACCTCTGGCAAAACAGTGATGGAGTGAATGATGATTAAAGGGTTTCCTCTTTTTCTATTCAATCCACCTTGGTGGGAAACGGCCGATGTGTTAATAAGAAAAAAATGGTGATATGTATAGTTATACACATGTAGCAGTAATATAGATAGTGAACATATTCATTGACTCAACACATTACAGATGCAGTGATGTAGATAGAGACAACTCTGTTTTAAGAGAAAAACAAATTAGATAACTGAACCAATCTTGGACATTATATATATAGTATATGAAATATTTTTACAAATTATTTCTCGTAATATATGATCAAACATTTGTTTCTCCTGCAGCTACTCGCTTGATGTCTGGCGGAGGTGGTCCTCTGCAGTTCTCAGAGCCTCGTTACTGCATCCTGGTGACGGAGGACGCCCCGCCGGGTCTTGAACTCACTCATGTCGCCGCCTCGCACAAGCACGGTCAGTATATAATGTGTGAATGATTACAGGTTGATCTCTTGTGTAGTACATTGTTAATTGTGGAGTATTGTTACGTGTTTCTCTTGAAATGTATATCGTTACCGCATTTTGTGTGTGCTTGTTAAGCCTGATTGCTTGTTGATTCTCCTATGAGTTGGATGCTCACAATTTGCATTTTTGATGGAAAACAAATCGCTATGACATACACGTAACAATTTAAAATTCAGTGATAACACAAGGGGCAAAATCCCAGTTCCATTCTGTACCAGTCGCGTCACGTGACGGTCACCCATTTATAATTAACCCGACTTTTTTTTTTTGTTTCAGTCTGATAACAGTAGTTTCAGTGGCAAGACTGGAAGGATGTTGAGAAATGTTATACACATAAAAGATGTAATTTCATGAAGATTGAGACACATATGCAGCATATGGGAATCTTTATTCAGGAAACGTTTCGCCACACAGTGGCTTCATCAGTCCAATACAAAGAGGAAGGCGTAAGGAGAGGAGGAGTATGAGGTAATCAGTCCCTCAGCCTGGAGTCGATGTGTTCAGTCCATCAATCTTGATGGACTGCATAAGTGCCTCAATCTTCAACTTGTCGGTTTTTCAAACCATTCATCACACATGTAATTTCATGTAGTAATCATATATAATGAAATAAGTAAACACATTCAGTCATTCACGAGTCTGACAGAAAGCAAAGACAAAGAAATGTTGAATGGGTTAGGTTAGTAATAAATACAATAGCTTAGTGACCAACCACTCATCCGAGTCTAATGTTTTTTTCCTATATATCATACTATTTTTTTAAATAATCTCTGAAGGTGTTAGGGTCCCTTCAGAGCCTCAGAGACCATCGAATATAATAAAATCTCTTAAAATATAAAACAATTAAATATGAACTCGTCCTAACTGAAGCAAATAATGGAAAAATTAAATAAAATGAAGCAATGCTTCTTACAGTCCGTGAATTTTTAAAAACTACTTGTATATTAAATCTTTTAAGAGCATTCGGCAGGATAGATAAATTCTGGTTATATGGAAGGACCAGCACATTCTTGGTCTGAGATGTTATCATAGGTTCTGCTCTATAATAATTTTTCTTATCTGCCAGCAAGGCAGATTCCATGAACTCCTGAGGATACCGCATTTTCATGTCATTGTCAGATATTTTCCTAATTTCTCCTAACTGCACACTCTGAAAGGTCTCAGAAACATAGTAAGAAATACACTACTTTTAACTCTCGTCTCATGATTGGAATAGTAGTGAATGTATGATCAGACATTGGTGGCCTTCCTATAAACTGTAAACTTAAACTTTCTATCAACCCGGTGTATCAACACAACTAAGAATGGAAGTTTACAGTCCACCTTTTTCTCCACGGTGAATTTAATAGACGGGACTAAAGCGTTAAGTCTTGGTAAAAATGTATCCAGGGCCATATCATTTTACCAAAGACACAAGATGTCATCCACTTATCTGAACCATTTAGCTCTACATTGCAGGATATATTTCAACAGTCTACTTTCGAAAAATTATATATTTATTAAAGCCAGCTCAATAAGGGGACAACGGATTGCCCATAACTATTCCCTACCTCTGAGCATAGTATTTCCCCTCAAACTCAAAGTTGCAATCAACTACACATAACTTACTCATTTCAATAATGGTATTTTTTTTATCTAAAGGCTAAGAGAACTCATTCAGTTCTTCCAAATAAGATAAGTCTGGGACAGGGACTCTCGTGAACAACGCGCTGACATCAAAACTTAATAGTGTAAAATCATTAGATATGTTGACATTTGGCAACTGCTTTAGGACCCGCTTTCTCGTGGATGGTTCTCCATATTTGCCAGTGACTTCCATATCACTGGCAAATTAATTATGTATGTAAAACTACTTATAGCATAGTGGATTATTATTATTATAATCAAAAAGAAGCGCTAAGCCACAAGGGCTATACAGCATAGCATAGCGGAGTCTGACGGAATTTTTAATAATTGCCAAGTTAGTTTCGTTTAGGTTACTATTACAATATCAGCGCTTGTGGGATTTTTCTAATGCTATAATAGTCAGCCTTTCTGGTTATGGGTACTGGTATGCCTGGGGGCACTTCCTGTTCTCTTTTTCTTTCTCTCTCTCTCTCTCTCTCTCCCTCCCTCCCTCACTCACTCCAGTGAGTACTTCCTCTGTGATCGTGTTGGCTCGGGCATCCTCCTTTTTTTATGCAAATTTACAAGCGCCTTATGTGTTTAATGCAACACGAAAGGCCTAGAGCTACCATTCTACTCAGCTCGTGGTAGTTTTGTATATATATATATATATATATATATATATATATATATATATATATATATATATATATATATAGTGTGTGTGTGTGTGTTTGTGTGCGTGTGTGCGTGTGTGTGTTGTACTAAGACGATCTTACCGAAATTGCAATTGGTAAACATATTTTTTCAGTGAGAATGATGTAATAAAAATATTGTTTTTTTTTTACCAAACCTAACTTAGAAATCTCGCCTAACCTTCTTTAACCTTAAGCAAGTTTTATTTTTTAGCTAAATTCAACTAAATATTTCATAACTCTGGCTCTATATTTCATAGCTTCTTGGATCTATATCAAGAAGTATAAATAATCTAAGTCCTTCAAATTTATATTTCTTTGAAAGATCTCATTAAATTATGCCGCTCATTTCGGGTCAACATATAACAGAATGGACATAAATGTACTGGGTAATATTACACTGAAGGATGACAGGGTTGTTATCGTGCATCAGAAGCCTTTCTTGTTAAGATTATCTGAAGGTACTAAATGTGGACGTTATTCAAAGACATTCACTCAGAAAGGGATATTACAGAAGAATATAAATGGAAAGAGAGGAACAAATAATTTAAATATAGTGTCTGCCCTGGACTGAACTCGCAGCAATGATTGTAAATTAACCAAACTTAGATTTGGAAATCGAGACGAGTTCTTTGCCTCTACGAAACCGACGGGATGTCTGCCACTACAAAACTGACAAAATCACCGCCACTACAAAATCCACAAGATCTCAGCCTTCCTGATGCTACAAAACCCTGGTTGTCTCTGGCTCCCTTTTTATTCTGCTCGAGGAAGACTAAAAATTGTCTTCATTTCCTGGCACGCGTGTCATCACAATGAATTCTGTTTGATCTTCCTTCTTCTCTTTTTCCTTCTTTGTTTGCATATCTCTGAGACCCAGTTTGTTTATTGAAAAATACTTGCGTGTTCTGGGACTCTTCAAGCCTGGTAAGGTATTCCACCTAAATATTCTCTCTTTTCTTTCAATACCTGTTTGTTTATCTTTTAGAGGTAAGATGTTTTCTTCCTCCATCTCTGGATATTATTAATCCCTGCTTCTTCCTCGACCCACACATCTATTCCCCTTGAAGATTGAGACACTTATGCAGCATATGGGAATCTTTATTCAGGAAACGTTTCGCCACACAGTGGCTTCATCAGTCCAATACAAAGAGGAAGGCGTAAGGAGAGGAGGAGAATGAGGTAATCAGTGTTCAGTCCATCAATCTTGTACAAGATTGATGGACTGAACACATCGACTCCAGGCTGAGGGACTGATTACCTCATTCTCCTCCTCTCCTTACGCCTTCCTCTTTGTATTGGACTGATGAAGCCACTGTGTGGCGAAACGTTTCCTGAATAAAGATTCCCATATGCTGCATAAGTGTCTCAATCTTCAACTTGTCGGTTTTTCAAACCATTCATCACATCTATTCCCCTTACTTTCCTTTCCCCATGCAATCTCTCTCTCTCTGTCTCTCTCTCTCTCTCCCCTCTTCGATGTTATTCTCTGACGCTGCAGATAGTGATGTCTGCATTCATTACCTAAAGTAAACAGGATGTCTCTTCTCATCGTAAACTAACAACTTGGAGATAGAGTGCAGCATTTGCACACTAGAAGCCACTGGATCGAATCCCTGTCTTCGTTTACTTGAATTTGATTTCAGTTGTTCATTGCGACTTTTCCGAGTATACTGAAACCGGATTTGAAGGGACAAAGCTGGATCATCGCTTGTGTTCCTGTTTGTTGGTTTGAGTAGCTCTGGAAAATAATAATACATGTACTTGTTGTAGATAACGTCTAAATTAGAGAAGTTAAATAAGCTATAATTTTTAATGACGTTGACCAGGAAGGCCTCGGTCAGATGACCAAAAGCTCCAACTGCGAGTCATCATCTGACAAGACCCTCATCAGAAAACACTTGTTCTGTTTCCTGACGAACCTACCTAACCTAACAGATAAGTTATCGCCCTTGTAGTGTAAGTAACTCAACCTAGTTTTAGAGAACAACATTTGCACAGTGGAAGCCTGTGGGCAAACGCTAACTTCAGTGACTGGAACATGTCATGACTTTTCATATCGGTGGCTCTCCACCTTGCTGCCCCTGTTTACACTTAGAGCAAGTGCATCTTTTGTGAGAATGGTAATTGGTAAATATGGCAAGTTACAGTGAAGCTGATGAGGTCATTTTAAGACTTGCTACAACACCACAGGTACACGTGAGGAACACCGACTGCTTCACACTTGCCGAATATGCAGAACTTCCTGAGAAACTGGACTTTTCTGAAAAAATATGCAGATTGGTAGATATAATTTTTTTCATCGCCAGTGATATAAAACTTTTTAATTTTTGCACAAAATATAACTCAGAAACCTCACCTCACCTCATCTGTCTTAAATTAGCGAAATTTATTTAAGTTAAATTCTGGTATGTATAGTATAGGTCATTTTAAATTAATTTAATATTACTTAAATTCGATATATATATTTTTTCTTTATATTCAAATTGATTTCCATTGAGTTATGGAAGAACCAAAATTTCATTCTGATAATTCGGCAAAAACCACCCTGTATATATATAATATATATATATATATATATATATATATATATATATATATATATATATATATATATATATATATATATATATATATATATATATATATATATATATGCAATAAGATCACAGTAAACAGGTAATTTCAGAATATGCAAAACAACCACTATGAAAGAATAGAGAAATTCCAAGCGCTTTCGTGACTACTCACATTATCAAGGAACAATAAAAGTAATGCATCAGAGGAAGGCATATAGAGGGTCTAGACCACACCTCACTATCACATCCCACAAAAATGCAACACCTGACGTGCAACTCATAAGAAAGAGAACACTGCAGCAGGCCCACTGGCCCAACTAGACAGGTCCTTCACACAACCCACAAACTATTCTACTCAAGAATTAAATATTTTAAAATTTATTATTTGTCCAATGTATTATTAAATTCTTCCCAAATTCTATTAATTATAAATGGATCTAATTTATGTAAACCAAAGGAAATAGTCATTATTATTTTTTTTTTTATTATCACACCGGCCGATTCCCACCAAGGCAGGGTGGCCCGAAAAAGAAAAACTTTCACCATCATTCACTCCATCACTGTCTTGCCAGAAGGGTGCTTTACACTACAGTTTTTAAACTGCAACATTAACACCCCTCCTTCAGAGTGCAGGCACTGTACTTCCCATCTCCAGGACTCAAGTCCGGCCTGCCGGTTTCCCTGAATCCCTTCATAAATGTTACTTTGCTCACACTCCAACAGCACGTCAAGTATTAAAAACCATTTGTCTCCATTCACTCCTATCAAACACGCTCACGCATGCCTGCTGGAAGTCCAAGCCCCTCGCACACAAAACCTCCTTTACCCCCTCCCTCCAACCCTTCCTAGGCCGACCCCTACCCCGCCTTCCTTCCACTACAGACTGATACACTCTTGAAGTCATTCTGTTTCGCTCCATTCTCTCTACATGTCCGAACCACCTCAACAACCCTTCCTCAGCCCTCTGGACAACAGTTTTGGTAATCCCGCACCTCCTCCTAACTTCCAAACTACGAATTCTCTGCATTATATTCACACCACACATTGCCCTCAGACATGACATCTCCACTGCCTCCAGCCTTCTCCTCGCTGCAACATTCATCACCCACGCTTCACACCCATATAAGAGCGTTGGTAAAACTATACTCTCATACATTCCCCTCTTTGCCTCCAAGGACAAAGTTCTTTGTCTCCACAGACTCCTAAGTGCACCACTCACTCTTTTTCCCTCATCAATTCTATGATTCACCTCATCTTTCATAGACCCATCCGCTGACACGTCCACTCCCAAATATCTGAATACGTTCACCTCCTCCATACTCTCTCCCTCCAATCTGATATTCAATCTTTCATCACCTAATCTTTTTGTTATCCTCATAACCTTACTCTTTCCTGTATTCACTTTCAATTTTCTTCTTTTGCACACCCTACCAAATTCATCCACCAATCTCTGCAACTTCTCTTCAGAATCTCCCAAGAGCACAGTGTCATCAGCAAAGAGCAACTGTGACAACTCCCACTTTATGTGTGATTCTTTATCTTTTAACTCCACGCCTCTTGCCAAGACCCTCGCATTTACTTCTCTTACAACCCCATCTATAAATATATTAAACAACCACGGTGACATCACACATCCTTGTCTAAGGCCTACTTTTACTGGGAAATAATTTCCCTCTTTCCTACATACTCTAACTTGAGCCTCACTATCCTCGTAAAAACTCTTCACTGCTTTCAGTAACCTACCTCCTACACCATACACTTGCAACATCTGCCACATTGCCCCCCTATCCACCCTGTCATACGCCTTTTCCAAATCCATAAATGCCACAAAGACCTCTTTAGCCTTATCTAAATACTGTTCACTTATATGTTTCACTGTAAACACCTGGTCCACACACCCCCTACCTTTCCTAAAGCCTCCTTGTTCATCTGCTATCCTATTCTCCGTCTTACTCTTAATTCTTTCAATTATAACTCTACCATACACTTTACCAGGTACACTCAACAGACTTATCCCCCTATAATTTTTTGCACTCTCTTTTATCCCCTTTGCCTTTATACAAAGGAACTATGCATGCTCTCTGCCAATCCCTAGGTACCTTACCCTCTTCCATACATTTATTAAATAATTGCACCAACCACTCCAAAACTATATCCCCACCTGCTTTTAACATTTCTATCTTTATCCCATCAATCCCGGCTGCCTTACCCCCTTTCATTTTACCTACTGCCTCACGAACTTCCCCCACACTCACAACTGGCTCTTCCTCACTCCTACAAGATGTTATTCCTCCTTGCCCTATACATGAAATCACAGCTTCCCTATCTTCATCAATATTTAACAATTCCTCAAAATATTCCTTCCATCTTCCCAATACCTCTAACTCTCCATTTAATAACTCTCCTCTCCTATTTTTAACTGACAAATCCATTTGTTCTCTAGGCTTTCTTAACTTGTTAATCTCACTCCAAAACTTTTTCTTATTTTCAACAAAATTTGTTGATAACATCTCACCCACTCTCTCATTTGCTCTCTTTTTACATTGCTTCACCACTCTCTTAACTTCTCTCTTTTTCTCCATATACTCTTCCCTCCTTGCATCACTTCTACTTTGTAAAAACTTCTCATATGCTAACTTTTTCTCCCTTACTACTCTCTTTACATCATCATTCCACCAATCGCTCCTCTTCCCTCCTGCACCCACTTTCCTGAAATAGTCATATTATTGTCAAAACTGCTTTTTATGAAACAAGATTCAATTATATTCCTGTCGACCATGGACTTGCTTGATACAACTTTCTCAACTTTTTGAGAATCAATTGGATGGTTAAAATCTCTCACATGAATAAATATTGCACTGGAATCTTGTCCAGTTTTAATGCTATATTTATGTTGTTTAAATCTTAGTTCGAGACTTTTACCAGTTTGACCGTAATAAACTTTATCACAAATTTTACAATTAATCTTATAGACACATCCGTCAGCGTTTTGGGGGGAATTCTTTATCAAAACTTTTTTTACTGTATCAAGATTTTTAAATACAACTTCAATATTAAAAGTCTTAAGAAGAGAAGGCATATCAACCAAGTTTTCATAGTAAGGGAGAACCAACATATTTTTAGTTGAATAAGGCTGGTTGTTCCTTTTTGGATTATAAAAAGTATTTCTAGCAATTTTAAAAGATTTATCAATTACGTTTCTTGGGTATTTCAAATCATTAGCTATTTCATAAATTTTGGATATTTCCTCATCTATGAACTCTGGACTACAAATACGTAAAGCTCTCAAAAACATTGATGAGAAAACAGACAGTTTGACTCTATCTTTATGTGAATAATAATAGTGTACATAGGAACAGTTATTTGTAGGTTTTCTGTAAATTTTAAATTTGAATTCATTATTACCCTTAATAATTAAAACATCTAGAATAGGCAATGAGTTATTTTCTTCAAACTCAACAGTAAAGTTTATAGAATGGGCTAAGCTATTTAATTTTCCTAGGAAATGGTGTATATCTACATTTTTGGGCATAAGACACAAAATATCATCAACATATCTGAACCATTTAGCTCTATTAGGGAGGATTGTATTAAGCAGCCTTGTTTCAAAAAATTCCATGTATAGGTTACTAAGAACAGGTGAAAGAGGATTTCCCATTGCCATACCAAACTTCTGAGTGTAAAACTTATACAAATTATACAAATTTTGCATCAACAATGCAAAGTTTAATAAGTTTAATGATAGGAACTGGCAATGGTAAATCATAATTAACGAGTTCTTCAGATAAGAAACTTAATAAATCATCAACAGGAACTTTTGTAAACAAGGAAGTAACATCAAAACTAACCATGTTAAAATCATTTAAGTCAGTCAAGGAGCTTTATTTATCAACTAAATCTGTGTTGCTTTTAACATTAAAGTTAGAAATTTTTCCAACAATATGGTCTCAAAATGTCAACAAGCCATTTGGATAATTTATATGAAACTGATCCTATGGAGACCAATTAGCTCCATAGGATCAGTTTGTGGGTTGTGTGAAGGATCTGTCTAGTTGGGCCAGCAGGCCTGCTGCAGTCGTGCATCAGGTGTTGCTTTGTTGTGGGATGTGATAGTGAGGTGTGGTCTAGACCCTTTATATGCCTTCCTCTGACGTATTACTTTTATTGTTCCTTGATAATGTGAGTAGTTACGAAAGCACTTGAAATTTCTCTATTCGATCACAGTGGTTGTTTTGCATATATATATATATATATATATATATATATATATATATATATATATATATATATATATATATATATATATATATATATATATATTTATTATCACACTGGCCGATTCCCACCAAGGCAGGGTGGCCCGAAAAAGAAAAACTTTCACCATCATTCACTCCATCACTGTCTTGCCAGAAGGGTGATTTACACTACAGTTTTTAAACTGCAACATTAACACCCCTCCTTCAGAGTGCAGGCACTGCACTTCCCATCTCCAGGACTCAAGTCCGGCCTGCCGGTTTCCCTGAACCCCTTCATAAATGTTACTTTGCTCACACTCCAACAGCACGTCAAGTATTAAAAACCATTTGTCTCCATTCACTCCTATCAAACACGCTCACGCATGCCTGCTGGAAGTCCAAGCCCCTCGCACACAAAACCTCCTTTACCCCCTCCCTCCAACCTTTCCTAGGCCGACCCCTACCCCGCCTTCCTTCCACTACAGACTGATACACTCTTGTAGTTATTCTGTTTCGCTCCATTCTCTCCACATGTCCGAACCACCTCAACAACCCTTCCTCAGCCCTCTGGACAACAGTTTTGGTAATCCCGCACCTCCTCCTAACTTCCAAACTACGAATTCTCTGCATTATATTCACACCACACATTGCTCTCAGACATGACATCTCCACTGCCTCCAGCCTTCTCCTCGCTGCAACATTCATCACCCATGCTTCACACCCATATAAGAGCGTTGGTAAAACTATACTCTCATACATTCCCCTCTTTGCCTCCAAGGACAAAGTTCTTTGTCTCCACAGACTCCTAAGTGCACCACTCACCCTTTTCCCCTCATCAATTCTATGATTCACCTCATCTTTCATAGACCCATCCGCTGACACGTCCACTCCCAAATATCTGAATACATTCACCTCCTCCATACTCTCTCCCTCCAATCTGATATCCAATCTTTCATCACCTAATCTTTTTGTTATCCTCATAACCTTACTCTTTCCTGTATTCACTTTCAATTTTCTTCTTTTGCACACCCTACCAAATTCATCCACCAATCTCTGCAACTTCTCTTCAGAATCTCCCAAGAGCACAGTGTCATCAGCAAAGAGCAACTGTGACAACTCCCACTTTATGTGTGAT